>NW_027206295.1:110000-534245 GCF_024711535.1 Dipodomys merriami | reverse complement strand
CACCCTAACCCTAACCCTAACCCCAACCCTACCCCAACCCCAACCCCAACCCCAACCCCAACCCCAACCCCAACCCCAACCCTAACCCTAACCCTAACCCTAACCACCCTAACCCTAACCCTAACCACCCTACCCCTACCCCTACCCCTACCCCTACCCCTACCCCTACCCCTACCCCCGACCCCGACCCCGACCCCGACCCCGACCCCGACCCCGACCCCAACCCCAACCCCAACCCCAACCCCAACCCTAACCCTAACCCTAACAACCCTAACCCTAACAACCCTAACCCTAACAACCCAAACCCTAACAACCCTAACCCTAACCCTAACCCTAACCCTAACCCTAACCACCCTAACCCTAACCACCCTAACCCTAACCCTAACCACCCTAACCCTAACCCTAACCCTAACCCTAACCCTAACCCAACCCTAACCCAACCTTAACCCAACCCTAACCCAACCCCAACCCCAACCCCAACCCCAACCCTAACCCTAACCCCTAACCCTAACCCTAACCCTAACCCTAACCCAACCCTAACCCAACCCTACCCCTACCCCTACCCCTACCCCTACCCCTAACCCTAACCCCAACCCTAACCCCAACCCCAACCCCAACCCTAACCCTAACCCTAACCCCAACCCTAACCCCAACCCAACCCCAGCCCCAACCCCAACCCTCACTCTCACCCTGACCCTGACCCTCACCCTAACCCCGACCCTAACCCAACCCGACCCCGACCCCGACCCCAACCCCAACCCTAACCCTAACCCCAACCCTTAACCCCTGACCCTGTCCCTAACCCTTAACCCCTGACCCTGTCCCTGACCCTGCCCCTGATCCTAAACCCTAAACCCTAACCCTCATCCTCACCCTCACCCTCACCCCTACCTCAACCTCTACTCCCACCCCTACCCCTACCCCCAACCAGAACCCCAACCCTACCCCTAACCCTACCCCTACCCCTATCCCCAACCCCAACCCCAACCCTAACCCTAACCCTTGAACCTACCATTAACATAAACAAGCAACCCTATACTTGAACCCAAACCCAAACCAGACCAATCCTAACAACAGTAGCCCTAGTAACATTAGCCCATATTGTCACCAACCCAGACTCGGCAACCCAAATTGCTTAACCTAATACAAACCCCACCTACACCCTGATACTTACCAGACTTACCTGCATCCTTGGAGGTAGATGGCCTTCTTTCATCAAACCTGCATAAGCAGGGTCCAATTTTCACAGAGATACATAGCACTCAATCCCCACCCATACCCTCACATGTGTACACATGGCAGGTGTGTGAACAGAGTGAAAGCACAGCTGACTGCTCATTCCAGTCTCTAGTATCACCCAAAGTTGGGCATAGCAGGGCCCACACCATTGAGCGGGGTAGGGCACGGACTCAGAGCAAACCAACCTCACAAAGGCTGAGGCCAGGGGAGTGGCCTAACATACACTCTAAACCATACAGGTTTGGAATCCTGAACACTAACATGTGCCTCAAACATGCCCTAACTCCAATCATAGCCATAAGAAATACCCTAACATGCGCACTAACCCTTACACGTACCTGAACCCTAACATGTACCCAAACCCTAACACATACCTGAACACGTGCAGTAAAACACACATGTACCCTAAGATGTACCCCCAATATACTCTAACATGTTCCCTAACACATAACTTAACCTTAACATGTATCCTAACACATACTCTAACCCTAACATGTACCCTAATTACTAACGTACAGTAACAATTACCCTAACGCCGTCTAAACCATACACGCACCCTTACATACACCCGAACAACAATGTGTCTTAACAATACCCTAACATGTACTCCTAATATATACCATAATCCTACCAAACATACCTAAAACCTAAACCATGACATACCTAAACCCTAACACATACCCGACCTCTAACACAAACCTGCTACATACTAAAATTTTACCCTTACCATAACACGTATTGTAACATATAATCAAGATACTAACATGTATGGTAACAATTATTCTTACATGAACTTTGAACAAAACAGTTACTCTTACATGTATCCTAGCATGTACCCCAAACACTCTAATGTATACCCTAAGATAGAAATTAAAAGATACTCTGACATGTAACCTAAACATAACATGTACCTTAACCACTGTCACGTACTGTAAACCTTACATATACCCTAAGAAGTACCCTAAACTTATGCCAACACACATCCTAACATGTTGCCTAACCCAAACCATAACTGTAACCCCAACATACTCAAACATGTACTCAAACACACACTCTAAACATGTGCACATATCTTACAACGTAATCTCGTGTACTTCAAGTCATGAGTGTACGCTAACACATGCACAACATATACTGTTTCCTAACATATACTCCAAATAATAACTCATATCCTAAGAAGCACCCTAACACTTATTCAAAACCATGCAAGTAATCTTAAACTCACTCAAACGTGTACCCCAAAGTAACCTAATATACACCCTAATATGTGCCCTAACTTTACCAAGTATTTTAACCCTAACAGATTTCCCAATAGTACTCTAACACATTAAACATACTCTAGATACTAACATAAATGGTAACAAGTACCCTAACATGTACTCTATAAAGCATACAGGTAAGCTTACATGTACCCTGAAATCACCTAATATACTCTAACCCTGACCCTAACATGTATTCTATCAAGTACCTTGACATGTACTGTAAAATATACAAGTATCCATACATGTACCCTAACATGACTCAAACATAAGCTAGCATGTACCCTAACATCTGCTCTAACATACCCTAATAAATACTGTAAACCACACAAGTATGGTTTTTTGCATCCTAACATGTATCCCCAATGTTCCATAACACAGCCTAACATGTGCCCTAACCCTAAAAGATCCCCTAACACATACCATAGTATCTGCCCTAAGACACACTCTAACAAGTGCCCTAACATGTACCATAACCCTAACAAATCCCCTATCAAGTACCCTAATTCTAAAACATACCCTAACATGGACCCAAACACATAGCCTAATGTGTGCCATTACTTTACCATGTATATTAAACCTAACAGATTTCCCAATAGCACTGTAATGCACTAAACATGCTCTGGACCCTAACCCATATGGTAACAAGTACTGAAACATGTACTCTATAAACCGCAAGTGTACCCTGAATATACCCTAACAAAATATAATCCATACTCTA
The DNA here is from genome assembly GCF_024711535.1 of Dipodomys merriami. Classification (NCBI taxonomy): domain Eukaryota; kingdom Metazoa; phylum Chordata; class Mammalia; order Rodentia; family Heteromyidae; genus Dipodomys; species Dipodomys merriami. The sequence continues at coordinate 531,026 of NW_027206295.1, read as the reverse complement.
CTAATAAATATGGTAACAAGGACCCTAACATGTACTCTAACCCATAGTTACCCTTACATATACCCTAACTCATCCCTTCACACAAAAACTAACCCAAACCTTACTATCCTTACACATACTCTAATCCTAACATGTATATTAACATGTGCCCCAACCACTAACACACAGTAACAAGTACCCTAACACATACAGGTACTCTTATAAGCACCTTAACATGTACCCCAAATGTACCCTAACACTAACCCTAAGCAATACCCTAACACACGTCGTAAACCTAACACAATATTGACTTGTGCCCTGAAACATCATAGTTCCCTAACATGTGTTCTTTTACCTAGGTACCCTTACAAGCACCCTAACATGTACTCGAAATGTAACCCAACACATACCCTAACACGTGCCCGAAAAATAACCAAAACCATAACCTTAACCAATACCCTAACATATGTCCTAATCCATGTCCTAACCCAAACACATACTCAAACACATATCCTAATAAATACCCTAACCACTAATACATGGTCTAAACCATACAGGTGACCTTCATGTACCACAAATGTATAACCTGACACATGACCTAGTGCTGGCTCTAGTCCTAACATATACCTTAACCCTAACATGTACCGAAAATGTTCCCTAGCATATACCCCATCATACACCCTAACTCTGGCCCATACTCACACCCTAACATATGCCCTAACCTAAATCCACACACAAACATGTACCCTAACACCTTATGTACCTTAAAATGTGCCTCAATCATAAAATGTATGGTAAACATTAACATGTATCCTAACAAGTACCCTAACACGTACTCCAAGTGATCCTTACATGCACCCTAACATGTATCCTTACATGTACCCTAACATGTACCCTTACACATACCTAACCCTAACACATAGCTTAACTCTAACAATCCCAAACACTTACCATAACTGTACCATGTACCCTAATATATACCCTAACCACTAATATGTACAGAATCAAGTACCCTAACATGTACTTTAAACCATAAAGGTTTGTGTACACCCTAACATGTACTCCAAACCTACCCTAAATGCATGCCCTAACATGTGCCCTAATGTACCTTAAACCCAAACACTATCTTAACTTGTTCCCTAACATGTACCCCACCATACACCCTAACTCTGAACCCATACTCACATCTTAACATGTGCCTTATCCCACACTCATACTCATACCCTAAGACATACCCTAAGCCACTCAGCAATCTTATGGTCTCACACTAAACCAGCTGCTAACCCAAATCCATAACTGTTTGACTAACACTTTCTACAACTCCCCAAACCTACATTAATCCTTTACTAACAAATTACCTAATCCTCACTTGTTCCATACCCACTCTGAAGACTGCTCCATAACATATCCAATATCCTAACCCATCCCACAAAGTTCTTCCTTGCACGTTCCCAAAGTAACTCTGAACCTAACTTTAACATGTATTTTAACCCTAACAGATTTCACAATAGCACTCTAATACATTACACATACTCTAGACCCTAACACATATGGTTAAAAATAGCCTAACACATACTCTGTAAACCATACATGTAACCTTACATGTACCCTGAATGTACCCTAGAATTCTCTAACCCCGACCTTAACATATACCCTAACATGTACTCTAACAAGCACTCTAAAAAACTGTAACCCTAACACACATCCAAACATATACTCTAATACAAGCTCTAAACACTTACATGTATCCTACAAGTACTCTAACATGTACTTCAAGTATTACATGTACCCTGAAGTGTGTACAACACAGGTAACCTTACATATACCCCAAATGTTTAAGTACCCAAACATGTACTCTATAAACCTAACCTTAGCCTGACCCATTCCATAATCCAAATGTTAATCCCTTCCATAACTCCTAACTTCACCAGATCCCTAACCCATTCTCTAACTAATCCATTATCATATGGTAACATTGACCCTAACACTAACTTAGTTCTTCATACAAACCTGCTCTGTTTGGCTAATTGAAAACCCAGCACCTGATCTAACCTAGTTCTGATCCATAACAAAAAATTCTAACTTCCACCCTGAGTAGCCCTAAAACACCCAAACTTAACCCTGCCCTTAGCATCAACAACCCTACACCTATAACCAATTCCTCAACAATTCTTTCATAACCTTATGCCTCTCATAGCTTTGGGAAGTTGGTCAAAGCTCCTGAATGTGTTAGGTACACACTTTGTGAATGGATTTGAATTAGCTCACAGCATAGGACAGAGGGCAGGGTTGGGACTTAGAGTCATCAAAGTTGTTCTGACAAGTAACAACTTACAAGCAGGAAGGAGTAGGCCTCCCTTCCTCACAAATGCCTTCACCCCTTCTCCAGGTAACATAAGCACAAATGAAAGCACGGTAGAGATGAGGATGCAGACCTAAGTTGGGTCTCAGTCTGCCAAAGCATACATTGAGTTGCAGAGCAAGATTCTACATGCATAATTCAAAGTGTGTGAACTCTCCCCAGCTTCTCCTGACACTCAGTACATTTTCTCCTCAAAGTGCCTACAGGCAGAGGCAGGCAACCAGCAACAAAGGATAGGCATCCAGGAGCCCTGTCACAGACAAGGGGGACCTGGTATGTCTGACAAGGAAAAGAAAAAGGCTAGGTTATGCCTTCTGCTTCCCTCAAAAAATCCTTATCAGAATGTGGACATGACTCCAGTCTACAGAAACTGACTGGCTTCTAATGCATAAAATGGAGAGCTTAGTGTTGAGATGTTGCCCTAGCCTGTGAAGAGCCCTGAACATAGTATCACCAGAATTCAACAAAGCAAACTGAAATACCTTGGAATGCCTGACAAAATGTCTGTAAGGTGTATGTAATGAAAACAAACGTGTCACACATCCTCTCACCCCCTAACCACCATACCTTATGCAGGACATAGCTGAAAGCTCAGTAAAGACTTGGTGACATGGATACAGGCCTGGGATGAGCCTAATGTGGTCAAATTTGTTCTGACAGGTATCAACTTACCAAGCAGGAAGGGAGAGGCTTCACCTCGTTCTCCAGGCCCAAGTGTAGACATGAAAGTATAGATGAAAACTTGATGCAGACTCCGAGAAATGCCAGCGGCAAGAGCAAGTTCTGATGGGATCCGATCCGTCCAGACCATCCCACATTAGTCTATACACCATGAACCTATATTCGTGATTCCAAGCTTCCAGGATCTCCCCATTTTATCCTGACACTCTGCGTGTTTTCTTCTCAAAATGCCTATAGTCAGAGAAAGACAACATGCATCAAAGTCTGAAAATCATGGAAAACAGCTCCGGACACCTGGCTCAGTGCCTAAACACCGAAGTCACCTCAGGAAGTGCTCAAATGACACACCGGGAGAGGCAGGCCGCACTTCACACCCTTCCACAGACACCCGCACCCAGGCCTGGGCCTAGACAGCTCCGGACGCCTGGCTCAGGGCCTAAACGCACCGAAGTCACCTCAGGAAGGACACTAATGACACACCGGGAGAGGCAGGCCGCACTGCTCCACCCTGTGCCCCACCAGCACCACCCCAGGCCCCGTCCGCACCTGGCCGGAGGCCGCTCGTCCTCCGCAGCCGCCTCAGGGTCCGCTCAGCTCCGCTCGTCCCCCGCAGCCGCCTCACGGGCCGCTCAGCTCCGCTCGTCCTCCGCAGCCGCCTCACGGGCCGCTCAGCTCCGCTCGTCCCCCGCAGTCACCTCACGGTCCGCTCAGCTCCGCTCATCCTCCGCAGCCGCCTCAGGGTCCGCTCAGCTCCGCTCGTCCTCCGCAGCCGCCTCACGGTCCGCTCAGCTCCGCTCGTCCTCCGCAGTCGCCTCACGGTCCGCTCAGGCCCCGCGTCCCGCCTTCTCCACAGACAAGCTGACCGCCCAGAGCCCGCGTTCTTCCAGGCGCTTTCCCCGTAGAAAAGCCGCTGGCGCCTGACAGGACCGGGTCGGAAGCCCAGCCCGCCACAAGACCACAGCTCCGCAGGCCCGCACGCCACCGCGCGCTCGGAGGAAGGAGCTGCCCGCGGCCTCAGAAAGAACCGAACCAGACTAGTCCAGCCCTCGCCCCCGCCCCGCTCACTTCCTCTCTCCTGCCCCGCCCCTCACGCGCTCTGCCCCACAAGCCCCGCCCATATCCTGCTCACTCCCAATCTAGTTCTGCCCTTCCCATGCTCTGTCCCCCGAAGTCCCGCCCCTGGACCACTCACTTCCTCTCTCTAGTCCCGCCCTTCCCCCCTCCCGCACAAGCTCCGCCCTGCTCCCGACAGGCCCCGCCCTGCTCCTGCAAAGCGCCGCTGGCTCCGCCCCGCTCCCCACAGGCCCAGCCATAGCCCAAAGCGCCGCTGGCTCCGTCCAGCTCCCCACAGACCTCATCTGGTCCGGCAGAGCCCCGCAGGCCCCGCCCTGCTCCCGCCCCCCCTGCTCCTGCAAAGCGCCGCTGGCTCCGCCCCCTCCCCACAGGCCCCGCCCTGCTCCCGCCCCCCCTGCTCCTGCAAAGCGCCGCTGGCTCCGCCCCCTCCCCACAGGCCCCGCCCTGCTCCCGCCCCCCCTGCTCCTGCAAAGCTCGCTGGCTCTGCCCCCTCCCCACAGGCCCCGCCCTGCTCCCAGCCCCCCCCTGCTCCTGCAAAGCACCGCTGGCTCCGCCCCCTCCCCACAGGCCCTACCCTGCTCCTGGACCCCCTGCTCCTGCAAAGCGCCGCTGGCTCCGCCCCCTCCCCACAGGCCCTGCCCTGCTCCTGGCCCCCCCTGCCCCTGCAAAGCGCCGCTGGCTCCGCCCCCTCCCCACAGGCCCAGCCCTGCTCCCGGCCCCCCCTGCCCCTGCAAAGCGCCCCTGGCTCCACTCCACTCCCCACAGGCCCCGCTTGGTCCGGGAAAGCCCAGCAGGCCCCGCCCTGCTTCCGGCCCCGCCCTGGTCCTGCACAGCCGGAAGACCCCGCCCCGCAGGCCCCGCCCTGGTCCCCGCAGAGGCCCCGCCCACCCTGCGCTGAGAGGCGACCCAGCAGCAGGCAGCCAACCAGTGGTGGCGGGCCAGCGCTGCAGGGTGCTCTGGTGGTGGTCGTGGGAGTCCGCAGCCGCGGGGTCCATGGCCAATCTCGGAGGAGGAGTGGCAGAGGGGAAGGAGGCGGGGTTAAAGCCAGCGCCCGTGGGCGGGGCCAGCAGGGTGGGCTGCAGGGCGGGGCCGGGATTTCCCGCCAAGGTGGTGGTGCTTGTGAGGCTTGGAGGCGCAGGGTGTGGTGGGCGGGGCTGGGATTTCCCGCCAAGCCCCTCTCGGTGGCCCTGTGCTTGTGAGGCTTGGAGGCGCAGGGTGTGGCACGCGGGCAGGGCCTGGATTTCCTGTGGGGCGGGGCCAGGGAGGGGAGGGGCTGAGGGGCGGGGCCGCGGGGGAGGGGCTTGTGGGGAGGGGCGGGGCTAGGAGTTCCCGGGCGCGGTGGCCCGGGCAGTGCAGCGGCAGTGGCGGGAAGTCAGAGGAGCCAGGGCCCACGGGCGGAGCGCTGGACAGGCCGGCACCGCCTGCTTTCGAGACCCTACAGGAAAAAAGAAAAGCACAAATAAGTCCCGAACCCGCGTGATTCGACCCCGTACTGGAACTCAGCACACCCGTGCGGGGGGGGGGGGGGGGGGAGGAGTCCGCGTCTGTGCAGGGGTGAAGGGAGGGGTACTGGGGTCAGGAGGAGGGCTCAGGTGGAGGAGGGCTCAGATGGAGGAGGGATCAGGTGGAGGAGGGTCAGGTGGAGGAGGGATCAGGTGGAGGGAGGTCAGGTGGAGGAGGGTCAGGTGGAAGAGGGATCAGGTGGAGGGAGGTCAGGTGGAGGAGGGTCAGGTGGAAGAGGGATCAGGTGGAGGGAGGTCAGATGGAGGAGGGTCAGGTGGAGGGGGGTCAGGTGGAGGAGGGATCAGGTGGAGGGAGGTCAGGTGGAGGAGGGTCAGGTGGAGGAGGGTCAGATGAAGGGAGGTCAGGTGGAGGGAAGTCAGGTGGAGGAGGGATCAGGTGGAGGAGGAATCAGGTGAAGGGAAGTCAGGTGGAGGGAGGTTAGGTGGAGGAGGGTCAGGTGGAGGAGGGATCAGGTGGAGGGAGGTCAGGTGGAGGGAGGTCAGGTGGAGGAGGGATCAGGTGGAGGAGGGATCAGGTGGAGGAGGAATCAGGTGGAGGAGGAATCAGGTGAAGGGAGGTCAGGTGGAGGAGGGATCAGGTGGAGGAGGGATCAGGTGAAGGGAAGTCAGGTGGAGGGAGGTCAGGTGGAGGAGGGATCAGGTGGAGGAGGGATCAGGTGGAGGGAGGTTAGGTGGAGGAGGGTCAGGTGGAGGGAGGTCAGGTGGAGGGAGGTCAGGTGAAGGAGGGATCAGGTGGAGGGAGGTCAGGTGAAGGAGGGATCAGGTGGAAGGAGGTCAGGTGGAGGAGGGCTAAGGTGGAGGAGGGATCAGGTGGAGGGAGGTTAGGTGGAGGAGGGTCAGGTGGAGGAGGGATCAGGTGGAGGGAGGTCAGGTGGAGGAGGGATCAGGTAGAGGGATCAGGTGGAGGGAGGTCAGGTGAAGGAGGGATCAGGTGGAAGGTCAGGTGGAGGAGGGATCAGGTGGAGGGAGGTCAGGTGGAGGGAGGTCAGGTGAAGGAGGGATCAGGTGGAGGGAGGTCAGGTGAAGGAGGGATCAGGTGGAAGGAGGTCAGGTGGAGGAGGGCTAAGGTGGAGGAGGGATCAGGTAGAGGAGGGATCAGATGGAGGAGGGCTCAGGTGGAGGAGTCAGATGGAGGAGGGTTCAGGTGGAGGGGGTCAGATGGAGGGAGGTTAGGTGGAGGAGGGATCAGGTGGAGGAGAGCTCAGGTGGAGGGCTCAGGTGGAGGGGTCAGGAGGAGGGGTCAGGAGATAGGGGTCAGGTGGACAGGGGATGGTAGAAGAGGGCAGGATCCCCTCCTCTGAGCCCAGGGGCATTTAGGGACAGGGATGAGTGGCCGTGGGGTGGTCAGAACTTGAAGACAAGGGACCGGGCAGGGGCTGAGATCAAAAGCGGCAGCAGAGATGTCTCCTAGACTTAGGGGACAGGGTGTCCTGGGGTTCAGGTCTCCTAGACCTGAGGGTCAAGGTCTCCTGGGGTCAGGGTCTCCTAGAGGACAGGGTCTCCTGGGGGACAGAGTCTCCTAGGCCTGGGGTCAGGGTCTCCTGGAGGTCAAGGTCTTTCTGGAGTTTCATTAATGTTCCTGGGTCATCTTCAGCGGCCTGAGGTCTGGAGTCAGTGTCTGCCCAAAGAGCAGCAGAGGCTGAGAGTGGGCACAGCAGGTGGCTGGCATGTGGCATGTGCTGGGGACCCAACCCTGTGCCTCAGGCTGCCCAGGATTCCTCCCAGGTGACAGCTGCTGGGTATGTGGGGGGGAGGTGCTAAGTGTCCCCATGGAGGGTCTGACTGCTGAGTGTCCCCACAGTGAGCCTGAGTGCTGAGTGTCCCTGTGGTGGCTGAGTGCTGAGTGTCCCCAGTGAGCCTGCATGCTGAGTGTCCCCACAGTGAGCCTGAGTGCTGAGTGTCCCTGTGGTGGCTGAGTGCTGAGTGTCCCCACAGTGAGCCTGCATGCTGAGTGTCCCTGTGGTGGCTTAGTGTCCCCACAGTGGGCCTGAGTGCTGAGTGTCCCCACAGTGGGCCTGAGTGCTGAGTGTCCCCACAGTGGGCCTGAGTGCTGAGTGTCCCCACAGTGGGCCTGAGTGCTGAGTGTCCCCACAGTGGGCCTGAGTGCTGAGTGTCCCCACAGTGGGCCTGAGTGCTGAGTGTCCCTGTGGTGGCTGAGTGCTGAGTGTCCCCACAGTGGGCCTGAGTGCTGAGTATCCCCACAGTGAGCCTGAGTGCTGAGTGTCCCTGTGGTGGCTGAGTGCTGAGTGTCCCCACAGTGGGCCTGAGTGCTGAGTGTCCCTGTGGTGGCTGAGTGTCCCCACAGCAGGCCTGAGTGCTGAGTGTCCCTGTGGTGGCTGAGTGCTGAGTGTCCCTGTGGTGGCTGAGTGTCCCCACAGTGGGCCTGAGTGCTGAGTGTCCCTGTGGTGGCTGAGTGCTGAGCGTCCCCACAGTGAGCCTGCATGCTGAGTGTCCCTGTGGTGGCTGACTGTCCCCATGGCAGGCCTGAGTGCTGAGGCACCCTTACTACACCCAAACACCGTCTTTCGTAATGCATACCCTAACATGTACCCTTAATATATACCACAACACATACCTAAACCATAACACATGCCCTAACTGTAACACAAACCCTGCCACATACTATAAATTTTACCTTACCCTAATACATACCATAACATACACTCTAAACACTAACATGTATCATAGCAGTAACTGTTATGTGAACTTTGAACCATACAGTTACTCTTATACATACCCTAGCATGTACCCCAAACACTCTAATGTATACCCTAACCGAAGATAAAAATTAAAAGATACGCTAACATTTACCGTGGACATAACATGTACCCTAACCCTATCATATACTGTAGACCTTACATATACCCTAAGTACCCTAAACTTATGCCAACACACATCCTAACATGTTGCCTAACCGAAATCATAACCTTAACCCTGAGACATACCCAAACATGTTCCTGAAATCTAACACATTAATATGTCTCCTAACAAGTACTCTATCATGTACTATAAGTCATACATGTAACAGTATATTTACCCTAACATGTGCCAAACATACCATGTATCCTAGTATGTACCCAAAACACTTATTCATATCCTAACAAGTACTCTAGCACATACTCAAAACCATACAGGAACCCTTACATGCACAATAACATGTACCCCAGAGTAAACTAATATACACCCTAATATGTGTCCTAGCTTTAACATGTATCTTAACCATAACAGAATTCCCAATAGTATTTTCACTCTAACACACCAAACATGCTTTAGACACTAACACATATGGTAACAAGAACCCTAACATATACTCTATAACTCATACAGGTAACCCTTACATGTACCCTGAATGTACCCTAACATAATCTAACCAAAACCTTAATCCTGACCTTAACATATACCCTAACATGTACCCTAGCCACTAACCCATGCTCTAACAAGCATCCTAACCCATACTCTAATAAATACATGTGCCCATACATGTACTCTAACATGTACCTCCAACATACCCTAACATGTTCCTTAACCCTAAGATATACCCTAATATACACCCTAATATGCCCTAACAAATATTTTAATCTAAACAGGTACACCAATGGGTACCGCCAATGTACCATAGCACATATCCTAACATGTGCCCTAACCCTAACAGTAACCATAACCCTACCCCAATTGAGTACCCTAACACTAACACATTCTGTAACATACCCTAATGTGTGCTCTAACCCTAACCCAGACCATAACACCAACAAATCCCTTATCAGTTATCCTAACTCTAACATATACCCTAACATGTACCCCAACACATATCCTAACACATACCCCAATACATAACAGATATATTAACAAAATGTACTGTAAACCATAGTTACCCTTACATGTACCCTAACTCATACCTTAACACAAAAACTAACCCAAACCTTAATACCCTTACACATGCCCTAAGGCAAACGCCAACATGTATACTAACGTGTACCTTAACCACTAATACATATGATAACAAGTACTCTTACACATACGGATACCCCCACATGCACCCTAATATGTACCCAAAAGAACCTTAACACTAACTGAAACTCCAACCCTAAGTAATACCCTAATACATGCCCTAACTGTAAAGCATACCCTAGCCATGTACCCTAATCCTAACACATCATCTAAACCCATATCCTAATTAGTTCCCTAGAACATACTCAAAACCATGCAGGTGCCCTTACAAGCACTCTAACCCCAAATGTAATCTAACATATTCCCTAACACATGTGTTAACTTTAACAAAACCATAAACCTTATACCCTGAAACATGTCCTAAACCTAACACATACCCCATCACATATCCTAACATGAACCATTAACATTAGCACATATCTTGATATGTAGCCTAACTATGAACACATACTCTAAATGATACATGTGCCTAACATGTACTCCAAATGTATGGCATAACAGTAGCCTATAACTTGCCATGATCCTAACATGTATCCTGACATGTTCTCTAACATATATACATATCCTATCTCTGGCCCATACTAACTCCCTAATTTGTAAACCTAACCATAACCCATACCTTGACATGTACCATAACTAACACATATCTTACCATGTACCTTAAAATGTGCTCTAACCTCAAAATATTATTTCAACATTAACATGTATCCTAACAAGCACCCTAACAGTACTCAAAACCACCCTTACATGCACCCTAACATGTACCCCAAATGCACCCTAACAAATACTCTAACATGCCTTAGCCCTAACAGGTACCTTAACCCTGTCATTTTCTACGCTAACATGTACTCTAAATCATAGCAATACCATTACATGCCCTGTAACATGTACCCCAAACCTACCCCAATGCATGCCCTAACATGTATGCCAAAACCTAACACCCTAACATGCACCTTAAACCCAAACACTATCTTAACGTGTTCCCTAACATGTACCCCACCATACATCCTAACTCTGACCCATACTCACATCCTAGCATGTGCCCTAACCCAACTCATACCCTAATATGTACCCCAAGCTACTCACCAATCTTATGTCTCATTCTAAGCCATCTACTAACCCCAACCCATACATAACTGCACAACTAACACTTTCTGCAATCCTACCCTAATAAGTTCACTAATCGTCACCTGTTCCATAATCAACTTTGAAGACTACTCCATATCCATACCATATCCATAACCCCAACCCATCCCACAGAGTTCTTCCTCACACATTCCCTAACCCTAAATCTTTCCTGGACCCTTACTCTAACATTTCCTCAAGTGCATCCCCAACATCACCCTTTGTCTACCATATTCCCTACACCCTTTCCTTACCTTAAGCCTGACCTATTCCATAATCCAAATGCTAGCCCTAACCTCACCAGATCGATAACTTTAACCCATAATCCTAACACTGACAATGACCCTGACTCTGACCCTAACCCACAACCCTAACCCATACCCTAGCACATGCTCCAACATGTACCCTATCAGTTATCCTAACACATACCTTTACTCTAAAACCCTAAACTGTAACACATACCCTAATAAGTACCATAACAAATATAGTAAACAGTGTCACATTCTATCAAGTACCCTAACAAGTACTGTAAACCATACAGGTACATTTACATACACCCTATGATCTACCTCGAATTCACTTTAACACATACCCTAACACTTGCCCTTAACCCAAACTATAACCCTAATATGCACTATAGCATATACCTTAACCCTAAAAATACCCAAACTCTAACACAAACCCTGACATATACCATAAACTTCATCCTCACTCAAACACATGCCATAACATATACTCTAAACACTAAAATGTGTGGTAACAACTACTCTTACATGCACTCTAATACATGCCCAAACATACCCTAATACATAACCTTAACCCTAAGCCAAACCCTAACAAATACTCTAACATATACCCTACTGATTAACACAGACCCTAACCATTATCATGTACTGTAAAGCTTACATATACCCTAACAAGTACCCTAAACTTATCCCAACATACTTCCTAACATGTTGCCTAACCCAAACCATAACTGTAACCTTAACACATACCCAAACACATACTCTAACACACACTCTAAACATTTACATGTATCCTAACAAGTACTCTAACATGTACTTCAAGTCATACATGTACCCGAACATGTGACAAAACATACCCTGTTTGCTAACATGTACTCTAAACACTAACTCATACCCTAACAAGGACCCTAACACTTATTCAAAACCAAGCAAATACCCTTAAATACACTCAAACTTGTACCCAAAAGTAACCCAATGTACACCCTAATATGTGCCCTAACTTTAACATGTCTTTTAACCCTAACAGATTTCCCAACAGTACTCTAACACATTAAACATACTCTAGACACACATATTCTAACAAATACCCTAACACATACTCTATAAAGCATACAGGTAGCCTTACACGTACCCTGAATGTACCTAACATACTCTAACTCTGACCTTTACATATACCCAAAATACCTTGACACGTACTCTAAAAAATAAATGTACCCTAACACGTGACTCAAACATATCCTAACATGTACCTTAACCCTAACATGTACCCTAACATGCACCTTAACATCCCCTAACAAGTACTGTAAACCACACAAGTATCCTTACATGCACCCTAACATGTACCCTCAATGTTCCCTAACATATAGCCTAACATGTGCTATAGTCTTAACATGAACCTTCACCCTAACGAATCCCCTGTGAAGTATGCTAACTCTAATACATACCATAATATGTGCCCTAACACACACTCTAACATGTACCGTAATCCTAACAAATCCCCTATCAAGTACCCTAACTCTAACACATACCCTAACATGGACTCAAACACATACCCTAATACATGCCATTACTTTAACATGTATGTTAAACCTAACAGATTCCCAATATACTGTAATACACTAAACATGCTCTGGACACGAACCCATATGGTAACAAGTACCAATTCACATATTCTATAAACTGTACATGTACTCTGAATGTACCCTAACAAACTATAACTTAACATGTACCCTAAACGTAGCACATCCCCTAATAAATACTCTAAATTCTAATACATTGTCTAAACCATACAGGTAACCTTATGTGTACTCCAAATGTGTAACCTGACACAGGCCCTAGTCCCGACACATACATGTACCCTAAAATATTCCCTAACATATATCCCATCACACACCCTAACTCTGGCCCATACTCACACCCTAACATGTACCCTGACTGACATCCATACGCCAGCATGTACCCTAACTCTAACACCCTATGTACCTCAACCCTAAAATGTATGGTAAACATTAACATGTACCCTAACAAGTACCCTAACGTGTACTCTAAGTGAGCCTTACATGCACCCTAACATGTACCCAAAATGCTCCAGTGCTCTGCTTTTCCACAAGCCCTGCCCCTGGGATGCACACTTCCCTGCTCTAGGCAGAAGGTGCTCTAGGCAGGTGCACCGTCCATGGAGGACACTGGGTGCAGTGAGGGCTGCTTCCCACCAGAGGGCGCTCTAGGTATGCACACTGTCCTCCTCACCACCAGGGGGTGCAGTGACCACTGCTTCCCACCAGAGGGCGCTCTAGCTGTGTGCACCATCCTCCTCAGGACCCCGGGGCCTCCCACAATCTCCGGCCCTGGCCTGCTCACTTCTTTGCCACACCCCTCCTGTGCTCTGCCTCCCCACAAGCCCCGCCTCTGGACTCGTTCTTACCCCACCCCTATCATCTGCCCCTCCACAAGCCCCGCCCCTGGACCGTTCACTTCCATGCTCTGCTCCTCCCACAAGACTAGAGGGTGCAGTGAGCACTGATTCCCACCAGAGGGCGCTCTAGGCTTGCATACTGTCCTCCTCCTCTCAAGACCTGGAGTACATTAAGGGCTGATTCCCACCAGAGGGTGCACTAGGCAGGTGAGCTCCCTGCTGCTCTCCTCAGGACCCAGGGTGCAGTGAGAACTGATTACCCCCAGAAGGTGTCTAGGCAGGCTCATCGTTATCTTCTCCTGAAGACTGGGGGTGAGGGGGGTGGGGGTGCAGTGAGGCTGCTTCCCACCAGAGGGCGCTCTGGGTGTGTGCACCGTCCTTCTCAGGACCAGAGGGTGCAGTGAACACTGATTCCCACCGGAGGGCGCTCTGGGTGTGTGCACCGTCCTTCTCAGGACCAGAGGGTGCAGTGAACATTGATTCCCACCAGAGGGCGCTCTGAGTGTGTGCACCGTCCTTCTCAGGACCAGAGGGTGCAGTGAACACTGATTCCCACCGGAGGGCGCTCTGGGTGTGTGCACCGTCCTTCTCAGGACCAGAGGGTGCAGTGAACACTGATTCCTACCAGAGGGCGCTCTGAGTGTGTGCACCGTCCTTCTCAGGACCAGAGGGTGCAGTGAACACTGATTCCCACCAGAGGGCACTCTGGGTGTGTGCACCGTCCTTCTCAGGACCAAAGGGTGCAGTGAACACTGATTCCCACCAGAGGGCGCTCTGGGTGTGTGCAACATCCTTCTCAGGACCAGAGGGTGCAGTGAACACTGATTCCCACCAGAGGGCGCTCTGGGTGTGTGCACTGTCCTCCTCTTCTCAGGTCCAGAGGGTGCAGTGAGCACTGATTCTCACCACATGGTGCTCTAGGTGTGTACACCATCCTCCTAGGACCCCAGGGCCTCCCACTAGCCCCTCCCCTGAACCCCTCACTTCTGCTCCCTTGCCACACCCCTCCTGTGCTCTGCTCTTCCACAAGCCCCACCCTTGGACTGCTCACTTCCAAGCTCTTGCCCCTCCCTTCTCGTGCTCTGCCCCTCCACAAGCCCCCATTGATCTGCTCTTTTGCACGCTTGCCCCATCCCTCTCAAGATTTGACCCTCCACAAGCTCCGCCTCACTTCCAGGCTCTTGCCCCTCCCTTCTAGTGCTCTGCCAGTCCACAAGCCCCGCCCCTGGCCGCTCACTTCCAAGCTCTTGCCCACCTCTCTGGTGCTCTGCTCCACCCACAAAACCTGAGGGTGCAGTGAGCACTGATTCTGGTCAGAGGGTGCTCTAGGTGTGCACACTGTGCTCCTCTTCTCCAGGCCAGGGGTGCAGTGATCACTGATTCCCACCAGATGGTGCTCTAGGTGTGCATACTGTGCTCCTCAGGACCCCAGGTCCTCCCACAAGCCCACCCCTGCACTGCTCACTTCCTCGCTCTTGCTCCACCCCTCCTGTGCTCTGCTCTTCCACAAGCCCCACTCCTGCACCTCTCACTTCTTGTTCTGCTCTGCCCACAAAACCAGAGGATGCAGTGAGCACTGATTCCCGCAAGAGGGTGCTCTAGGCTTGCACACTGTCCTCTCCTCAGGACCTGGGATGCAGTGATGGCTGATTCCAACCGGAGGGCACGCTAGACAGGTGAGCACCTTGCTCCTCTTCTCGGGATCAGGGGTTGCAATGGGGGCTGTTTCCCACCAGAGGGTACTCTAGGCATGCTCACAGTCCTCCTTTCCTCAAGACCAAGGGGTGCAGTGAGTGCTAATTCCCACCAGATGGTGCTCTAGCTGTGTACATGATTCTTCTCATCTCAGGACCAGAGGGGTGCAGTGACCACTCATCCCCACCAGATGGTGCTCTAGGTGTGTTCACTGTCCTCTTCTCAGGTCCAGGGGGTGTAGTGACCACTGATCGCCACCAGATGGTGCTCTAGCTGTGTACATGATCCTCCTCTTCTCAGGTCCAGGGGATGCAGTGACCAATGGTTCCCACCAGATGGTGCTCTAGGCCTGCACATGATCTTCCTCATCTCAGGACCAGAGAGGTGCAGTGACCACTGCTTCCCACCAGATGGTGCTCTAGGTATGCACACTGTCCTCAGGACCCTTGGCCTCCCACAAGTCCCGCTCACTTCCTGCTCCTGCCCCACCCCTGCAGTGCTCCGCTCCTCCTCCTAACCTGTAGCTGCAGCTACTTCTGCCCAGGACACTGTAAAACTTGAAGCCCTGATTAAGTGTCCCAAAGCCTCAGTGCCAGAGACAGACTAGCCTCTGTTTGGTCCTGCTGCAAACTGTAGTGTCCGAACCCCAGAGCAGTCTCGTCCCAGTGTTACAGGGAAAGGAGTTCACTGCTCAGACAGCCTCACGTAAAAAGATGACTTAATTGGGGAAGTGGAGAGCTAACCGGCCAGGGACACAGCACAGACTCAGGAGCTGAAACTGCAACCCTGAATAGCCCACAAGCTAGGGTTTTTAAAGGCAACATCCACATGGTCCAGCCTGGCCACGCACAGGTGGCCAACGGGATTGTAACACCACATAAGGGTTGCATGTTTATGTCCGTGGCCAGTGGGTAACAGTCCAACTCCTAGGAACTGTTTGGACTAACCTATCATTCTGGCTTGAATTGGCAGGCAAATTTGGGGTCCCCACACAAAGCAGGTGGATATTCTTACTCTTGGGGTTTGTATATTCTGGAAACATGATGTCCTATGCCCCTGCATCCTTGAAGCTGGGGGCTGTTACAAAGACAGCTACAGGAGCTTTATTACAGAGATAGCTACAGGAGGATACACAATGTGCACACCGAGGCATCGGCTCCCTTGAAGCAGGAGGCAATCGATCACGGGTGGGATGCACAACGTTGCACAGCAGGCACTGTTCTAATTGGGCAGGGTATGAGATAGGGCGGAATTCTGTGTGAAATACATTTTAAGGTCTCCCTTCCTGGCCTCTCTTTGTTTTTAGTAAAGGATCAATTTCTCGGCTTAGTTTTCCTCACAGAGTATGAGACCTTAACAGTCAAGGAGACCCTTCGCCCTACACCAGCTCTCAGTGAATTCTCATAGTATCAGCTCAGGCCCAGCACTCAGGGCCACCAGTGATCTGCCAGGTGCCAGGAAGGAGATGGGGAGCCCCATCAATAGGGAGGTCAAATACGGAGGTGGAGGGTGCCAGCAGAGGCAGGAACATTGTAATGGGCATATATGGATGCTCTCATCACCCGGTACCTGTGAATGTGACCTTACATGGAAATGGGCTCTGGGAAGATCAACTGCAGTTCCTGTTGTTACTGTGCCCCTACAAGGGGGAAATTGGGTCCCAGAAATGCACCCAGGGATGATCCTCTGCAGAGATGTCACTCTGCTCTCACAGGTTTAGAAGCTGAGAGAAGACCTAGAACACACCATGCCTTGTACCTCCTGAGGGAATGTGGCCCAGAAGACACTGATTCCATGCTGCTAAACTTCAGAGCTATGAACACAGATCTCTAAACCACCCAGTCTGCAGTGGTGTGTCAGAGCAACCCTAGACCCTTATCGTGTATTTTTTTTTCATTTTTTTTTATTGTAAAGATACTATACAGAGGGTTACAGTTACATGAGTGAGGTAATGAGTACACTTCCACTTCCTCTTGAACATTGTTACCCCCTCCATTGTTTTCCCCCTACCATCCCCTCCCTCCCTCCTTTCCCCAAGGTTCTTTTTTTTTTTTTTTTGATTGTGCTTATCGTGTATTTTTAAATCCTTTATATTATAAATCAGTTATAGCTAATCATTATCGTCTAGTTAAGTATCATTTAAGACAGGGAGGATGTTAACACTAAAAACCAGTCCTCACATATCCCTATAAAAGCATTTTACATTTTGTGGAACTTTTCAATGTGCACTGCAATATACTAGAGGTTAATAGATCAGGGACTAGGAAGGTGGCTCAGTGGTAGAGCGCTTGCCTTGCATGCCTGAGGCCCTGGGTTTGATTCCTCAGCACCACATAAGCAAAAAAAAGAAAGAAAGAAAGAAAGAAAGAAAGAAAGAAAGAAAGAAAGAAAGAAAGCCAGAAGTGGCGCTGTAGCTCAAGTGGTAGAGCACTAGCCTTGAGCTGAAGAGCTGAGGGACAGCGCCCAGGCCCAGAGTTCAGGCCCCATGACCGGACCCCTCAAACTGAAAACCACTTCCAAAAAACATGTTTATAAAGTTGTATTTAAAAGGAATTGAACCCTTTAATCCCTGAATTTTTCTTGTTCTTATTTTATTCTTCTGTTAAGAGAAGTTTCATTTTTTATGCCATGTATATTGGTATAGTAATCCTTTCATAAAACATGAATCACTTTTTTGCACATGAAAATTATTAAATATAGTTATAGTCTGTATTATTTCTTTTTTTGGGGGGGGAGTCCAGTCATGGAGCCTGAACTCTGGGCCTGGGCGCTGTCCCTCAGATCTTCAGCTCAAGGCTAGTGCTCTACCACTTGAGCCACAGTGCCACTTCCGGCTTTTTTCTTTCTTTCTTTTTTTTTTTTTTTTGCTTATGTGGTGCTGAGGAATTAAACCCAGGGCCTCATGCATGCAAGGCAAGCGCTCTACCACTGAGCCACCTTCCCAGCCCTAGTCTGTATTATTTCTCTCTGGCCAAAACTTTGGGAAATAGGCCCTAATTGAGCCTTAAATAAATATATGGTTTGATATTAGATAATCACGTTCAAAAATAACTAACACATGTTCATTATGAAGTTACTTGTCCTCTTCTCCAAATACAGAAATCATAAATTGTTTTTATTTTAAAGTCATCTGATAACAAATTTTGGGGTTGGTTTGTTTTTACTTGAGTCTAAAGCCACAAGTCAGACTAGGAAAGTGGCTCAGTGGTAGAGTGCTTGCCTTGCATGCATGAGGCCCTGGGTTCGATTCCTCAGCACCACATAAGCAGAAAAAGCTGAAAATGGTGCTGTGGCTCAAGTGGTAGAGTGCTAGCCTTAAGCTGAAGAGCTGAGGGACAGCGCGCAGGCACCGAGTTCAGGCCCCATGACCAGAAAAAAAAAGCCACAAGTTAGTTTAATTTTCTTTTTGCTTTGAGTTGAATTATATACATGTATGTGTGTGTGTGTGTGTGTGTGTGTGTGTGTGTGTGTGTGTGTGTGTGTGTGTATATCTTTCTTTCTCAGCTTACTACAGTGCGGAGACCACTTTCTGAAAAGGCCGCTCATGTGAATACTAGGGATGACAATGAGTATACCCCTCTTCATCAGGAAGCCTACAGTGGACACTTAGACATTGTCCGTGAGTTGGTGGCTCAAGCAGCAGATATTCATGCAATAACTGTGGATGGCTGTTCGGCCCTGTACAGTGCTTGTAAGTGGAATAACACCAGAGTGGCTTCCTTCTTACTTCAGCATGATGCAGATATCAATGCCCAAACGTAAGGCCTCTTGACCCCCTTGCATCTTGCCACTGGGAATAGAGATAGCAAAGATACTCTGGCTCTCCTTCTGATGAACTGCTATATCAAACCAGGACTGAAGAACAACTTGGAAAAAACTGCATTTGATATTGCCAGAAGGACAAGCATTTATCACTACCTCTTTGAAGTTGTGGAAAGCTGTACAAATTCTTCTCCAGTCTTAATGGTTCGGTTAATTTTCTTAAATTTCAAAAATACCAGTCCATCCTTTGTGTCAGATACAAAATATTTTCACAATTAAAATAGATATCAGTGTCTTACTGTAAAAATTCATGGGTTCTCATGGTATTCTTCCAAATGAATTGCCTGACTTCGATATCCAAATGTACTCAAGAGTTGTTTGGAAACATCTTCAATGATTTCTGTAGAGTTTGTGATTTTTTAATTAGAATTAATTTTAACTTGTCTGTTGAAATGAGTATTACGGAAACTAAAGATATTTCTGGTGTTGGTCTGAAAAAAAGTATATTTTAATATGCTATATCTTGGGTCTTCATTGAATATTTAGTGTATTGGCATATATTTTTATCAGACAAGATAATTCAGAATGTAAAACCTTTTAACTGTATTGGTGCAGTTATCTTCTTTATGTTGCTTTCATTTTATACCAGAAAACTAATTATTAGTGACCTGAATGTTTACAAGTTTAAAACAATTATCTTTGGTTTTTAGAACATAAAAAGATTTCAGGAAAGCAGTTAGCTAGGTGGTTAGCCCATGGCTGGGATAGTGTTTTCCCCCGCCCCTGCCCGCAGTGCTCCGCTCCTCCTCCTCCCCACCTGAAGCTGCCACTACTCCTTCTGCCCAGGACAGAGGGACACCTGAAGCCCTGAGGAAGTCCCAGCGCCTCAGCGCCCGGAGACGGACTGGCCTCTGTGTGGACCTGCTCCAGACTTCAGTGCCCGAACCCAGAGCAGTCCCGTCCCCGCGATCACCGAATCCTTGAACTCTGGGCCTGGGCGCTGTCCCTCAGCTCTTCAGCTCAAGCTGGCGCTCTACCCCTTTGAGCCACAGCGCCACTTCCGGTTTTCTGGTGGGTCATTGGAGACAAGAGTCTCACGGACTTTCCTGCCCGGGCTGGCTTTGAACTGTGATCCTCAGATCTCAGCCTCCTGAGTAGCTAGGATGACAGTTATAGTGTCAACATCAGCAGTCGTTACCTGCAAAGCCTTAATCGCTGACAATGCCGAAATTATTCTTCCAACAAACATGCAAATCTCTATAACTTGATATCCCAAAAGTTGTATGATATGAAATTATTCTTCACCTACTAATTAGTATGGAATGACTGTTCGTCCTCACTCAGTACCATGAAAAGTGCTTATTTTTCACGTGTTCTCTTCTCTTCACCCCATTCTAACCCTATCAGCCTGACTTTTCAACACACTAAATGATTACACTCAGTTCACCTCACCTATCCAAACAACCCTTAACATTAAAAAATAGGTGGCTCAGTGGTAGAACGCTTGCCTTGCATGCCTGAGGCCCTGGGTTCGATTCCTCAGCACCACATAAACAAGAAAAAAAACAGAAGTGGCGCTGTGGCTCAAGTGGTAGAGCGCTAGCCTTGAGCTGAGGGACAGCGCCCAGGCCCAGAGTTCAGGCCCCACGACCAGACTATATATATATATATATATATATATTTCAGGTCCTAGTTGTTACTGTAATACATCCATGGTATTCATTTCATTTTGTGTTTTATTTGAAGCAACCCTAAATCCGACTCTAATCATTTTCCCAGAATGGAGTCAGACAGAACCACTTCACCTGTGCGCTTTCTCAGCTTCAGGGTGCCGGGACTCATAGTCCATAGGACATGGCCTCTGCATGTCTTCTATGCCACAGGTCCTGAGGCCAGGAGGACAGTGCACAGCGCCTAGTACGCCCTCTGGTGGGAATCGGGACCTACTGCACCCCGAGTCCTGATGAGAGGACAGTGTGCAAGCCTAGGGCGCCCTCTGGTGGGAATCGGGACCCACTGCACCCCGAGTCCTGATGAGAGGACAGTGTGCAAGCCTAGGGCGCCCTCTGGTGGGAATCGGGACCCACTGCACCCCGAGTCCTGATGAGGACAGTGCACAGACCTAGAGCGCCCTCTGCTGGGCATCAGTGTTCACAGCACCCCGGGCCCTGATGAGGACAGTGCACAGACCTAGAGCGCCCTCTGGTGGGCATCAGTGCTCACAGCACCCCGGGTCCTGATGAGGACAGTGCACATGCCTAGAGCGCCCTCTGGTGGGCATCAGTGTTCACAGCACCCTAGGTCCTGATGAGGACAGTGCACAGGCCTAGAGCGCCCTCTGCTGAGCATCAGTGCTCACAGCACCCCGGGTCCTGATGAGGACAGTGCACAGGCCTAGAGCACCCTCTGGTGGGCATCAGTGTTCACAGCACCCTGGGTCCTGATGAGGACAGTGCACAGGCCTAGAGCGCCCTCTGGTGGGCATTAGTGCTCACAGCACCCCGGGTCCTGATGAGGACAGTGTACATGCCTGGGGCGCCCTCTGGTGGGCATTAGTGTTCACCGCAGCCTGGGTCCTGATGAGGACAGTGCACAGGCCTAGAGCGCCCTCTGCTGGGCATTAGTGCTCACAGCACCCCGGGTCCTGATGAGGACAGTGCACAGGCCTAGAGCGCCCTCTGGTGGGCATCAGTGCTCACAGCACCCTGGGTCCTGATGAGGACAGTGCACAGGCCTAGAGCGCCCTCTGCTGGGCATCAGTGCTCACAGCACCCCGGGTCCTGATGAGGACAGTGCACATGCCTAGGGCTCCCTCTGGTGGGCATTAGTGCTCACAGCACCCCGGGCCCTGATGAGGACAGTGCACAGGCCTAGAGCGCCCTCTGCTGGGCATTAGTGTTCACCGCAGCCTGGGTCCTGATGAGGACAGTGCACAGGCCTAGAGCGCCCTCTGCTGGGCATTAGTGTTCACCGCAGCCTGGGTCCTGATGAGGACAGTGCACATGCCTAGGGCTCCCTCTGGTGGGCATCAGTGCTCACCGCACCCCGGGCCCTGATGAGGACAGTGCACAGGCCTAGAGCGCCCTCTGCTGGGCATTAGTGTTCACCGCAGCCTGGGTCCTGATGAGGACAGTGCACAGGCCTAGAGTGCCCTCTGCTGGGCATTAGTGTTCACCGCAGCCTGGGTCCTGATGAGGACAGTGCACAGGCCTAGAGCGCCCTCTGCTGGGCATTAGTGTTCACCGCAGCCTGGGTCCTGATGAGGACAGTGCACAGACCTAGAGCACCCTCTGCTGGGCATGTGCTCACCGCACCCCGGGCCCTGATGAGGACAGTGCACAGGCCTAGAGCGCCCTCTGCTGGGCATTAGTGTTCACCGCAGCCCAGGTCCTGAGGAGCGCAACTTCTTGAAAAGATCCAGTGGCCTTTGCTTTCACAGCTATATGTTTATAGCACAAGTCATTAGCAGCATGTGTTTAATTACCCCATTAAGCTGCACACTACACTCCTTTTGAAAGAAATAACTTTATTTACTTATTGTGCCTCATTCACGAGAGTTATGGTTTGGATAAGAATTTCCTACACAGGCTCCTGTGTTGAATGCTTACTCTCCAGGCGTGGTACATTTTCAAGGGCTCTGGAAACTTAGGGAGATGGGGGCCTAGCTGAAATAGTTCATGGGCACTACTGGGCCTTGAACTCGGGGCTTAGGTGCAGTCCATCCCTGAGCTTTTTCACTCAAGCCACTTGAGCAATGGCTCCACTTCCAGCTTTTGTTTCAGTTGTCAATGGAAGGTAAGTCTCAAGGCTTTTTCTGCCCTATCTGGATTTGAACTCTCAAAGCCTCCTGAGTAGCTAGAATTTCAAGCATGAGCCACAGATGCCCTGCACAAGCCTCAGCTCTCAAAAGATTCTGCCCCACAACATTGCTAGACAAGGGACCAGGCCTCTGTCACAGGACCTTTGGAGACAAACCACATCCAAACCACACCAGTAACCATTCATGGTTATAACTTAAGATTTAAATTATTACAGTTATGTTTTTCCTCATTGTAGAATCTCCTAGAAGACTCAGCAGATCCAATGACAGGAAAAGAAATGAATTTGTCAGTCTCTGAAGGTTTAGAGTATATCCATTAACCTCTAATCTTCATGTAAACCAGAAGATATGCGGTTTCCTGCCTATAAAGAGAAATTTATCAGCATAGCAAAATTAAACATTTACAATGAAAGGCTATATGTATTTTTGGGTGGGTTGTGGGACTTGAACTATGGGCCTGGGCACTGTTCCAGCTCAAGGCGAGGGCTCTACCACTTGAGCCATAAAGCCACTTCTAGTTTTCTGTAGCCAGTTACTTGGAGATAAGAGTCGCAAACATTTTCCTGCCCAGGCTGGCTTTGAACTGCAATCCTCAGATCTCAGCCTCCTGAGTAGCTAGGATGACAGGAGTGAGCTACCAGTGCCTAGTTGAGGGGATATATTATTGATTCACAATAGGACCAAATTTCCAGGATAATGGAGCAAACCTTCATCTACCTAACCTGTCCGTCTCATCAAAGGGAAAGAAAATAGTGACTTGGGAAACTAACCTCTAAGTTCTTATTAGCTAACATACAAATCATGGACAGCATGGTGCTAACGGCTCAGGCCTGTGATCCTAGCTACTCAGGAGGCTGAGATCTGAGGGTCATGGTTCAAAGGCAGCCTGGACAGAAAAGTCTGTGAGACTCTTATCTCCAATAAACTACTCAGAAAAAGCTGGAAGTAGCACTGTGGTTCCAGTGGTAGAGCATTAATCTTGAATACAAAGAGGCTCAGGGATAGCACCCAGGCCCTGAGTTCAAACCCAGGACTAGAAGAAAGAAAGAAAGAAAGAAAGAAAGAAAGAAAGAAAGAAAGAAAGAAAGAAAGAAAGAAAGAAAGAAAGAAAGAAAGAAAGAAAGAAAGAAAGAAAGAAAGGAAGGAAGGAAGGAAGGAAGGAAGGAAGGAAGGAAGGAGGAAAGGACCAGGGACAGACATATTATGGGACTATAAGCCAACTCCAACCTTGTTTTTTGTAAATAAACTTAATTGGAACATGGCCACTTACATTCATTCATTCACGTGCTGTCTGTGGCACCCTGCATGTTGCAAGGGCAAAGCTGAGTAACAGCTACAAAGGCTATGCTCCAAAACCCTAAGTACTTTCTCTCTAACTTGTACAGAGAAAGTTTGCTAACCCCTATTCTAAATCACAGGGGAATGAATAACCAAAAATTGGCTAAGAACAGGCACCTAAGAGAAATGTTGAGAATAAAAGGAAAACATGAAAAGTAGGTAAAAGGAAGATATCAAACATAAACTCCACCTAATCCATTAATTATGAAATCAAGCCTACTGGTGTAGCTGAATATCACCTGGTACAAACACCATCACCCCCAATACCACCTCCACTATCTACACTGTCACCCCCATACCACCTCCAGTACCTACACTGTCACCCCCATACCACCTCCAGTACCTACACTGTCACCCCCATACCTCCTCCAGTACCTACACTGTCACCCCTATACCACCTCTAGTACTTACACTGTCACCCCATACCACCTCCAGTACCTACACTGTCACCCCCATACCACCTCCATTAGCTACACTGTTACCCCCATACCTCCTCCAGTACCTACACTGTCACCCCATACCTCCTCCAGTACCTACACTGTCACCCCATACCTCCTCCAGTACCTACAGTCACCCCCCTACCACCTCCAGTACCTACACTGTCACCCCCATACCACCTCCAGTACCTACACTGTCACCCCCATACCTCCTCCAGTACCTACACTGTCACCCCCATACCTCCTCCAGTACCTACACTGTCACCCCCATACCACCTCCAGTACCTACACTGTCACCCCCATACCTCCTCCAGTACCTACACTGTCACCCCCATACCACCTCCAGTACCTACAGTCACCCCCATACCTCCTCCAGTACCTACACTGTCGGTTCCATTTCCACCTCCAGTAATATAAAAATCTCTGCCTTAACTTTATCCAGCTTTTCTCTCTAGGTTAATTACTACGTCAGTAGCATGTCCTGATGCTTACTGAGAAAGAGAAGAGTGGTCCTGGCCCCTGGTCTTCTGGGCACCACTGGCTCACACTTGTAACCCTTGTTATTCAGGAGGCTTAGATCAGAGAATTTAGGTTCAAAGCCATCAGAGCAGAAAAGTCTTTGATACTCTTATCTCAAATTAACCACACAAAAGCAGGCAGTGGAGTTGTGGTCGTGTGGTAGAGCACTAGCCTTGAGTGAAAAAGCTCAATGCCTAGGCCTAGACTTCAAACCCAAGAACCAGCACCAAAAAAAAAAAAAAAAAAAAAAAAAAAAGAGCACATGGTCTGGTGTGAGGGGAAAAGTCGCAAAATCAAAAAACATTTTGAAGTGTAATAAAGGAGGCCTGCTCAAAAGGCAACGAAAGCAAATAAGATAGCCCTGCCTTTGGAGCTCCAGCGGTGCAATCGGTAGCGTGGTACTGATAAGATAGCCCCGCCAATCCGCTGGGGCCCATCAATAAAGGCTTTGCACAGTAGGAAAGACCGTGATTATAAAAACGCCGGGCGCTGGTGGCTCACGCCTGTAATCCTACCTACTCAGGAGGCCGAGATCTGAGGATCACGGTTCAAAGCCAGCCCGGGCAGGAGAGACTGTGAGACTCCTATCTCCAATAAACCACCAGAAAACCGGAAGTGGCGCTGTAGCTCAAGTGGTAGAGCGCTTGCCTTGAGCTGAAGAGCTGAGGGACAGCACCCAGGCCCAGAGTTCAAGCCCCACGACCGACAAAAAAAAAAACCACTAGGCACTTGCTCAGAAGATAAATTAGGGCAGGGTAATAGAGACCAGAAAATACAGGTACACAGTTACAGAAGATGATGGACATGGAATTGGGACTTATGCCAGTGCTTTACTGAAGTCTAAATTCTTTTTTTTTTTTTTTTTAATTTTGGGGTCCGGTCATAGGGCCTGAACTCTGGGCCTGGGCGCTGCCCTCAGCTCTTCAGCTCAAGGCTAGCGCTCTACCACTTGAGCCACAGCGCCACTTCCGGCTTTTTTCATTTTGCTTATGTGGTGCTGAGGGCCTCAGGCATGCAAGACAAGCGCTCTACCACTGAGCCACCTTCCGAGCCCTGAAGTCTAAATTCTGAGGGAAGTGTGGTGCCATTGATGACTGCTGAAAGATGAGGCTGAATGGTAGTCAGTGGGGACTCTCGGATAAAGACAATAGTTCATCCATGCAGAGTTCATAAAGCTCCAAGAACCCAGTGGACTCCATTCCCCCAAGTGCTTCTCTTACCAGCGGTAGTGATGATTTCCGTAGGTACACTGGACATCTTCCCAGGACACCTGGAAGAACACCACAGACATCAGCAGCTGGTTGGCAGCTGCTATTACGTGTTGACAGAACAGGGGACACTGTAATGTGCCCTGTTAGACTCCTGCAGAGAATGGAGAAGCCCACCCTGGCGACCACACAGCATCAAAGCATCTGGTGACACAGCGCTGTGCATCCTGAGGCCCTCTGTAATGTCCCCACTCACCTTGAAATGCTTACACCTATCCCAGAGTTTTACACCTTGCATATTTCTAACGTCTCACTTCACAGAAGTTTCCTACAAAGCATAAACCTTCAAGGTACAGGGCCAAGAGCACCAGAAACCTAACACTGACACAAACAGATGTTTAGAAAGCAATAAACCATGGCTGGGAAGGTGGCTCCGTGGTAGAGTGCTCGCCTAGCATGCATGAAACCCTGGGTTCCATTCCTCAGTACCACATACACAGAAAAAGCTGGAAGTAGCGCTGTGGCCGAAGGGGTAGAGCACTCACCTTGAACACAAAGAGGCTGGGAAACAGCACCCAGACCCTGAGTCTAAGCCCCAAGACAAGCAAAAAAAGAAATAAACAAAGCAATAAACCTAGAGAATGGCTTTGAACCACAAAACTCCCCAGCTCCTACACACAAACTACAAGACATAATGCGTCTTCAACTCTGAGCTGAGAATTTATTGAAGATGGCTAATTCAGAGAAGGAGGAAAGTTTAGATGATGGTTCTCACCCAACAAACATTGGAGTCATTGAAGCAGAGCCATTTTCCATCCGCTGGATTCCGGATGTAGGCACAATAATGACCGAAGTTTGCCATCCCCACGTGGGCTATCACAGCGAAGAGTTCATACTGTGCTTCACGCTGGAAGAGGACAAGGCTGTAAGTGACCCATCCCTCCTTTCCAAGCCCTGGTCTTTAATGAGGAAGCATATTTGCCAGGCACTTGTTTACTGCCTGCTCTAGGCCCGGCACTGGCACTTCAACACTTGATCTTAGCCAAAAGGCCGAGAAGCGATTCGGCACTGGCACTTCAAAGGCGCTCGAAGACCTTGACCTGCAGAATCTCACAGCTAGTTGAAGAGAAGCATCACAAACCAGGACTGTGATGTCTGTGTTATAGCAGACGCACGGACCAGTAAGTGGGGAATGTTCAATTTTTGCCAAGTGGGAACTCTGAGGAGATCGCTGTTAACCGTGCAGAAGGGTTTTTTAACATTGGCAGACAAGTTATCAGAAGGGAATTTGTTTTGGTTTGGTTTGGGGGGGGGAAGGGATTGTGAAGTTTTTGTTTCACCTTGGTTTCTTCTTTGTTTTTGTTGGTTTGTTTTGGAAGTTGCGGTTTGAACCCGGGGCCTCCTGCATGCTAGGCAGGAGCCTTACCATTGAATCACGCCCCAAGCTCTGTTTTGTGCTGTTTTTTCCTTCCCTAGGCAAACGTCTGGAACATGATTTCCCCCGCTTCAGGCTTCCTATGATTAATGGGCTGATAGACACATGCCACCATCTGAACAGAAGACATAGTCTGAAAGTCTTCAGTTTGAAGTTAATGAAACTGTGAGAAATATGAGGTGACATTCAAAAAGGTGAGGAGAAGAAATGGAACTAGAATATCCACAAAACGGTGAGAAAAGAACCCGAAAACAGACAGCGAAACGGTAGGACAGAAACCTTACAAAGACAGTAGGACACGAAGAGGAATGTTACAGACGCAAAGTCTCTACTACATGTGTCCATGATGTGTTCCACTCCCTCAAAATCTTAGAAAACTGTTTAAAAGAAAAGGGAACATTAGTAGTGAGAGTTTGGGCTGACTTTTATGTTAGTCAAGAGTATTTCTTTCTTTCAAAAAAAACCATAGCAGCAGAAACCCAACAGTGATTATTAGGGGTTGTAATGAAAGATGCTGATCAAAGCGCACAAACTTCCAGTTAGACGAGAGGAATAGGTTTCAGAACAATGTCATACAATATCGTAATTATAATGTGTTCCACACTGGAAAACGCTTTTAAAGAATTTTTACATATGCTCACTACAAAGACACAGGTGAAGTGATAAGTATGTTGTCTAGCTTGAGCTAATCTTTCCAAAATTTGAGGATGGGTGCGGTTGCACACCTATAATCCAGGTTCTCCAGAGGGGGAGATCAGAAAGGCTGTGGACAAAGTCAGCCTGGCCAGAAAGCTAGTGAGACTCCAATCTCAACAGACAAGCCAGACACAAGTGCACACCTGGAAGCCCGGCCATGGGAGAGGCAGAGGTAGAAGAGCAGTCTAAGGCCAGGCCTGGGCAAAAACAAGACACTGCCTGATAACAGAACTCAAGCAGAAAGGCCCAGCGGCTTGGCTCAGATGGTAAATGGCGACGTGCTTGCTACAGGCCCAGCGTGACACAGTAGTCAGTGCCAAGACCACAAGACACCATTCGTCCGGCATGCGTACGTCAGAGCACCACACTGAAATCCCTACACACAAATACTTTCCATTTGTCAACATTGGAAATAAGGCAGGTTTGTTCTGAATCTTTAAAGAAACTAACACTAGGAACAGCAAAGGCTTGTGGTGACATTGTTATAATGATAACCCCAGCACGGACCCCGGGGGACCACATGGTCATTAAAATCAATAATGCTTAGAAAAAAAACAAAACAAAAACAGTTTTTCTTTTATTTGTGAGACAGGGTCGTAACTACGTAGCTCACACTGGCCTTGAACCAATGACCCTCAGGTCTACGTCTCCCAGCCGCAAAGAAGATAGGCACGTGCCAACATACTGGCTGAAAATAAATAAATAAATTGAATCTAAAATGTTTTTAAGCCCTCTGCCTTGACTATGCCTTTGCCTCGGTGACTCGCAGCAACCTGAGGCCAGCCTGTCCTCGGTGCGGCCCCGCCTGGCCCCGCCTGGCCCGCAGAGGGCACACTTCCTCAGAGGCTGAGCTCACCGCGCCTGGCTCCCCTCCTGGGGGCGCTGCACACCCAGCACAGGGCTGCTCCGAGCCCTCACGCTATGGAGGTGAGCTGAAGACCAAATTGCTAACCCGGGCCTGGGGAGCCTGAACCAGGGGATTCACCAGTCGGTGCCATCTAGCAGTCGAGGGGTAAGAGCGCTGAACCTGATGAACACTGCGTCCGGTAGGATCAATCCAGAATACCTCACCTGCTCTGCGTCCTCAGTGAAGTCTTGATGCTCAGCCAGAAGAACCTGACTGAGATCCAAGCGCTGAGGGAAGTGCAGCGAGTGGCAGACTTTCTCCGTCTGTGAGTTCCGAATGGAGAATCGCATCAGGTGAAGGGTCAGGGTTTGGGGCAGATGCGTCATCCTCAAGACCTGCAAAAGCAAACCTCACTGTGAGACGGGGCCCCGAGGCGCTTGAGAAACGCCGGGCCTGGTGGCTCGTTCTCCTCCCCAGGGGGAGGGGTGCGGGGGACACACTGGGGAGCTGAAGGCTCCCATGGCAGAATCCGTTCCTCTCCCCGGAGATTCAGGTGACGCTTGGCCGGCACAGCACTATGGACCTCAGACAAAAGCCATGAGCTGCTCAGGGCTCTGCAGAGGCGCCTGGCCCTCAGAAACTAGGAGTCTGCTGTAGGGAGCATCTCTAAAACCGAAGAGGGAACCCCACCGCCCCCACCCAGCCCCACGCAGTCACCTGGCACTCCTGGTGGAAGACTGTGGTCAAGAAGCGACATCCACAGCCCCGTCTATGAGAAGCCCGAGGGTCCGAACTAGCCTCACCCACATCCCACCCCATCCGCCATCAGGAAGGGCCTGGAAGTGTCTGGAAAGCCCGCCCCGGAGACGCATCTGAACCTGAGGGTGGGTACCTGGCTTCCACGCGTCTTCGTCCCGCAGGCCTCGCAGAACCACTTGCTCTTGCTGGCTAACTCCCTGGGGTGGAAAAAACAGCGCAGGGCCTCCTCCTGCCAGTGGAGGCCACAGGGAAAGGCCGCGTCAGCAGACCCTTTCCATGGGCACGCGGCCACCCCACAGGTGCGGGCTGAGCTCCGCTGCCGGTCCCCCACTGTCCCCCAAGCACCCCACTACCAGCGCTACATCTGTCAGGATCTTCCACCCACTGGGGGAGAAAACACGAGGAGCCCTGGTTAATATGACAGTGTGAGAAAATTAGAAATAGGATAGAACTTCTGCTGCTGCTCAAAGAAATTGGCCACCTAGAGCCATGCACGTGAAACAGAGTTATTGTTAGTGTCCGCGGGTGGAAGGACACGGGGGAACTGGCATGGCGGGGCGACCCTTTCTCACCCAGTCTCTCACCAGTGTTTTCAGAGGCTTTGAGTCCACGTCATAGAGAGAGAGGGAGAGGGTCAGCATACTGCTGTTCCTACTGCTCTCTCTGGTACAGAGGAGGCAAACCAGGGACTCCTTCACCCGGATCGTGTACAGGGCCTGCAGCCTCTCTACCTGCAAGAAGGAGCCAAGGACGGGTGAGGCTATGTCCAGAGTTGGACCTGTTGGACTGACAAGCCCTGACGCTTCCGGCAGGTACCGGGAAGGACACCAGGAACCGTGGCAAGCGGTCTCCACGGATCCCTTACTACAAATGCACAATGGTGAGCGACCTCTACAGGTCCTGGGATTTCAGCTTCAGCTCTTACCAAGTCCACATCCTCTATTTGATCCTTAAGAAGGTTCCAGAATGTGAGGTAGAGCTGAGCAGCATCGTGCTGGACAAACACTGGTTAAAAAAAAAGTAACAGCACATCAGTGCGGTCGCCGGAGAAGTCCCATGTCCTCACGACCCCTAGCTACATGAACACTCACCACCTTGCCTTTGACTCTCTCTCCCAACTCCCAAAAAAGGTCAGGAGGTACCACATGTCAGGCGCTCAGGAAGTGAGAAGTATTCTTGGTGCTAGATTTGACAGCGCCTCTTAAACTTAAGCCTCGGGAAGGGAACGAGGCTCTGCTCTACGCGCTCTGAAGGGTATGGTACACCGGCAGCCTCAGTGGAGGGGAAAAGGCTTGCTACAGAAAAGCCAGAGCAGGAGCTGAACTCCCTGAGCGGCGCAGAGAGGCAGGCACATGCTGACGGGTCGGCCGGCGTCTGCCGGGCATGCCCCGCCTGGCCCCACTGGATTCCGTAGAACAGACCAGCTCCAGGGACTCTCCACAGCACAGGAGCGGCACCTCCTCACTCCATCCGCTGCTCTGTTCCCAGCTTGCACCTGGCCAAGCCAGAACTCTGAAGGGAGGCGCAGGCCACAAGACAGAGCACCAGACGGCATTCCTTCTCAGCAAAGATAGAAAAATGACTCTTTTTTGCTTTACTTTTTTTATATACTGGTCCTGGGGTTTGAACTCAGGGCTGGGCGCTGTCCCTGAGCTTTTTTTCCTCAAGGTTGGTGCTCTACCACTTGAGCTATGGCTGAACTTTCAGCTTCTCTTGTTTTTGGTTAATTGGAGATAACAGTCTGGTGGGCTTTCTTACCCAGGCTGGTTTCAAACTGTGATCCTCACATCTCGGCCTCCACAGTAGCTAGCGTGAGCCGCAGGTCCCTAGCCTTTTTTTTTTTTTTTTTTTAACGTTCTACCAGTTATCGCTTTTGTTACTTGCCATTTCTTTCTCTGTAGTTCTTCTTTTCACTTTCCCCGTCTTAGACTTACAGAGCATTGTACTCTAGGTTTATTCTACCTTCTTCCTTTCCTTCTTTTTTCATCCCCAGTTTTTCTGTCACCTTGCAATTCTTGATACCACCTTTCTCCACAATAACTGAGCTATATTCAAACACACCATTATTTTGTACACTTTCAACCCTAACCTTCCCAATTTTTAACCTTTGATTTTTAACTCATACACAAATTTTACTCTTCTAGTCTCCTATTGTGCCATATAAGAACACTAGTTCTTATGAGCCCATTGGACTTACTGTAAATATTTGGTTTGGTTAGGTACTGATTCAATGAGATTGTTAGTACTGAGTTATATCCCCAGGCGGGTGGTGAAAAAATGGATTATCAACCCAGCTAATACCCATTTCTGTCAGAATACAGACAACATTTCAATGTATGTTTTTCAGACAACTAAAACCCCAAACTATAAATTGGGTTTAAATGAGCAAATCTTTTTTTTTTTTTCCTGCCTGTCCTGGGGCTTGAACTTAGGGCCTGGGCGCTGTCCTTCAGCCTTTGTGCTCAAGGCTAGCACTCTACCACTTGAGCTACAGCGCCACTTCCCAGCTTTTTCTGAGTAGTTTATGGGAGATAAGAGTCTCACAGACTTTTCTGGCTGGGGTGGCTTTGATCAGTGATCCTCTGATCTCAGCCTCCTGAGTAGCTAGGATGACAGGCGGGAGCCACCAGCGCCCGGCTGAGCAAATCTTAGCATAGGAGCACATAGGTATGAAAAGAAAAAGAAATATGACATCTCAAAAAAGTCAGCAATCACACAGGGTGAAAATGACCACTAGGTCGAGGATGACAGAATGAGCAATGAGAACTGACCATTCTCGGTGAAGTCAGGGAACACTGACCACTTGAACCTCCTCTCCCGTCCCTCTCCCCTCCCCTCTCCCCTCCCCTCTCCTCTCCTTCTCCCCTTCCCTCCCCTCTCCCTCCCCCAGTTCTCTCTGGCTAAGGCCCACTGTAGACAAGGGCAGGAGCCACGGCTGAGCGGGGCATCTTACGTGGCACGTTGTGCTTCTGGAGGCAGCAGGCCAGCTCCGTGGGCCGCACCGCCTTCTGCCGGCTGTCCTGCATCTTCTCCAGCAGTAAAAGCAGCTGGAACGGGACACTTCTCTTTTGCTCTTCTGCTTCCTTTGGCACTGATATTCTGTCAAGAGAGAACAGTCCCAGGAACCTCTTCACCTGCACCATTTTCCATGTGCATTGCATCACTTGGAGAAATCTCCAGCTCCAGGCCACTCCCTTCCCGTGAATTAGACCAGAGCTCAATGGGCAGCCACATGAGGGCTGGCACAGAACCCTCCAACCCCCCACCCCCAAATTCACACTACAGTGAAGATAAAGTGTGCTCAGGTGTAAAACAGGGACAGACCGAGTGAGCAGGAGGGGGCCAGGGCAGGTGGAGGGAGGGCGAGCATGAAAAGTAGCTCGTGTGCATGTAGGAAAAGAGAATAAGGAAGACTATCACAATCGTTTAAAATGAGGCAGGGCATAAGAAAGAAGGAATAAAAGGGATAAATTTGATCAACGTATAATATGTACGGAAATATAATGAAAGCTGTTTGTACAATTAACAAACACTAATAAAAAGGTTAAAATGAGCAGAAAATAAATCAGGTCATTAAAGTATACATAAATTTGTGTTTTGAATATCCAGTTATTCACAGTGACTTGGACTTTTGAAAGCCTTCTCTCAAAAAAGGTTAAAAAATATTTTTCACAAGATTCTGGACCCATATGTACAGCAAGCAGCAAAAGGTCCAGCCGAAGCACTTCAGACTGACAAAGCAAAGTCTGGGTTAGGTCCTGGAAAGAAAGGCCAACCGAAAAAAATACCATTGTGCCTGGGCAGTGGTTCACTTCATTGTGGACATCTCTAACTTCTTCAGCAAGTGGAGAAAAGGAGGTAGCTTAGGGCAAAAACAATAATGAATGCTGAAGTGTGTCTGTGCGTAAACATACTGGTCCGAGTGACTTTCTCCAGTATTGCTCTAGTTCCAACTCCCTTTTATTCAAACCAGTGCTGAAAATTCTATCTGAACGTTCAAATCACCCACGAAGTGTTTCTAAAGTACCAGTCACTGGGCATAGGAGGTGTTTGCCTTAGCAGACAGAAGCAGAAGGAATGGAAGGAGAGAGGGAAGGGGAAGGAAAAGAAAGGAAGGAAGAAATGCCCTGACCCAACCACAAGCCAACTAAGCACAAATAACTGAAGATGGGACCAAGCATGGGTATAGTTCTTAAAGATTCTTGCCAGGTGGCTTACATCCTAGCTACTCAAGAAGCTGAGGCCGGAGAATCATGATTCAAAGCCAGCCCCAGGCAGGAAAGTCAGTAAGACTCTCATCTCCAATTAACTACCAAAAAAGCTGCAAGTGGAGCTGTGGCTCAAATAGTAGATCATGAGCCTTGAGCAAAAAACTCAAGGACAGCACCCAGGCTCTGGGTTCGAGCCCCCGGACACACACAGACACACAGACAGACAGACAGACAAACACCCACGCGCGCACGTGCGCGCGCGCGCACACACACACACACACACACACTCTTAAGAGATTCTAATTTGTAGCCCAGAATACACAGGAAAATATTTCCCCCTTCTGGCAATTTATGATAGAAGGCTTCTGAAAGTCCAAGTCACTACAAAAAAATAAAATAAGACACAGTGGCATCACCTGAGTAAGTCTTACCTCTTCAATATCTTCGTGAACTCCACGTTCATAATGAATACCTGAATCAGGGCGTTAAGACAGCAGGTCTGTCCAATGTTGTGTAAACCAACTGGGCCTAAAAAGAAAAGAGGAAAAATGCTAAGGGAAATACATAATATTCAATAAAAATCAGATGTTTTTCTTGAATCTACTAAGGCCATGAAATGTGATATTCTCTCTGAATTCACTAGGGAACTTTTAACTAATTAGGAGATAAGATATCAAGCATGA
This sequence comes from Dipodomys merriami, assembly GCF_024711535.1. Classification (NCBI taxonomy): domain Eukaryota; kingdom Metazoa; phylum Chordata; class Mammalia; order Rodentia; family Heteromyidae; genus Dipodomys; species Dipodomys merriami. The sequence continues at coordinate 496,263 of NW_027206295.1, read as the reverse complement.
AACTTTAGAATGCTAAATGATAAGGTTAAGTTTGAACAGCCTATTAGGGGAAAAAAAGACATGTCACAAAACAAGAGTATCATTCACTGCAAAATTAGTAGTATAAAGCACTTATTAGAAGAAAACATTAAAAAGCAGCCATTACTGAAAGCTTATCTGAGGGGGACTGTGGGTCTTCTCACTCTGCATCCCAACTGCTCTGCACAACTGAGCAAAAATGGGTGTCCAGAGGGCTCTGGGACAGGAGAAGGGTCAGCCAGTCTGTGTCACCCTCCAGGGGAGGAGTCCCGAGCCAGGTCCCCACCACAGATGGGGAGGGAAAAAAATGACAGCCCGGAGGAAGGGTCACCTGCTCCAACATCTCTAATCACCAGAGACAAAAGCCAGAACAACTGTAGGGAATATTCGCAAACCTGACACACTGGCAGCCAATCTCCCAGCTCACAAGATGAGCCATTGGAAAGGGGGGATGCTAATAAAGCAGGGCGAAGTACATGCCCCAGATGCCTGCTCCCAAATCAGCAGGGCACCTTGCCTCCAGAGGGACTTGCACAGAGGTGACAGGGAAGACTGAAACCAAGGAGGACCGCCAGCTACTATCTGCCCGCAAACATTTAAAGCAATGTCACAGTCCGTCCAACACCCTCTGCTAGGAACTGTTAACTCCATTTTAGACGCAGACACTGAAGCACAGGAGACCAGGACCTACTAATATAATCACAGCTCTGAGGCTGCAGAGTACCGTGAGTAATTGCTAAGTGTTGCTGCACACTGAGAACGAGGGAAGCGAGGCTCTCCTGACCGTGAGGGTGGTCCCAGGCACTAAGATGCTCTCTTAGCTGCACCCTCTTCTTCCTCTTCATCTTGCTGTCTTCTCTCGTCTCATCGAGTTCTCCTGGGCAATGCTGAGACGCAGCCAGGATGGACTGGTAATTTTCCCTCAGGAACGCAAACACCTTGCCCATGAGTAATCACTCTAAAATCCCCAGGCCAAGGGTGCCTGGCTGGTGCTCAAGACTCCACAATTCTACTGCCAGGAAGCGTTTCCATGAGCCGGGGCAGAAGAACCTCTGTGAAAACATATAAGAGAGAGGTAAGGACACGAGAGAGCAAAGCCAAGTTCTTGCATTCGGTTCTGAGTCAGCTCTAAGAGGGGTTAATTCTGTGAGGAGTTGGAGCATAAATCTCCAAATTTGGGCCAGGCACCCGTGGCTCACACCTGTCATCCCAGCTACTCAGGAGGCTGAGATCTGAGGATCTCAGTTCAAAGCCAGCCCAGGAAGGAAAGTCCCCGAGACTCCTATCTCCAATAAACCACCAGAAAACTGGAAGTGGTGCTGTGGCTCAAGCTCTCAAGAGAGCTTGCCTTGAGCTGAAGAGCTGAAAGTCACACAACATCCAAATGCATGCTACAGGTAGCAAGAAGACTTTCAGCTGAAGCATAAAAGCCTTACATGTGGCTCTGAAACCGTCACTCAGCAAAGACACAGATCAAGACAATGTAGCTCAGATATACAATGAAATAAATCATTAAATGATTACAATACTGAATTACCATTTGTGGCAATGTAGGTGACTCTAGGTGACATTATACTATGTGAAATAAGTCAGGCACAAAAAGACAAATACTGAAAGTATTATTTATATGTAGATGCAGGGGAAAAAACAGCGATATCTCAGGAGACTAGAACAGAGGTTCCCAGACATTGGATGGGGGGGGGGGTAAGGAGAGATGATTAGTTAGCAAAAGGCACTCGTAGGTACAGAGCTTCTAACGTTCCATATCACCATAAGTGGTCTACTTCAAAGTAGCGAAGTAGCGAAGTGAGGATTTTGAATGTTTCCAGGGCCCTGAAACCATGTGAGGCGGGACAAGGCCAGTTACCTTCACTTGACACCCACACTGTACACAATTATTGAGATCTTAGAGTCCACAGAACAACTTTGTGTGCAAATCAAAACTTTCAAAAATCGATTTTAAAGGCAGCTGTCAACCACTGATCCTCTTACAAGGCTCAAGCTTGGGGGACTTAGCTAGTGGACAATTCAGCTGAAGATTCCCTCAGCAGAAGCAAGGGTACGGTGTGGACATGTGGCTGCCAGGTCTCAGGAGAAACAGGAAAGGCCAGGCAGGTGGCAAAGGACAGCCAGGAAGGCAGGGGACCAAAGGCAGAAGGGAAGCGAAACTGAGCTGTCTGTGAGGGGAGGGGAGCAGGCCAGAGGGCGTGGCCGAGTGATGAGACACAGACACACACACAGACACAGACATGGACACACAGACACACACACATAGACACAGACATGAACACACAGACACACACGCACACACAGACACACACACACATACACACACACACAGACATGGACACACAGAAACAGACACACATGGACACACACAGACACACACGGACACGCGCACACACACACGCACACACAGACACAGACATGGACACACAGACACACACACAGACACAGACATGGACACACAGACACACACACAGACATAGACATGGACACAGACACAGACACACACGCACACACAGACACACACGCACATACACACACACAGACATGGACACACAGAAACAGACACACACGGACACACACAGACACACACGGACACGCACACACACACGCACACACAGACACAGACATGGACACACAGACACACACACAGACACAGACATGGACACACAGACACACACACAGACATAGACATGGACACACAGACACAGACACACACGCACACACAGACACACACATGGACGCACACACACGGACACACACACATACACAGAGACACACACATAGACACACATGGACACATGGACACACATAGACACATACACAGACACACGGACACACACACACACCAGAGGAGAGGTTGGCTGAAGGCCCACCCTCACGCCAGCTCCAAACATAACCCCAAAGTACTGAACAAAGTCACCCCACCCTTCCTGAAATCGGCACCCTTAAAGTAAGGGGCAGATGCCCACGGCCGGCGAGCCAGTGGGGTCCTCGGGGAACACGGGCTGTCCCAAAGGGGGGGACCCCAACTCCCCAGCCTGGAGGAGGTCAAGGTTCAATGCCGAGAGGACAAATCACAACGGCGGCCAAGCAACCCAAGCCGGCTCCGTCCTCCAAACTCAGAGCAGTGGGACCACGCTAGGACTGGATTCTCTCTCGGCTGAACCTTATCTGAGACCCACTCCAGCATCCACAAACCCTTCTGCCTCAGTCTCCCCTCTTGCCCCAGTCTCCCTCCTCCCGCCTCGGTCTCCCCCCTCCCGCCTCGGTCTCCCCCCTCCTGCCTCAGTCTCCTCCCGCCTCAGTCTCCTCCTGCCTCAGTCTCCCTCCTCCCGCCTCAGTCTCCTCCTGCCTCAGTCTCCTCCTGCCTCAGTCTCCTCCTGCCTCAGTCTCTTCCTGCCTCAGTCTCCTCCTGACTCAGTCTCCCTCCTCCCGCCTCGATCTCCTCCCGCCTCGGTCTCCCTCCTCCTGCCTCAGTCTCCCTCCTCCTGCCTCAGTCTCCTCCTGCCTCAATCTCCTCCTGCCTCAGTCTCCTCCCGCCTCGGTCTCCCTCCTCCCGCCTCAGTCTCCTCCTGACTCAGTCTCCCTCCTCCCGCCTCGGTCTCCTCCCGCCTCGGTCTCCCTCCTCCTGCCTCAGTCTCCTCCTGCCTCAGTCTCCTCCTGCCTCAGTCTCCCTCCTCCTGCCTCAGTCTCCCTCCTCCTGCCTCAGTCTCCTCCCGCCTCGGTCTCCCTCCTCCTGCCTCAGTCTCCCTCCTCCTGCCTCAGTCTCCTCCTGCCTCAATCTCCTCCTGCCTCAGTCTCCTCCTGCCTCAGTCTCCCTCCTCCTGCCTCAGTCTCCTCCTGCCTCAATCTCCTCCTGCCTCAGTCTCCCTCCTCCCACCTCGGTCTCCCTCCTCTCGCCTCGGTCTCCTCCTGCCTCAGTCTCCCTCCTCCCACCTCGGTCTCCTCCTGCCTCAATCTCCTCCCGCCTCAGTCTCCCTCCTCCTGCCTCGGTCTCCTCCTGACTTAGTCTCCTTCCTCCCGCCTCAGTCTCCCTCCTCCCGCCTCGGTCTCCCTCCTCCCGCCTCAGTCTCCTCCTGACTCAGTCCCCCTCCTCCCGCCTCAGTCTCCCTCCTCCCGCCTCAGTCTCCTCCTGACTCAGTCTCCTCCTGCCTCGGTCTCCTCCTGCCTCAGTCTCTTCCCGCCTCAGTCTCCCTCCTCCTGCCTCAGTCTCCCTCCTCCTGCCTCAGTCTCCTCCTGCCTCAATCTCCTCCCGCCTCAGTCTCCCTCCTCCCGCCTCGGTCTGCCTCCTCTCGCCTTGGTCTCCTCCCGCCTCAGTCTCCCTCCTCCCGCCTCGGTCTCCCTCCTCCTGCCTCAGTCTCCTCCTGCCTCAGTCTCCTCCTGCCTCAGTCTCCCTCCTCCCGCCTCAGTCTCCCTCCTCCCGCCTCGGTCTCCCTCCTCCTGCCTCGGTCTCCTCCTGACTCAGTCTCCTCCTGCCTCAGTCTCCTCCTGCCTCAGTCTCCCTCCTCCCGCCTCGGTCTCCCTCCTCCCGCCTCGGTCTCCCTCCTCCTGCCTCAGTCTCCTCCTGCCTCAGTCTCCTCCTGCCTCAGTCTCCCTCCTCCCGCCTCAGTCTCCCTCCTCCCGCCTCGGTCTCCCTCCTCCTGCCTCAGTCTCCTCCTGCCTCAGTCTCCCTCCTCCTGCCTCAGTCTCCTCCTGCCTCAGTCTCCCTCCTCCTGCCTCAGTCTCCCTCCTCCCGCCTCAGTCTCCCTCCTCCCGCCTCGGTCTCCCTCCTCCTGCCTCGGTCTCCTCCTGACTCAGTCTCCTCCTGCCTCAGTCTCCTCCTGCCTCAGTCTCCCTCCTCCCGCCTCGGTCTCCCCCGCCCCGCTCCGGGCCCCCCGCACCCCGGCCCCGCACCCGGGACCGCGCTGCGCTCCCCTACCCGAGAGCTCGGCTCTGGGGAAGGCCGCTCGGACGCGGGCCGGCCGGCTCCAGCGCCCCGGCCCCGGGTTGGAGCCCGCCCCGCCGGGTGGGGACCCGGCCCCGCCGCCCGCCGCACACTCGCCTGAGCCCGCGCCGAGCCCGCGCCGGTCTGCGGAGGGCGCGCGTCCCGGGGGCGCTCCGCGGCGACCAGGCCCCGCCCGGCCCCGCCCCCGCCCCGCCTCTGACACGCCCACCGCGGCTCAGGCCCCGCCCCGGCCCCGCCCGCCCCGGCCCCGGCCCCGCCCCCTACACCACGCTTTCGGTTTCCTCTGAAAGGAAAGCGAAACTCAGACCGGGCCCTGCTGGCGCCTGGGCGGGGGGGCGGGGCCGGGCCGCGCGGGGGGCGGGGGCGGGGCAAGGGCGGGGCCAGATTGAGGGGGCGGGGCCGGGCCGCACGGGGGGCGGGGCGGGGCTGGCTGCACGGAGGGCGGGGCCGGAGGGCGGGGGCGGGGCTGGCTGCACGGAGGGCGGGGCGGGGCCGGAGGGCGGGGCCGGCTGCACGGAGGGCGGGGGCGGAGGGCGGGGCTGGCTGCACGGAGGGCGGGGCGGAGGGCGGGGGCTGGGCTGGCTGCACGGAGGGCGGGGCTGGCTGCACGGAGGGCGGGGCGGAGGGCGGGGGCGGGGCTGGCTGCACGGAGGGCGGGGCTGGCTGCACGGAGGGCGGGGCGGAGGGCGGGGGCGGGGCTGGCTGCACGGAGGGCGGGGCCGGAGGGCGGGGCTGGCTGCACGGAGGGCGGGGCCGGAGGGCGGGGGCGGGGCTGGCTGCACGGAGGGCGGGGCTGGCTGCACGGAGGGCGGGGCGGAGGGCGGGGGCGGGGCTGGCTGCACGGAGGGCGGGGGCGGAGGGCGGGGCTGGCTGCACGGAGGGCGGGGCCGGAGGGCGGGGGCGGGGCTGGCTGCACGGAGGGCGGGGGCGGAGGGCGGGGCTGGCTGCACGGAGGGCGGGGCTGGCTGCACGGAGGGCGGGGGCGGAGGGCGGGGCTGGCTGCACGGAGGGCGGGGGCGGAGGGCGGGGCTGGCTGCACGGAGGGCGGGGCCGTGACCCGCGTCTGAGGCCGCTCCGGGCAGCGCCGCTGTTCCCGGAAGTCTGGCCGAGCCCCTCCCCTGTGGAAGGGGGCGAGCGCCCCTGGACCCGGGTCATCGAGGCCGGCCGGGCAGGCCGCGCTGCCGGGACTGGAGGCGCTGCTCCCGGACCCGCGATCCAGGACCGAGACCGCGCTCCGGCTCAGCTGGGGGGGAGTGGGAGGGAGTAGGGTCGGGCTCAGCTGGGGCTGGGGGGGAGGGGGGCCGGGCTCAGCTGGGGGGGAGGGGGGCCGGGCTCAGCTGGGGGGGAGGGGGGCCGGGCTCAGCTGGGGGGGAGGGGGGCCGGGCTCAGCTGGGGGGGAGGGGGCCCGGGCTCAGCTGGGGCTGGGGGGGAGGGGGGCCGGGCTCAGCTGGGGCTGGGGAGGGGGAGGGGGCCCGGGCTCAGCTGGGGCTGGGGAGGGGGAGGGGGCCCGGGCTCAGCTGGGGCTGGGGGGGAGGGGGGCTGGGCTCAGCTGGGGCTGGGGGGGAGGGGGGCCGGGCTCAGCTGGGGGGGAGGGGGGCCGGGCTCAGCTGGGGGGGAGGGGGGCCGGGCTCAGCTGGGGGGGAGGGGGGCCGGGCTCAGCTGGGGGGGAGGGGGGCCGGGCTCAGCTGGGGGGGAGGGGGGCCGGGCTCAGCTGGGGCTGGGGGGGAGGGGGGCCGGGCTCAGCTGGGGCTGGGGGGGGAGGGGGGCCGGGCTCAGCTGGGGCTGGGGGGGAGGGGGGCCGGGCTCAGCTGGGGCTGGGGGGGAGGGGGGCCGGGCTCAGCTGGGGCTGGGGAGGGGGAGGGGGGCCGGGCTCAGCTGGGGCTGGGGGGGAGGGGGGCCGGGTTCAGCTGGGGCTGGGGGGGAGGGGGGCCGGGTTCAGCTGGGGCTGGGGGGGAGGGGGGCCGGGTTCAGCTGGGGCTGGGGGGAGGGGGGCCGGGCTCAGCTGGGGCTGGGGGGGAGGGGGGCCGGGCTCAGCTGGGGCTGGGGGGGAGGGGGGCCGGGCTCAGCTGGGGCTGGGGGGGAGGGGGGCCGGGTTCAGCTGGGGCTGGGGGGGAGGGGGGCCGGGCTCAGCTGGGGCTGGGGAGAGGGAGGGGGGCCGGGCTCAGCTGGGGCTGGGGGGGAGGGGGGCCGGGCTCAGCTGGGGCTGGGGAGAGGGAGGGGGGCCGGGCTCAGCTGGGGCTGGGGGGGAGGGGGGCCGGGCTCAGCTGGGGCTGGGGGGGAGGGGGGCCGGGCTCAGCTGGGGCTGGGGAGGGGGAGGGGGGCCGGGTTCAGCTGGGGCTGGGGGGGAGGGGGGCCGGGTTCAGCTGGGGCTGGGGGGGAGGGGGGCCGGGCTCAGCTGGGGCTGGGGGGGAGGGGGGCCGGGCTCAGCCAGCCTGTTTCTCATTTTTAAGAAGGGCATCATTGCCAGGAGCTGGTGGGGTGGAGTGGGGTAAATAAAGAGACACAGTCAAGGGTCAAGTTTATTTAAAATTCCTCCCTTCACTTTTGAATCAGTCCCCACTTCTTCTTGTCCTTCTTCTCTAGCCTCAGGAAACTCTCCTTCGTCCATTCCCTCTCCCACATACCAATGCACAAAAGCCCGCTTGGCGTACCTTAGGTCAGACTTACGGTCAGGGCGGGCCCGGGCTCCTGCGATGGCGGTGGTGGTGCTTAGCGTGCACACGGCCCTCTGGACTCTGGCTAGGTCCCCTCCTGGCACCACCGTGGGTGGCTGGTAGTTGATTCCCACCTAGAGATCAGAGAAAGAGTCGGCACAACAGAAGAACATGCTCGTCAGCCAGAGGACTCAGTAACACCTGTGCCAGCAAGGCCTGGCGCTGGGTATGGAATGGAATTGTGAGGTCGAATGGGAGAATGGGAATCTGGTGGCTGGAAGAAAGGGCGGTGCTAAGGAGAAAATAAAAGCAAATGGCGCTGGGGATGGGCAAATTGAAGGGCAGGGGAATCTAAAACAGAAAAATAAGATCTAGTGACAAGAAGAAATGCTACTGCAAAACAGCAAGTAGACAAATGAAAGTTCCTATAATAGGAAGGTATCCATTATGGTTACTGAGGCTGGGTCCTGGTGGCTCACACCTGTATTGCTAGCTACTCAGGAGTCTGAGAGCTGAGGATACTGATTCAAAGCCAACCCAAGAAGGAAAGTCTGTGGCATGCTTATCTCCAATTAACCAGCAAAATACCAAAAGTAGAGCTGTGGCTCAAGTGGGAGAATGCTAGCCCTGAGCAAAAAACTCAGGAGCGCCACTCAGGGCCTAAGTTCAAATCTCAGGACTGGAAAAAAAAAAAGCTTTTATCTTTTAAAGACAGAATAATTTATAGAACTAAAGTTGTTATGAAGTTTTGCTGGTGTTGTTGTGTTTTTGGGTTTTGGTTTTCTTGTTCTTTAGCTGCTTTGCTCAAGGCTGGTATGCTACTACCTGCACCCACAGCTCCACTACCAGCTTTTTGGTGGTCACTTAAGAACCTCATGGACTTTTCTGCTCAGGCTGGCTTTGAACCATGATCCCCAGATCCCACCTCTGAATAGCTAGGGTTACAAGCGTGAGCCTCGCTTCAAGTTTATTCTTTCCCATATGTTCATCCCAAGTTTCTCTTACTTATGTTGCAATATGGAAAGTCAGGGATATTCCAGAGCAATAAATTAATCTCTCAGAAGGTTATCTAAGGAGGGCATTTATGTTAGCCACTGGGAAATGGTGCTTCTGGGAAATGCAGAGTCCTCTAAAACTAACGAAGCAAATTGATCTGAATCATGAACCCTAAAAGAATGTGGCCTCACTATTTCAGTTTAAAAACAAACAAAAATGTCTGATCAGTTTGAAACAGCACCAAACTCATGCATCTCCTCTTTCATTCGTTTGTTTTCTGGTTTTTGGTGCAGATACTGGGCTTGAACTCTGGCCTCCTCACTCTCTTTTTCGGCTCACAGCTGGTACTCTACTATTTGAGTCACACATTCAATACTAGCTTTTTGCTGGCTACTTATCAATAAGCAGCTTTTTGTCCAGCTGGGGTGGCTTTGAACTGAGATCCTCAGATTTCAGCCTCCTGAGCAGTTAGGATGACAGGTGTGAGTCAACCATGCCAGACAAACTCATGTATGTCCTAAAATGGTTTAAGCAAACCAAACTTCAACACCATTTGTGTCTCAACTGAAGCCAAGTAAAGAATATTACGTGTGGGGTAAGCCCGCGGCTCCTGAGATCTCATTCTCCCTGTCCTCAGCACCCTCTGCTTCCCTGGGTCATCACCGCTCACCTTGAAGCCTGTGGGACACCAGGCGACAAACTGGATGGTCTTCTTGGTCTTGATGGCAGCGATGGTGACGTTCGCGTCCTTGGGCAACACGTTGCCCGGTGAGCATGCAGCAGGCCATGCACTTGATGACAGTGATGGCGACGCCCACGTCGCCGGTGAGCACGCAGCAGGCCATGCACTTTCCGTGCCTGGGTCGCGCTCCACCATCTGGCTGTTGGGCTCAAAGCAGGAGTTGGTGATTTCAGCCACGGAAAGCTGTTCGTGGTAGGCTTTCTCAGCCGAGATGATGGGCGCATAGGTGACCAGCAGGAAGTGGATGCGGGGATAGGGCACCAGATTTGTTTGGGACTCGGTGAGGTCCACATTGAGGGCCCCTTCGAACCGGAGCGAGGCCGTGATGGAGGAGACGATCTGGCTGATGAGCCGGTTGAGGTTGGTGTAGGTGGGCTGTTCGATGTCCAGGTTCCTGCAGCAGATGTCGTAGATGGCCTCATTGTCCACCATGAAAGCACATCTGAGTGCTCCAGGGTGGTGTGGGTGGTCAGGATGGAGTAGGGCTCCACCACCGCTGTGGAGACCTGAGGAGCCGGGTAGATGGCAAACTCCAGCTTAGACTTCTTGCCATAGTCAAGGGAGAGACGTTCCATCAGCAGAGAAGTGAAGCCGGAGCCAGGGCCGCCCCCAAAACTATGGAAGATCAGAAAGCCCTGCAAGCCAGAGCAAGCATCTGTCTGGAAAGAACAAAGAAAAAAAAAATCACAAAATTGAGTTTCTAAGAATCCCCCAAGAGGACACTATTACCCTTTCCAAGCCTCGACGAAATGAGGAAAACACAAGGGGAAATTTTTTTTTTATATTGAAAGAGGGATGGCAGGAAGGTTTCAGCTTAGAAACGTTGCTAAACCGGGACGATTCAGAGCACAGTGTGATGGAGCCAGGGACTGTACCCACTTGGTGCTCCGACCCGTTATCCCTGTCCTTGTGACAGAGTCTACGGGAATGAATGATCTATGTGTCTCAAGCCAACTTTGGAAGGCGGCTCAGAGTACAGTTACAACAATGTAAACAGAGTCAGGGAATCACAAGGTGTGCATGTTTACGGGGCGCAAAGTGATCACGATGTTTGTTAGTCCGGTAAGCTCCTTTCCCATAGCTTAGCACACTCCTCTCCCAGGCAACACCAGGCCCGTTGGGTAGAGGCCTCCTCCCCACTTCACCTTGAGCTGGCCCTCCTTTGGGAGTTACAGCCATACAAGGCCACAAGATCCCTTAGAGGGACCTTCGAGTCTGGGCAGCAGCCATCCACCCTCGCCCGCCATGAGGAAGCCCCCTGTCCTCACGTCCACACCAGGGTCTCCGCCTCCTGGCCTCGTAGGTTATATAGGTCTCCTCAAACAATGGCCGGCACTTCTCTCTTGTGAGAAGGAGTCTTGCCAGTCCCTTGGCTGGCAATAAACTTTTCTTTGTGCCTGGATATCTGCGTGGCTTTCTGGCAAGGCCTAACAGTATCTTTCACATATGTGGTGTAAAGACCACATTCCAGTCAACCATGCCACCCATCAACTCTCCAGTTATAAACATCAAAGCGAGTTATTAACACCTCCAAACTTCAGCTTTCTCTTGGTTAACCTGGGAACGATGAAAAGCTTTTCCTAGGTTACTGTGATCGTTAAATGACACAGCACAACCTGAGCAAGGATCTAATGTGTAGTGAGTACTCACTGTTGATTCTATCAGAATTAAGAGAACTCATGGAATCACAGAATTCACCCCATGATCATTCAACCCAGTAATTCCACACATCCCACCTTTGAGACTGATGACCCCATCCCCTCAAATGGAGAAAGTGAATATTCAGAACATTTTTCATCCTAACCACTCAGGTTAATTTTTTTCTTAATAATTAAAAAGAAAAAATAATAATAATAATTAAAAAGAAACCATCAAGTCCAATCTTGTGTTTTACTTCAAAAATCAAAGATTAAAAAAAAAAAAAGAGGTTTTGGGGCTGGGAATGTGGCTTAGTGGCAGAGTGCTTGCCTGGCATGCGTGAAGCCCTGGGTTCAATTCCTCAGTGCCACATATATACACACACACACACACACACACACACACACACACACACACACACACACACACACACACACACACACACACACAAGCCTGAAGTGGTGTGATGGCTGAAGTGGTAGGTAGAGTGCCAAAGCAGCTCAGGAACAGTGTCCAGGCCCTGAGTTCAAGCCCCAGGACTGGCAAAAAAAAAAGGGGGGGGGGGATTAGGCCAGTTCTGTGCACTGTAGCCTTGCCCACCAACCCCCAGCCTTGCTGAGACTTACAAGCTTCCGAATACGGTCCAGCACCAAATCAATACCCTCCTTGCCCACTGTGTAGTGGCCACAGGCGTAATTGTTAGCTGCATCCTCCTTTCCTGTGATCAGCTGCTCTGGATGGAAGAGCTGGTGATAGCTTCCTGCTCGGACTTCATCTACCAAGAGAGGGCATCATTAGTAGGCCTTACCACCTGGTTTCTGGGGTAGAAGTTTTCCTCCCGCTGAGATGACCATAGTTCTAGTTTGTGACTCTGAAACGCCACTGACTAAATCTTCAAAAGGCTAAGAGACCTCCGGAGTAACTCTAGCACTGACTGACCAGAGTTTGGGGATGGAAAAGCCAGTAGCCTCAGGATGACAAAAGCATACCAAATGCCAAAGCTGATTTTCTCTCCTTCCCTGTACCGTGACTCCTTTTCTTTATTTTTTTTTCTTTCATGCTGCAAGCTTATATTGGATTCCAGTAATTTAACCCAATTTTATCTGTGTCCAAATGTTCCAGGAATATATGGAGAGAGATTCAGGGTGATCTGCCTAAATCCCAAGCCTTCTAGTGTCCTACCTCATCTCCATCTCAATATGTCAACATGTCCTGCATTAGACATACTAAGCACACACCCTACAGCTGAGTTCCTAGGCATATTCTGGGGTGAGATTTTATTTTTTTAAGTTCCTTTACTTTAAAAAAGTTAAGTAACTTTACTGTTATTATAAAGGTAATGTACAGAGATTACAATGGCATGAGTCAGAGTCTTCTGTTCCCCCATTCTCTCCCAGTCCCTCCCACTGTCTCCACCTACAACTTCACTTTCAGCCATGTCCGGGAGTTCCACGGCTGTACTTTTTCACCCTCCACCCCCCAAAAACACACCATATATAAAGGAAAGAAGACAGAATCACCAAAAAAATAGAGAGGAAGAGAGCCCGTGTCTGTATCTTGGAGGTGGTTTTGACATATCTATGATTGCAGATAAGCGTGAAGAGGCGCAGAGGCCCGGCTCCTTCCTGCTTCTCTGCTAGGAGTGTCCTCTTTGGTTACGCTGCCTTTTAGTAAAGCTAGGATCCAGGTCTTAGTGGAGAGGCTTTCAAGAGATCTTGGCTTGGGAAGGTGGCTCAGGGGCAGAGCGCTGGCCTCGAGCTGAAGAGCTGGGGTCAGCGCCCAGGCCCAGAGTCCAGGCCCCGTGGGGTGGGGGGGTCCCGCCAGGCCCCGTGGGGTGGGGGGGTCCCCGCCAGGCCCCGTGGGGGGTCCTGCCAGGCCCCGTGGGGTGGGGGGTGTCCCGCCGGGCCCCGTGGGGTGGGGGGGGTCCCACCGGGCCCCGTGGGGTGAGGGTGTCCCGCCAGGCCCCGTGGGGTGGGGGGGTCCCGCCGGGCCCCGTGGGGTGGGGGGGGTCCCGCCAGGCCCACCAGGCCGGCCCGGGGCCCGCGCCTCCGGCTGCCGTCTCACTGAAGAAGGTGGCGAAGGAGTCGTCGTCGTCGTCGCCGCCGCCGCGGGTCCGGGGCCGCCGCGCTCCAGGCACCAGAGCTCCGGCAGGCGCCGCGATCGCCCGGCCTAGCCGCGAGCACCGGCACCCCGCTCCCCGCTGCGCACCGCGCGCCAGATGGACAGACCGACTGGCGGACGAACCGAAGGCAGTCAGTCTCTCTCTTGCGCCTGGGCTGTCAGGCCAGGTGACCGCGGCAGGAGGGGCGGAAGCGACGCGGGGCGGGGTGGGTGGGCCCGGGGACACGGAGGGACAGGGGGACACCGAGGGACACCGAGGGACAGGGGGACACCGAGGGACAGGGGGACACCGAGGGACACCGAGGGACAGGGGGACACCGAGGGACACCGAGGGACAGGGGGACACCGAGGGACGGGGGGACACCGAGGGACAGGGGGACATCGAGGGACGGGGGGACACCGAGGGACACCGAGGGACGGGGGGACACCGAGGGACACTGAGGGACAGGGGGACACCGAGGGACAGGGGGACACCGAGGGACACTGAGGGACAGGGGGACACCGAGGGACACCGAGGGACGAGGGGGACACTGAGGGACAGGGGGACACCGAGGGACGAGGGGGACACTGAGGGACAGGGGGACACCGAGGGACGAGGGGGACACTGAGGGACACCGAGGGACAGGGGGACACCGAGGGACGAGGGGATACCTCAAACACCCTAGCAGCCTCACACACAGTAGATGAAATGAGTTGGGGTAGATTTTTATCATGTGTCCAAAGTATCATTTCAACATGAAGTCAATATAAAAACGACCCAGTTCCCCTCCCTCGCTGTTTTTGGTCTTAGTCTTTGGAATCCAGTGATAGTTTACAATTACAGAATGTCTCGGGCTGGGAAGGTGGCTCAGTGGTAGAGCGCTTGCCTTGCATGCCTGAGGCCCTGGGTTCGATTCCTCAGCACCACATAAGCAAAAAGAAAAAAGCCGGAAGTGGCGCTATGGCTCAAGTGGTAGAGCGCTAGCCTTGAGCTGAAGAGCTGAAGGACAGTGCCCAGGCCCAGAGTTCAGGCCCCACAACTGGACCCCCCCCCAAAAAAAAAAAAACTAAAAACCACTAAAAACTAAACAAACAAAAACACAAATTTCCTATTTAGTCGGACCAAGCTGTAAGTCTTAATGCTGTAGTTTCCTTTTTCTAAATAGAAGTAAACTTCCAATCCCTGAAATCAACCCCACTTTCCTGGCATCCATGCCAGCCCCAGCATGGGTGGCTTGTTTGGCCTTGACAGATTCCTGTTGAATGGAGGCCTTCCATCACCTTGGTAACAGTGAACTCTGCATCCACTTGTAAGGACACACAGAAGATCCTGTGGCCATCTCTAGGAGAAACACTAGCATGTTCCAGCTCCTCTCCCCTGAGCTCAAGGCCCCACACTGCCCTGCCCGCTCACCTGATTACCCAGTTCCATTTTCAGCTCATCGGCTTCTGAAGCTGGCCTACTTTTCATGGCCATAAGAGCAGAAAGCCTGCTGGGCGCTGGTGGCTCACGCCTGTAATCCTAGCTACTCAGGAGGCCGAGATCTGAGGATCGCGGTTCAAAGCCAGCCCGGGCAGGAAAGACTGTGAGACTCCTATCTCCAATAAACCACCAGAAAAACCAGAAGTGGCGCTGTAGCTCAAGTGGTAGAGCACTCGCCTTGAGCTGAAGAGCTGAGGGACAGCGCCCAGGCCCAGAGTTCAAGCCCCACGACCGACAAAAAAAAAAAGAACAGAAAGCCTGTACATTATACAAGTAATAGAACAGAAGCAGGGCACAGGATGTAGGAAGGAGACACCTGCTCCAGTGTGGACCAAGGAGACAAGGGTACCTGGAAAACAAAGTTTGCAGGGCAGGCAGGCGTATCGTCGGACCGAGTGGCAGACAGTGCCACACAACAGGCTGCGAGCAGGCTGGAAAACAGCCAAAGACCAAGATCACTTTTGCAATCATAAAAGGCCTGGCTGGCTTTGCCCCATGGTCACCTGGGTGGTTCTGAGCGGTGGGTGGTGACTGCCTTCAGCAGCGGGAGGCTCAGGCTCGCTGAGGGGGGATGGGACAGTAAATGCTTACTTCTATGCAGAGAGGCGTAGGAGACAAGGTTCTTCTGACTTCTACACTAATTAGGGTGCTGCCCTTGGGGGAATTTCAGAAATAAGTTTTTCGGAGAAGTGAAAGGCCAAAGGTCATTTTTCTGAACTTCCAGTTCCATCAACACCCTGACCTTGAAAGTCAACACTTGCCCTTGCCAAAGAAATGGAATGTTCCTGGGACAAACTCCCAGCTCCCAAACCCCTCCCTCCTTTCCCGATGTCCACTGGTATCAGAGGTGCTGTGGGGGGCTCCAGCTCCTCTATTCCCACGTTGCCCCCAAGGCCAGCTGTGAGGTGGGGAGAGGAGGGCTCAGAGCCACAGGAGAGGCCTCCTGGCTCAGTTGCTCTCTCCAGCATGAGCCAGGCTCATTCCCAGGGGGCCGCGTGGCTACAGGAGCCAGACCAGGAGCCTGACCGGCTGTTCTGTACTGGAGGAGGCCAGGCCAGCTGGGGAAGACCACTTAGTCATGGAGGGCGAGTGGGTGGAGATGCGCGAGGGTGAGCTTCCTGATCCGGCGGTAGAGCTGAGCCAGCTGGTAGAGGAAGGGCAGGGAAGAAGGAGAAGCTGTGGGGAAAAGGAGACAGCAGTGGGTGCCCCGCCCACCCCTGGGCTTTCACAACACACGTGGACACTTTGGGTATTTGCGTCCTCTTCAATAAGGAATTTCACTTTCTCTAGGAAATACTTTCTCCACTTGAATTGCAGGCCTTAATTTTACTGGAAAAGGGTCCACATATTTTTTTTTTCAATTTTAAATTTCCTTTTTGGTCATGGAACTTGAACTCAGGGCCCAGGAGCCACGCGGCTTACAGGTGACTGACGTACAGGTGGCCACAGCTATGCTGCTCACAGGGGTCTGCTTTCTTCTTCACACTCCCCTGTTTCCCACATGTTCTACAATGTGTGAGAATTTCATTTACAATTCCATGTTTTGTTAAATATTAACACTTGGACTTTTTTTCAGACATTATGATGAAAAAATTTTTTAAGTGGTGTACAGAGGAGTTACAGTTCAGTAAGTCAGGTGAAGAGGACATTTCTCTGTGGACAATATCCCCGCTTCCCTTGGATGAACATGTTTTGACCCTGAGTTCTAGGTAGACTTTATGCCTGGACAGAGCAGGTACTGAAATGACTGCATCAGCACTGGCTGGGTACTGCTCTCTTTCCAGGGGGGGCTCAGGAAGCAGTGTCACGGGAGATAGCCCCCCAGCATGCAGGTGAGTGTGTGGGGCGGCTCCTGCTCCTCAGGCCCCACTACTCACCTGGGTCAAACCTCACCACCAAGAGACAGAGAATCAGGGCAGCCAGGAGGCTCTTCTTCAAGGGCAGAGAAAGGAGGCGGCTCACTGCAGAGTCCCAAAGCTGACGAAGCAACGTCAGTAGTGATAGGAACTTATGGGAGAATGACCCTGGTCAGGGCACAGAATGTAATGTCAGGGTGGTCAGCAGAGTCAGACTTCCTGGGTCTCAGCTTTGAGACAGATTACAAGAACTGATCACAAAGAGCTGGGCGCCAGTGGCTCACACCTATAACGCTCTCTCTAGAACACCAGGAGGTTAAGGTCTCAGGATGGTGGATTTAAGCCAGCTGGAGCAGAAAAGTCCGTAAGACTTCTATCACTAGTTAACCACCAAAAAATGTGATGGTGAAGTGGTAGAGAGCCAGCCTTGAATGAAAGAGCTAAAAGACAGCACCCAGGCTGAGTTCAAGCCCCAATACCAACACACATAGTAAAAAGTAATGAGGATAATTTTCTCACAAAGCTCATGAGGTAGTTCAAAGGGAAATTTCAAAACCTCTAAAGCTGGGGAGGGGGGAGTGCTGGGGATCAAACTTGGAACCTTATGTGTGCTGGGAAATTGATCTACCACTGATCTACATCCTAGTCCTCCAGAAACATTATGAGGGCATGTTGTATCACCACGTTTTCACGTGCAGACACCTACTTGGCTGGGTAGGCCTGGCATATTTGTGACCCTTTTAAAAGCCTCGTTATTTTTAACCGTCTCTGTATCCTGGCCCGTAGCCCCCACAGAGAGTAACTTCGAGCCACGCAGGGGAATGCAGGTGCCTAAAAACATATGGTGAAGAATTCAAATATCTTAGCTTGTGGCTATCAAGGTGAACACTCACACTGAAGAACAAGGAGTCCCAGTCCTAACAGAACAACCAGGACTTGACATGAAACCCCTCGTGCTATCCTCCCTACTAAAGAGACCAAGGCAGTGGATCTGGCAGACCTGGTGACCCTTGACGCCAACAACCTGCTTGCAGAGAAAACACTGCTACCTCAGCCAGTTCATGCTCTTAAGCACCCAGGGAAAGATACTTCAGAGAACCAGATGGTAGTCTTTTAATTAAGCTGACAGAGTGTGTGTGTGTGTGTGTGTCCTAGGACTTAACTCAGTGTGTGTGTGTGTGTGTGTGTGTGTGTGTGTGTGTGTGTGCAGTGTGTGTGTGTGTGTGTGTGTGTGTGTGTGTGTGTGTCCTAGGACTTAACTCAGGGTCTGGGCACTATCCTTGAGTTTTGTGCTCAAGACTAGCATTCTACCATTTAAGCTACAGCTCCACCTCTAGCTTTTTGGTAGTTTACTGGAGGTAAGAGTCTCACAGAGTTTCCTGCCCAGGCTGGCTTCAAATCACAATCCTCATATCTCAGTTTACCAAATACCTAGGATTACAGGCATGAGCCACCAGCAACTGGCATAAGCTAACAGATTTTTCTTAAAGGTTTAAAAAAACAAAAGCAGGGATATGCTGGGTGCTGGTGGCTCACACCTGTAATCCTAACTACTCAGGAGGCTGAGATCTGAAGATCGAGGTTCGAAGCCAGCCTGGGCAGGAAAGGCCGTGAGACTCTTATCTCCAATGAATCACCAGAAAACTGAGGCGCTGTGGCTCAAGTGGTAGAGTGCTAGCCTTGAGCTCAAGAGCTCAGGGACAGCGCCCAGGCCCAGAGTTCAAGCCCCATAACCGATTTAAAAAAAAAAAGGAAGGTGACTTTCAGGAGACCCAGCAACATGTCTCCAGGAGACTCCCCTCCCATCCTGACTTCAGAGGGTCTGGCTTGGTTTTGTGAAGCAGCTCATCAGGTTTCTATTCTTTAACGTAGTTATCTATATTCTATATAAGGGCTCACTCTCAAGCTCTTACAAAGTTACAAAGGACCTAAGGTGCAGGGAAAGCAGGTGAGTCCCCTCTACGCTGTCACAGAGCCATACATGCCCACCTTCCTGGTTCAGCTTCTGGGCCTCCAGGGTGCCGGAGAGCTTCTCTTTGAGCTGTAGCTTTGCTGCATGCACAGCCTGGAGTACTTCTTCCTGCTGCTCCTCTCCGAAGGCTCTGGAGCCCATCACGAATTCCTCAGCCTCCGACATGCGGCCCAGGGGCAGCAGCACGCGGCGCAAATGCAGCTCAGCCACAGCTCTATATTCCGGAAGGCCTTGGTTGTCTGAGTGCTGGAGCCAGGCACAGACCACATCCAGCACAACTCCAGGTTCTTGCATTTTGCTGTATAAAAGAATGCTGCATCCCCAAATAAAATGCAATCCCCCAAAAGGAAGAGTCAGTGCTCCGCGGTGGGCTCATTCCCATAACCCCTTTGCTTCTCCTATCTAACCCTTCACCATGGAAAGGTGGGATAGGGAGGGGTAGGGGGCAGGGAGATACTAGCTTTTGGAGGGAACTGGTATGGGACAGGAAAAGAGGAAGGCTGACTCGGGAGAAGACAGGACAACTCCGCTCCTGCACTGATCCCAACTGAGCAATAAAGACCTACCACAGTTCCAAGACTTTGGGGGGTAGATCGGGAACCAGGTAATACTGAAGGACCCAGGAGAGCACCTCTCGCCACCGATCCATTTCTGCCAGGGCCTGGATTCCCACAACACACAGGGAGCATTTTACCTCCATGGAGCTGCCAGCAGAAAGACCAACTCGGGTTTAGAAGCGGTCCCCGATCTCCATGCCCACGCCACCCGGGACTGTGCTCCAGCTACCTGGATGACGGGACAGCTAACTTCGCGACCCTCCCCCCTGTATGTGGCCTTGAAAGGTGCCCCACAGGCTGTCCTTTCCCACGCTCACTCCTGGAAGCTCCCGCCTGTCGTCCCAGCTACTCAGGAGGCTGAGCGCTGAGGGTCGTGGTTCAAAGCCAGCCCCGGCGGGAAAGTCAGTGAGACTCTCATCTCCCAGGAACCACCAGAAGACCGGAAGTGGTGCCATATATGTGGCTCAAGTGGTCGAGCGCCAGCCTTGAGCCGAGGGACAGCGCCCAGGCCCCGAGTTCAAGCCCTGGGGCTGACCAAACATAAAAATCAACCCATCAACCAATCCTGGAAGCCTCTTAGATGCACGTCGGCTATGGCCCCAAGTGCATCTCAACGCGCAGGGGGAATACGGCTTGACAGGCAATGGGGCGGAAGGGGGTGTGAGCACCCGCGAAGGAATGGGCTGGGAACCACGCTTCTAGAACCATCTATCCAAGATGCCTCCAGACAGACGGAAAGAAAAGCCTTCAGCGGGCAGAGCCGCGGCCCCGGCCGGCGCCCCCGCGCCCCGCGGCCCTCCCCCCGACCCCCGAGCGCGCCCGGCGGCGGGGTCCCGGCACGTACGCGGCCGGGGCCGGGCCGCCCGCGGGGGGCAGGCCGCGCAGGGCCCGCTCGCAGGCCTCCAGCGCCGCGCCGAAGTCCAGGTGCACCACCAGCAGGTCGCTCGCCTCCTCCAGCAGCAGCCGCGGCGGCGCCGGGGCCGCGGCGTCCCGCCGAGGCTCGCCGCTCCGCCCCGGCGCCCCGGCCCCCTTGAGGGCGGCGGCGGAGGTCGACGCGTCGCTCTTCATGGCCGGCCGGAGCTCGGCGCCTCCCGTCGCCCCCGGGGCCGGACTGAAAGCGAAGCCGGGTTCGCACTTGGATCCGCGGGATCGCCGAGGCCGGCAACCCCAGAGTACCCTCTCCGGCCGTGCCACCTGCGGAGTCGCCTCCGCCCCCAGCCAGGTGTGCGGACGCCGGGGCCTCTGGGAGTTGCAGTTCCCGGCACTCCGGCTGGCCGTTCTCTAGAAGGGCGATGGAGCTGGTTGGACTACAGCTCCCAGCATGCCGCTCGCAAGACCCGTCACAGCCTTGGGAAACCTCAACGTGCCAGCGGGCAGTTGTGCGTCCAGGACCGTGGGCCTTCTGGGATTTGTAGTTCCAAGCTCTCCGAGGTCTCGCCGCTCTCTAGAAAGGGATGGCGCAGGTCGGACTACAACTCCCAGCATGCCGCGCGCATGACCCGTCACCTCCTGGTTGAAACGCGCCGGCGCTCCAGGTTTGGAGTGGGAAATCGCGGCGGGGAGACCGTGGGCCTGAGACAGCGCGGTTCTGGCCGGGACGCGGGAGGCTTCGGTAGCGGGGCTCCCTTCAGCGCTTCTGCGGGAGTGGTGGCTACGAGGACGTCAGGAAGAGAGCCCAGAAAGGCACCCGGCCACTCAGGCCGAGATCGGAGGATCGCGGTTCAAAGCCAGCCCGAGCAGGAAGGCCCGTGAGACTGATCTCCAATGAACCACCAGAAAACCGGAAGTGGCGCCGTGGCTCAAGCCCAGGCCCTGAGTTCAAGCCCCAGGACTGACAAAACCAAAACCAACCCTACCCCCCCCCCCAGCATCCCAGCGGCCGTGTGAGGTGCCCCACCCTAGGCCCTTTTCCACAGGAAACTCCAGAAGCAAAGCAGAGTGCCTGGAAAGTGTGAGTCAGGCTTGGACTGAGGTTGCCAGAATGTTCCATCAGCCTGACTCGGGCAGTGTACAGTGAAGCTTGTTACTGACATAGTGATGGGAGCTGACGTTAGAACTCTGCCTTGAAGAGTCAGGAGGGCCGAGAGCAGCAGGAGATGCGCCTGGGTGCCCTAGGCAGGGCGGGGCTGCACCACCATCCCGCACCAACCCGCAGCCGCAGAAACCCGGCCGCCGTAGCCCCAGCAAATCCCTTGCAATTCCACTTTTATCCGGGAGATGTCAGGACAGCCCTGGAAAAAACAAAACCTTGACAGAAATTTGCTTCACAACTTAGAAAAAGAGATCTTGAAGCCATTTCATTCTACCTGTGCAAGAGGAGACACTATACACTATACACTACCTATTTCTAACCAGACAGCTTTCTTCCCAACTCAGAATCCATGACTGCAAGCTGAGAAAGCACCTACCCTCCTCTCAGCTACTTATTTTGGGATAAAGCAAGGAGTAGAAATAGGTCAGGCCTTGCCAGTTAATAAGTCTGGAGCCTGATTAATATATTAATTGATTTGTTTCATTGTAAAGCAAATGAGCCCCTAACCCAGCCCAAGCTCTGGAACTTGGTATTTCTCCTCCCAGGTGGCAGGGTGAGGAGTCAGGATACCACCTGAAGGCTGCTGCTGCTACTGCTGCTTCCATAGCAAAAGAAGCCTAGACTGGAAAGCAGACCAATGGTTAGAATCCTGGCTCCTTTTCTGTCATCGTCAAGTGATCGCTATACAGCCACCCAAGTTCTCTGTGCCTCAGTCTTCTCTGAAGACACGAATGTCATCACTTATACCCAACGCTGCTTTGAGAGGCAGAAGAAAGCTGTGACAGAGCACTGAACCCTTTTAAGTCTCAGCTCAGGATGATAACTAGTTATATATTGAAGAACAACTAAGAATCTTAGTCTATCTATAGCTTCTGGAATCTTACTTTCAGACCTAGAGTCCAACTCCCCACTTTTCCATGAAAATGTCAAAGGTGTCTTTATCTATGGTTCCCCAGGCCTCCCAGCGATTCCAGATTTCAGGGGAATGAACATCACCTACAGCTTCTCTCAAACCCTGCCCACTGGCCAGAACCCCCAGTTCGAAAACATCTGTGGCAATGTTCCTCAGGCAACAGATCATTCCACAAGTGAACCTTAGGACAGATAAAAGCCAAAGAAATAAATGTAGCTGCGGTGGAAAGCACCATCAAGGAGCAGGCCTCCCAGGCTCCAGACCTCTGTCACTTACATGGCATTTAACTTTTGAAATTAACTATCAGTTTAAAAATATGCTGAAGGGGCTGGGAAGGTGGCTCAGTGGTAGAGCGCTTGCCTTGCATGCATGAGGCCCTGGGTTCGACTCCTCAGCACAACATAAGCAAAAAAGAAAAAAGCTGGAAGTGGCGCTGTGGCTCAAGGGGTAGAGTGCTAGCCTTGAGCTGAAGAGTTGAGGGACAGCGCCCAGGCCCAGAGTTCAGGACCCACGACCGGACCCAAAAAAATAAAATAAAATAAAAATATGCACAAACACATCTTTTCCTCCCTGTATTAACTGGCCTGAAGTGTAAAACCAACATGGAGACAGCAAGACAGGCCAGGCTAACCACAAATGTGGCCATCTCTGACCTTTGCATGGACTTGAGATCAGAAAGTAAGATTCAAGAACTTGGAGGTGGAGGTACAGTTCTTCCTGCTCCTTACTGTCTTTTTAATATACTATGCCTTTTATTAGCTGTGTAGCTCTTCTTAAAAGCCTAGACTCACAGCCGAAGGCATAAATCCACACCCTTGTTTTCTCCTCCCCAAACAGATGCAGCCAAATTCTACTTCTTTATCAAAGAGCTCTGCTTCTATATGTATTACCATCACCATAATCATCCTGCAAGTGCTAAGAATTTACCTCATTTCAATCCTCAGCAACCCTATGACAGAGGTCCTGGTATCATACTTTGTAGATGAAGGAACTGAGATACAGAGACATCATTAAGCAATTTGCCCGAGATCACACACATGTTCATAGCGTGAAAGAACTTGAAGCTGGGCATCCTAGCATCAGAGTCTTGTTAACTAATACATACCACTTGTTCCACAGGGTGCTTTTGCAATTATAATAATTATTATTATCCCTACTTACTATGAGAAAATAAAGCTCAGAAACTCTACCCAAGCTCAAAACGTTTTAATAGCAAAACTCAAACAAAACTGAGGTTTCCCAGGACTATTGGATCCCAACACCACAAAGCCAAAAACAGAAAAAAAAATCGTTGATAACTTTTCTTCATCTACCTTGAAAGTGACTGGAGAGCTCCCTTTAATAAGGAGAGTCCCTCCTAAGGCCATTTCTCACCAGCCAAGAGGCTGGTGAGTAAAACTATACTCTCCAGAAACACTGAATAACAGACAGAGAGACTGTGTTTGGGATAACTAATAGTTATACCCCACAAATAGATAATCAAGCCAATAAGTAAGATAATTATCATAGAAGGCATCAACCTCCACGTCTTTCCTGATCTTGCCCGATTCAAGCTGATCACTCCTTCCTCTAAGGCCTGAGTGCGCTTTGCTTTTAATTGCCTCTCCCGTGGGTCCTTCCCAAGGTCCATGTTTCCTTTGGTTAATTTTGTCACCCCTGCCCCCACATTGATCTATGCTCTTCCTAAAGGGAGAGAAGGGGGTCTCGCTCCTTTCTGCATCCTGTGCTGTTCAGCATGGTACAGCCCGCCAGCACCCAGCGCTGCGGAGGGGTTTCCTCTGCGGAGCTGCTCGGTGATACTCAGTCTCGATATTTGGGCACCTCACTGAAGGTGGAACTGAGCGAGATGGGTGGGAGTTGAAAAGACGCTGAGCTCCCAACTAGCCCCTGGGAAGGAGACGCACCTAGAAGAGTTTCCTAATATTGCTACTCCAGCCTGCCTTCCTGCCTACACTTGATTTGCAGTGACCTTCCTTATTTCCCAAGAAACAATCCAATCAACTCAGTTACTCTTAGTCAAAGAATTTTGGAATTGGAAGGAGCCTTATAATACAGTTAAGAAAACTGAGGCCCCACTTGGCAGCTGCTTCCGGAACAATAAGAATGACATGAGGTGGCTTGTCACTGTAATGCTATCTACTCAAGACACTGAGATAGAGTTTGCCGGTGAGGGACAACTTCAGGATAGCATCTCAACAGGACAATCTGAGAAGGTAATAAGTTCCTGTTATCCCAGATATGGAGGGAGGGAAACATAAATAGGAGGCCCAATTATATAAAGCCCCTCTTTCCCTGCAAGCCAGCATGCTGGAGAGATCACCTTCCCAAGGTAAGAGCGACTCCACTGGAGCCCACCTATGAAGTCTGAGTGAATGACACCCCGGGGCTGTGTGGTTTTACAACTGATCAGGACAGAGTGGGATGCCACAGTAACTGTCGGGTTCACTTGTTTGTCTGCTTTTGCTTTGGGTGGTACTGGTTTTGAACTTGCTAGGCAGGTGCTCTGCCAGTCATACCCCTAGCCTTTCCCCCACTCCTTCACCAGCCTGGACAGTGGTATTCCTCAGCGATCTTCCTACCTGGGCCTCCCACACGAATCTGGCACCAAAAAGCCTGGCTGTGCCATTGGCTTTGCCAAAGTCCCGACGCCCCACGTCCTTCTTGGAGACATGCTCAGATGCACAGAGCAGTACCAGAGAGCCTGTCCATCCACTGCCTCCACTGGGCCCTGGCCTCCAGAGGAAGAAGCTGCCTCCAGCACACGCAGACTTGCCCATGGAAAGTTCTCTGGGCAAGACTGTCACGCCCGGCAGGCACGCAAGCACCACCCCTCCTGATTGGTCTGCATCCTGCTGAGCAGTGCGTTCGGTACATCTGGTTCTGAAATGTGGCAGGGCAGTGGCTTGCCACACCCTTCCCCTGACCCTTCGGACAAAGAGCAGCTACTGGGCAGCAAGGATGAGTGGGTGAGCTCAGCATTCTCCTCTCTGACAGCCAGAATGGAAGGAACCAGAAAGAATACAGGGAGAAAAACAGGAATCCCGTGTTACCACAGCAAACAAGGAAAGTCCTGTGTACACAGCCCAGGACTGACACCATCGTGTTATTACAGCCGGGAAATGGAAATGCGTGTCTCTTCCTCCCTTCCCAGCGCTGTCTTTGGCTTTTGCCATTATGATTTTTTACCAACTGCTCCTTGGTCCCAGAAACTCTATTTTCATACCTAAGAGAACATTCTGTGAGAACATTCTCACCTGTTGGACCTTGTCAGTGACTTTTTTTAGCCAGTCTTGGGGCTTGAACTCAGGGCCTGGGTGCTGTCCCTGAGCCTTTTTGTGCTCAAGGCTAATGCTCTACCCCTTGAGCCACAGCGCCACTTCCGGCGCTTTTTTGTGGGGGAGGGTAGTGGGGGGATAGTTTATTGGAGATAAGAGTCTCACAGGGACTTTTCTGCCTAGGCTGACTTTAAAGCGTGATCCTCAGATCTCAGCCTCTTGAGTAGCTACGCTTAGAGTCGTGATCCAGCAGTGCCTAGCAGTCCAGGGTCTCTTGTCTCCAATTAACTACAAAAGACAGAGGTAGAACTATGGCTTAAGTGGTAGAGTGCTAGCCTTCAGAAAAAAAAAAAAAAAAAGGCTCAGGGACAGTGGCCCTGAGATCAAGCCCCAGGACTGGCGCGCGCGTACACACAGACACACACACAGACACACAACACACACACACAACACACACACACACACACACACACAATCAACATTGCAATGACAGCCATACCTATAACTGCATTTATTGAGCAGTGAGAGTGTACTAGGCTCTGTGCTGGGTCCAATCACTACATTGTCTCATTCGATCCTTATTACCCCAGCTTAAGAATAATATCACTAAAGCATACACAGGCTAAGTAAGTTGAGCAAATTTCATAGCTAATCTGGTTGGAATTCCAATCTAAGGCGTCTGACTATTAAAGTCCCTGTTATTAACTACTACATGATATTGCCTCTTAGGACAGCTAATCTTGGTGCAGTACTTTGTAACACATCCTACAGTAGATTGTGATCTCAAATTTCTTTTTGGACGATGTCACCCTTTCCCTGGCTCTCTCCCAGTTTTTCTCTCTGATCCCCACCCATGAGTTGTAGAGTTCATTTCCTTCCTTCCTTCCTTCCTTCCTTCCTTCCTTCCTTCCTTCCTTCCTTCCTTCCTTCCTTCCTTTCTCCCTCCCTCCTTCCCTCCCTCCTTCCTTCCTTCCTTTCTCCCTCCCTCCTTCCCTCCCTCCTTCCCTCTCTCTTTCTTTCTTTCTCTCTCTCTTTTCTCTCTTTCTCTCTTTCTCTCTTTCTTTCTTTCTCTCTCTCTCTTTTCTCTCTTTCTTTCTTTCTTTCTTTCTTTCTTTCTTTCTTTCTTTCTTTCTTTCTTTCTTTCTTTCTTTCTTTCTTTCTTTCTTTCTTTCTTTCTTTCTTTCTTTCTCATGGGGCCTGAACTCTGGGCCTGGACACTGTCCCTCAGCTCTTCAGCTCAAGGCTAGCACTCTACCACTTGAACCACAGCGCCACTTCCAGCTTTTTCTGCTCATGTAGTGCTGAGGAATCAAACCCAGGGCCTCATGCATGCGAGGCGAGCACTCTACCACTGAGCCACCTTCCCAGCCCTGTGTAGTTCATTTTCAACATAGCGTCCAGTGAGGACCACTGCTGCATTTGTGCACCCTCTGTCCCTCCATTTCTGTGCCTCCGACAGGGGATTCTCACTGAGATCTTCACGCCCCTCTCCTGCTGCAGTGGCCCTGGCCCCTTCCACAGAGGTCGTGGAGAAGGAAGGGACAGTGTTGGAGCCACAACCTAGTCCACTAGAGATGATGACAGAGGATAGAATGAGAGGCAGGAAAACCACTTAAACGCAGGGTGGGTGGCAGTCATGAGGAGTTAACATCTTGATGCAATAGGCAAAAAGTTGGTTTATGAAAGAGATTAGGCAATCAAAATTAATATTTCCTCTTTAGAGATAATAATTTGTATTTATAAAGCACTCCTTGCTGGAATAAACTCAAAGCACCAAATGGATACTGGCTCATTACCCCACCCAAACAAAAAACAATCTGGCAGCTAGGAAGAGAGGTAATTATTCCCAATTTACAGGGTAGAAGACCGAGCCTTCTGCCTTGCTTAAAACCAGAACTGGAAACACAAAGCATGCCTGCTGTTAACCCCTTCCACCCCAGTGTGCACACTCTGTACATGTGTCCTGTTTTCAAGGTCCTCCTGGGAAGATACAGCCCCTTGCTGGATACAGGCAGCCGTGGCTAATTGGGAACTACAGCTCCCCACAGACACCAGGAGAAGAGACCATGCCCCAGCGCCCATTCCAGATGTCCAAATATGGAGATCAACTAGGCTTTGGACAAGACAGAGAATACTTACCCATGAGGAAGGGAGGGAGAAGAGAGGAGAGGAGAGAAAACAGAGAGGGGAAAGGGGAGAGAGGAAAAAGAGAAGATGGAGGAAGAGAGGGGAGAAAGAGAGAGGCAAGTCTGGAATGTTTAAATCTTATCACCTGAACATCTGCCTGGTCTTTGAAATGTCTTCGCCTCTTAATAAATCTGAAGTGATTACCTAAATCGAGAGTTAGTTCCACAGAACAGTGTTCTACTGCGATTAGGTGAGTGGTGCCAGGTCAGCTGCTGTTCTAGGAGGTCAGAAGCATTCCGTTGCAGAGTCAAGTGCGGCCTGTTGACCGGGAGTTTTCAGGTGGCCAGGCTGGCCGCAGGCCCACTGGGCCCAATGCCTGCCCCTCTGGGAGAAGAGCTGCTCTTGCCCTGCCTGGGAGGCCGCTGAGCCTCTCGGTGGGAAAGACACACACCAACTACGCCTACCAATCCCATTTTCATTTATTACAGCACCACTCCATACTGGAGGCCACGAGCCAGGCCATGAGAGGAGACACAACCCAAGTCAGACACAAGTCACAAGTCAGAGCTCTGCCTCAGGAGCCTTACCAAGAGAGCCTGGGGGAAGACTGTCTCATTAACTGTTTATTGACTGAGCCACTTGGAACACGACCGTGAATATGAAAACAAACAAACAAAAATGTGACTTAATGGTCGTCCCTGATGCGCAGAGAAAGAGTGTTCCAGGCAAGGGAGCGAGCCAACCTACCTCTTGGGGAGTCAGACGCAGAGATGAGCTGCGAGTGTCTGAGAGCTGAGGGCCGGCCCAGTGAGAGGGGAGGACAGGACAAGCCACAGACAGCAGAGAAAAGCCCCGGCCTCGAACGATGGAAGGACTTTCACTGTGATTGTAACAGAAAGCTGTTGTTTTCACGCTGTGGTTGGGTGCCATCTGTGCTGGATAAAGGGAGCCGACTTTCAAATGAGAACAAGAGGTGGTGTCAGGGAGCAGGGATGGGAGGAAGGCTTCCCGGTGCAGAGGGTCTCTCGCCTATAGGAAGAGTCATTTGGGGTTGACACATTTATCTCAATCATATATTTTACATGAAATATATGCTTAAAAACATCATTTTAGCTGGGCACTGGTGACTCGCACCTGTCATCCTAGCTACTCAGGACGCTGAGATCTGAGGATCACAGTTCAAAGCCAGCCCAGGCAGGAAAGTCCGTGAGACTCTGATCTCCAATGTACCCTCAGAAAACTGGAAGTGGTGCTGTGTCTCAAGTGGTAGAGCACTTGCCTTGAGCTGAAGAGCTGAGGGACAGCACCCAGGCCCTGGGTTCAAGCCCCACAACCAACAACCACAACAACAAAAACACATCATTTCAGTTTTGTGTGTGTGTGTGTGTGTGTGTGTGTGTGTGTGTGTGTGTGTGTGAGAGAGAGAGAGAGAGAGAGAGAGAGAGAGAGAGAGAGAGAGAGAGAGAGAGAGAGAGAGAGAGAGGTGAGCCATAAAGAAAAGTTTAAAGAGGGACAGGAGTACATACAATGAATAATCATTTAACCTTAAACAGTAAGGAAATTCTGATACTTGCTACAACAAAATGAACCTTGGTGACATTATGCTAAAAAAAAGATGTAGTAAGTATTAAGCTTTAAAAAGTGTGAAGGGTTTAAACAGAGGCCCCAGGCACTGTTCCTTAGTTCTTTCTACTCAAGGCTGGTGCTTTGCCACTTGAGCCACAGCCCCACTGTCTTATTTATTTTTGAGAAAAGATCCCACTGCTGCTGGCCAGGGTAATCCTGAACCACAATCCTCTTATTTTTCCACTTTCCAACATGACATACAACTCTGTAACCTAAGTTCTTCCGTTGAGATGAAGTCTTACCAGCTTTCCCTCCCAGGATGGCCTGCAACCCTCCTCCTTCTCTCAGACTCCTAATAGTTAGGCAGATGCCACTGTACCCAGCTAGGGACCAAGTGGAGACTCATAAACTTCTAAGACAGTGCTGACTTCACTCTACAGCCCTTCCAACCTCAACCTCCCAAGTGGCTAGGATGTATAGGTGTGAACCTCAGGTGCCAGGCTTGTGTAACAAATGTAACTAGCTCCTTTAGAAAAAACTGTCCTTTATTTTGCCTTGCTCTTTCACATGTTCCAGATAAAGAAGTAAACGAAACCTGGTACCAAAGGGTCAGCAATTTGGGGGTTATCATCTTCCTCACCCCACATCTCTGCAGTTGCAAATTAAGTCCAGTTTCTTTTTTTGTTTCTCAGAGAGATATGAATCGAGCACATGCATTACTTATATCCCATGTACATCTACAAGGGAAAAAGGAGAAGAGTTTATCGCTCTTCCCCATATAAATCATCTCTCATCCAAGGTAGGCAGCCAAAATGTACTTTGCATAAGATCTATAAGCATAAGATCCCAAGCATTCAGTCGCAGTTCTTATTTCTTTGTATAAGGACTACATCCAGTTGTTCCTAGTCACCAAGCCAAAGCGGGATATGGGTCACTGGTGAGCTTATGGTTCAAGCTAAAAAAAGCAGGATGACTTCATGCACTTGGGGCTTGCTGAGGACGGGTCCTAGACACACCCCCGTGCACAGGACATGTTCTTAGAGTTGGGGTACCGCGAGGGGAGGCTGAGCCACCCCATAATAGAAAGCACCTTCTAAGGCGCCATCCGTCTACTCCCACTCCGCCCATCTCCATCCACATGAGCAATCACTGAAAAGGGCCTTCTGCAAAGGACAAACCCAAAGCTCCGAATTCACACACGGAAAGGCCCCGTGTCTATGCAATCACAGCCTGACTGTCTGAATTCACACACGGAAAGGCCCCGTGTCTATGCAATCACAGCCTGACTGACTGAATTCACACATGGAAAGGCCCTGTATCTATGCAATCACAGCCTGACTGTCTGAATTCACACATGGAAAGGCCCCATGTCTATGTAATCACAGTCTGAATGTCCTAGCTCTGTTTGGACTTTAAATACTGTTCTGAGTTTCCAAACATTTGTTTCCAAACCACAGCTCAAAGGTAGCCTCTCAAGTCTACCATCAGTAACAAAAGATCTTTTAGCAGACAATGTGTCCACGTTTTTATCTTAAAGGTACCAATCAGTGGATCCAATTTTGTCAACAAGAACTGTCCCTTTTGTTTTCTTTTACTTACAAAGCCACAGCGAGAGCGCCACTCCTCCTCTCATGAGTTGCTGTCTGTGGGAAAATATCCCTTGAACTTTATCCCTTACTGAGAAGGTATTTCAGGTTCTTGGCTGAAAGCAAAATCACAGTCAGGAGAGACAAGGGAAAGAGCGTAATACAGCACGTGGCTATGCTAGGGAAGGCCTACCCCGTGGCAGTCGGAATACAGCTGCCCTAGGGAAGGACAAGGAGGGGTTACCTTCCTGTCTGTTTCATTCTCTCAAAGATAACTTTCAGGGCTGGGAAGGTGGCTCAGTGGTTAAAGCGCTTGCCTTGCATGCCTGAGGCCCTGGGTTCGATTCCTCAGCACCACATAAGCAAAAAAGAAAAAAGCCGGAAGTGGCGCTGTGGCTCAAGTGGTAGAGCGCTAGCTTTGAGCTGAAGAGCTGAGGGACAGTGCCCAGGCCCAGAGTTCAGGCCCCATGACCGGACCCAAAAAAAAAAAAAAAAGATAACTTTCAAACCCCTTCCTATCATCACTCGACCCGTAAAGTTTCACGGTGCTACAATTCGGTTTGTGTGTTCTGTGTACAGCGGTGCTTTGTCTATAAAGAAGGTATAATGTTTCCCAGTCTCCTAAGAATCAGTCCTGAAAATGTACAGTGGAGAAGCTACTGAAACACATATGGTATCTAAGAGGCCGAGAGGCTCACAACTGACTCCTTGCACAGCATGAGGCCATGCCTCTTTCTGGTTGGCCATGGTGTTCCTCTTTCTGAACAGGAACTTGGCCTGTACTCGGCCCTCTGTCAATGCACAGGAAGCATTCCCTGACAGCACCTGGGAGGATGGACCCTGAGAAGACCCCGAACCAGGTGCCCCACTTTGGTCTCACTGGTGCTGACGTAGGACCCTAGGCAGGGCCCAGACCCTCTTCATACCCAAGTCTGTGGGGTGATCTGCACTTCCCACCCCATGGTGGTCAAGAGAAGGCCTAGAATCAAGCAGCCTGTGGCTGGCCAGATGCTGTTGGCGACACCTGTAACCCTATAACCTATAACCTATAACCCTGAAGAGGCTGAGAGCCTAGGCAAAATTGTCAGAGAGTATCTATCTCCAATTAACCAGCAAAAAGAGCCAGGCTGGGTTGGAGGCATGGCCCAAGTAGTAAAGTGCCAGACATGAGCAAGTAAGCTCAGTGAATTTGAGGCCCCAAATTCAAGTCCTAGTACCAGCACCGCTGCCTCCCTCACCCCGAAAAAATAAGCATTTGACTGGCAAAAAGAAAGGGAAAAGGAATACCAAGTTCCAACCTTGTGAGAGGCCACAAAGCACAGCTACGGAATATCATCACAGAATGCTCCAGCCAATTGTTTTTTTTTTTATAACAGTATGCGTTATTGCCTTGGAAACTGGAGATTACAAACCGTTTGGCTTGAACAGTGTCTCACAGATGAAAGCTATGAGAGGAAAAACAGAGGACTTGAAAATCCAGTGCAGCTAAGGGGAATAAGGCTGTCCCCAAGCATGCACCTGCAGATGACAAGAAGTTAAACGAGACCATACCAGCCAGGGCAGTCCATGCGAGCAAAAACGCTCTATAAATATTACCAGAAAAAAAACCAACAATATTTGTCTTAGCGGATGAGATCAGCACACATAGATCTCGACAGGGATCTTTTGTTGCTCCCTTAATTGAAGCTTGGCAAAGAGCCGAAATGAGAGCAGAGATTAGACTTCAGCCCACAAGGTTCCAATGAGGCCACTTGTGTTGAATGAAAGCCAGTGGAAGTCATTAAGACTTGCAGCCATCAATCGGGACTGTAGCCAGCGTTTCCAGGCACATACTGGCCCCATCCTGCCTGCCCACCCCTGCCCTGGCACCTACCGGGCTGGTGCTAACCCACACTGCTAAATGGGGACAAAAACAGGAAAGGGAAGATGGCCATGGACTGGACGAAAGCCTAAGGGAAGGGAAATACTTTTGCTTCATTTCCATCTTCTCCCCAGGGCACTCACTGCATCTACAGCATAGCAGTCCACGGAGCACTGGAGATGTCCACAAACACTCCATCCCTGCTGCCTGCCGAGGACCAAGTGCCTGTCTCAAGGCGCTCCCAGTCCTAGCTGGGAGGGTGGGACCTGGAAATAATGACTACGTGAAGTCAGCTGCAGTGGCTCGTGCCCATAATCCCTACTAACTACTTAGGAAGCAGAGGTCGGAGATTAGAAGGTCTGCAGTTCAAGACCAGTCCCAGGCAAAAAAAAAAAAAAATTTGCAAGATACCACGTCGATCAACCACTAGGTGGATGTGTGAGTCGGTCTAGGCCAGCCTAGTCATAAACAGGGGACCCTACCCAGAAAAGAAGTAAAGAAACAGGGCTAGAGGCATGACTCAAGTGGTGGAGCACTTGCTGAGCAAGCAGAAGGCCCTAATCTGTGCCATATAAAATAAAAACAACAATAATAATTCCTTCACCTCTGCATGCTCTGATAAGTGCTACCAGAATGTCAAATGGAGATAGTTACTCAGGAAATCCTTTAGCTCATGAGGTTAGGGCAGACCTGTCTGAGCAGTTATGATGAAAGGCCAGAAGGAACAAGACAAGAGTTTTATAGGAAGGAAAGCCAGTAGAGGGAGGCAGGGCATTGGGAAAGAGTATTCAAGAAGAAGGACTGTCATGTAGAGCCGCTGGGTCATGTGCAGGAGATAAAGAGGAGGCCAGCAGGACAGTACACAGGGGGTCAAAAGCGTACCTTGCAAAGGCTCCAAGGAAGTTTACATAGAGCCACAAAGGGGGTCACAAAAAGGGATCCGGACTCGGAAGCATGGTAGACTCTGTTGGGGGAATGCTGCCTACCAGAGTCTGCTTTTAAAAGCTCACTTCAGAGTTGGAGGCATGGATCAAGAATGCCTTCCTAGTGAATGTGAGGCTCTAAATGCAGTCCCTAGACCCCCACCCTTAAAATAAGTGAATTTAGCTAGACACAGTGGCTCAAACCTGTAACCCTGTCTACTTGGAGAGCAGAGATCAGGGGATCATAGTTCAAGGCCAGCCCAGGCATAAAAGCTCACCAGATTCTATCTTAACCAGTGTCTGTCATCCCACACCTAGGGGAAGCACGAACAGGAAAAATGCAGGCATTTCTCCACCCAGACACTAGGCCAAAAATAGCAGACACAAACGTGCTGGTGTAGTGTTTCAAGTGGTAGCAAGTGGCTCAGCTTAGCAAGGACAAGGCCTGGGTTCAAATTCCTGTACTAGAAATAAATAAACATGGAGGCCCAGGCCCAGGAGATTGAAGCAGGAGGATCATGAGTTTGAGGCCAGCCTGAGCTATATAGTGGAATCAGAGGAAGGAAGGAAGGAGGGAGGGAAGGGAGGAAGGGAGGAAGGAAGGAAGGAAGGAAGGAAGGAAGGAAGGAAGGAAGGAAGGAAGGAAGGAAGGAAGGAAAGAAGGAAGGAAGGAGAGGGAGGTCGGGAGGGAGGGAGGGAGGGAGGGAGAGAGGGAAGGGAGGGAGGGAAGGGAGGGAGGGAGGGAGGGAGGGAAGGAGGGAGGTACGTACTTAGGGATTCTTGTAAAGGAGTTGATCCAAGGAAAAGTAGATGGAGGTTTAGCTCTAGAGGAAGAAGCAGGGAGTTGGTCCATCTTCAGTTTCCACTGAAGAAACCTTCAATAGGCTTCTGTAGAGATTTCCTTTCACCTTAACTGGCTCCCTTCTAGCATTGCCATGTATACGAAACTGCTAATTGGGAAAGACTGGCAGAAAGATAACCACAAAAGTCACACTGAAATCATCCCTGTAATTGTGTGAACCATCTGTTTTGTGACTCATAATTACTTATTATACCAACTCCGAGGCCTCTGCTTGGGAGGCCTTGGGACCTCCTTCAGCAGAAGAGCTGTAAGTGGTAGGTTAAGGAGTGACTGGAGACTCAGGCCCGGCTGGACTCCAAAGATGTGCTCTGTGTGGTGCACCAGACAGACTGAGTTCAGACCTGATCTGTGCTGGCAAAGTCATGTTTTAGGCTGGAATTGCTGGTGAGGCTGCTTCCCTAAAAGGTAATTCAAATCCTATCCTCCGCCTGCCTTTCCCCAGAGCGCTGGCTCTCTGCCTCACACTGTTACCAAGACCTCTCCGGAGTCCTGGGGACAGTTCTGGTCATTTCTCCTTAAGCTCAGGCTCAACTTTCCACTCTACTGTCTTGGTCTATACAGGACAAAGCTGAACACTTGGAAGACTTTCCCGAGAATGCTCTAGAAAAGCAAAATGCCCCTAGCTAATTCCAGTGACTCTCGCAGCCCAGAAACTCAGACTCTGAGGATGAGCAAGGTCTGCCAACTTCACTTCAGAAGCCCTGCTGAGGTGCCTCTGCCAGCTGACCCCATCTTACCCAGTCCTTGGTCTATCCGACCATAGGAAAGTTAGACCCATTCAGTTATCTCTTCCCAGCCTCAAGGAAGAGATAACCATTGGTGGTGGTCCTCTCAGAGAAGAGTGGCTGTTGTAACCTAAAAGAAAAATGGGTCTAAAGAGACTGTGGATCTCAAGTTCTCCACCTTCTGAGATGCAGACTAACAAAATAGAAGGAGAGATGAAAAGAAAGCGTTACCATTCCAGAGCCTCCTGAAGTTGGGAACACTGGAAATAAGAGCTAGGACTTCGGGGTTAGAGGCATGGCTCAATTGGTAGAGCAATAACCATTGACCAAAAGTGTAAAGTTCTGAGTTGGGGTCCTGGACTCAGATGAAAGGAAGGAAGGAAGGAAGGAAGGAAAGAAGGAAGGGAGGGAGGGAGGGAGGGAGGGAGGGAGGGAGGGAGGGAAGGTAAGAAAGAGAGAAAGAAAGAAAGAAAGAAAGAAAGAAAGAAAGAAAGAAAGAAAGAAAGAAAGAAAGAAAGAAAGAAAGAAAGAAAGAAAAGAAAGAAAGAAAGAAAAGAAGGAAGGAAGGAAGGGAGGGAGGGAGGGAGGAAGGAAAGAAAGAAAGAAAGAAAGGAAAAAGAGAGAGGGAGGGAGTGAGGGAGGGAGGAGGGAGGAAGAGAGGGAGGAAGGAAGGAAGGAAGAAAGAAAGAGAAAGGAAGGAAGGAGAAAAGAAGTAGGACGCATGCTTCCTGTGTAAAAGCCAATCTTCCCATCTTCCTCTGCTGTGGACCTCATCAAACCAGTCTGAGTTCCCAGGTCCAAAGACAATAACAAGAACAGAAGGGGGGAAAAAGAAAAGATAAAGAAAAAGAAAAAAAGAGGTCAGGTGCTGGTAGCTCACACCTCTAATCCTAGCTATTCAAGAGGCTGAGATCTGAAGATCACAGTTCAAAGCCAGCCTGGGCAGGAAAGTCAGTGAGACTCTTCTCATCTCCAATTAACTACCAAAAAAACCGGAAGTAGAGCTGTGGCTCAAATAATTGAGTGCTATGCTAACCTTAAGCAGAAACGCTCAGAGACAGAGCCCAGGCCCAGAGTTCAGGCCCCACGACTGGACCACCCCCCCTTCCCCCCCCCAAAAAAAAAAAAAGAAGAAGAAGAAGAAAGAAGAAGAGAAGATTTTTAAAAAACAACCCACCACCATGAAAATGAACCACTGAAACTAGGAATGTAAGAAGTGAGGACTGGAAGGCAGCCAGGACAATAAACACTGGAGCACTGAGAAAGAAGAGTTTGCCCAGCCTTATGAGATAAGGGATGGGGCCTAATCTAATAACAGCACTGTCAGCTGCACCCACTGTTTGTTTTGCCAATAAACAGAGAGGGAAAACTGGTCGAGTCTGCTTTTTTTTCCCCT
Organism: Dipodomys merriami; assembly: GCF_024711535.1. Taxonomy (NCBI): domain Eukaryota; kingdom Metazoa; phylum Chordata; class Mammalia; order Rodentia; family Heteromyidae; genus Dipodomys; species Dipodomys merriami. The sequence goes on along the minus strand of NW_027206295.1, from coordinate 460,027 downwards.
TGGAAAAGGAGTGAACTGGCGCTGGTGGATTCCTGGCCACGGCTCTGGAAGGAAGGCTCTCGGAACTGGTGGTGACCTTTCCCAGCTGTGGTCCTAGAGCTATTATTTTTGTCCCTAGATTCTTTTTTTTTTTTTTTTGGGTCCGGTCGTGGGGCCTGAACTCTGGGCCTGGGCGCTGTCCCTCAGCTATTCAGCTCAAGGCGAGCGCTCTACCACTTGAGCTACAGCACCACTTCCGGCTTTTTTCTTTTTGCTTATGTGGTGCTGAGGAATTGAACCCAGGGCCTCAGGCATGCAAGGCAAGCGCTCTACCACTGAGCCAACTTCCCAGCCCCTTGTCCCTAGATTCTTTAAAGCACTAACACACAGTGGAGATCTGAGTTACATTTATTAAATATTTCAAGCCCTTAACACAAAGATTCTTCCTGTCTTCTGGGCTTGTTTACAACACTCTCATCTTTTTGTTTTGTTTCGTTTTAGTCGGTCATGGTGCTTGAACTCTGGGCCTGGGCGCTGTCCCTCAGCTCTTCAGCTCAAGGTGAGCGCTCTACCACTTGAGCCACAGTGTCACTTCCAGTTCTCTGGTTTATGGGAGATAAGAGTCTCACAGACTGCCGGGAGCTGGTGGCTCACGCCTGTAATCCTAGCTACTCAGGAGGCTGAGATCTGAGGATCGCGGTTCAAAGCCAGCCGGCGGTTCAAAGCCAGCCCAGGCAGGAGAGACCGTAAGACTCCTATCTCCAATAAACCACCAGAAAACCGGAAGTGGCGCTGTAGCTCAAGTGGTAGAGCGCTCGCCTTGAGCTGAAGAGCTGAGGGACAGCGCCCAGGCCCAGAGTTCAAGCCCCACGACTGACAAAAAAAAAAAAAAAAAAAAGAGTCTCACAGACTTTCCTGCCAGGGTTGGCTTTGAACCACGATCCTCAGATCTCAGCCTCCTGAGTAGCTAGGATTACAGGGGTGACCCACTGGCCCCCCAGCCTCATCTTTTAAAATTTTTTTTTTGGGGTCCGGTCATGGGGCCTGAACTCTGGGCCTGGGCGCTGTCCCTCAGCTCTTTTAGGTCAAGGCTAGTGCTCTACCACTTGAGCCACAGTGCCACTTCCGGCTTTTTTCTTTTTGTTTATGTGGTGCTGGGGAATGGAACCCAGGGCCTCGAGCATGCAAGGCAAGCGCACTACCACTGAGCCACCTCCCCAGCCCTCTTTTTAAATTTTTTTTTTTTTACTTTATTATTTTTGTTGCTGGTGCTGGTGGTAACAGGGCTTGAAGTCTGAGCCGGGGCGCTGTCCCTCAACTCTTTAGCTCAAGGCTAGCACTCTACCTCCTGAGCCACAGTACCACTTCTGGCTTTTTCTGCTTATGTGGTGCTGAGGAATTGAACCCAGGGCCTCATGCATGCAAGGCAAGAGCTCTACCACTGAGCCACCTTCCCAGGCAACCAGCCTCATCTTCTTTAACAAAATCAAGAGGAGTTGCACTACTACAGGGAGCCAAGGAGCACAGAAGGCAGGCTGAAACTTCAGAAAATACATACTGTATAGGGAGATTAGTATCATTTTAATATCAATATTCTTTGTTGCTAACTATTATAAGAATTCAGCTGGGTGCCGGTGGCTCACATCTGTAATCCTATCTACTCAGGAGGCTGAGATCTGAGGATCGCAGTTCAAAGCCATCCTGGGCAGGAAAGTCTATGAGACTCTTATTTCCAATGAACAACTCAGAAAACTGGAAGTGGCACTGTGGCCTAAGAGTTAGAGCGCTCGCCTTGAACTGAAGAGCTGAGGGACAGCGCCCAGGCCCAGAGTTCAAGCCCCATGACCAACAACAACAAAAGGAATTCAGAGGCTAAGTGTTTCCATTAGAGGCCCCGGCTTTCCAGAGCACTACTGTTAGTTTGCAGAGGTCAGCACAGTAACTAATCTAACTCAGTCAGTGGCCCCTGAAAAATCATCTGTCTCATTTTCCTTCGGGAAATGATTATCTGTTTCTGATCTAATTGCAGGAGACACCTTAAGTTCAGTTTGTTCTAGGTTGTTTCAGTTTGCTCCTGAGGCAAGATGGAAATCTGAATAACTTTTTCAATGTATCACCTACTATTGGTCCAGAGAGGCCATAGTACTAAAAATAAATTCAGAGGTGAGGACCTTAAAGAATAAGTAACAGATGAGGAAGCTGGGTCACTTGCCCAAGTTGCCCAAGGACACACAGCAAGTTGCAAAGCAAAACAAGATCTTTATCCTATTTTCTTTTGTAGATTGCCTGATAACATTTAAAAGTGATTGGGGTGGGGGTGGGGCTGGTGGCTCTTACCTATAATCCTAGCTACTCAGGAGGCTGAGATCTGAGGATCACAGTTCAAAGCCAGCCTGGGCAGGAAAGGCCCTGAGACTCTGATCTCCAATAAACCACCAAAAACCAGAAGTGGCGCTGTGGCTCAAGTGGTAGAGCGCTTGCCTTGAGCTGAAGAGCTGAGGGACAGTGCCCAGGCCCAGACCCTCCTCTGCCCCCCAGATACACACACACACACACACACACACACACACACACACACACACACACACACACACACACACACACACACACACACACACACACACACACACACACAGATAAGGGGCTCAGTAGTAAGCGCTTGCTCAAATTTGAAAATCTTGCATAAAAATAATTTTGATACTGATTCAGTTTATCACTAAAAAAATTACTGCAGCAGGGACAGGAGGGGGGAAATGGGAGAGAAGAAAAGAACTGTGACTCTGACCAGGTAGCATTGTACTCATAACCTGACATGGAACTCTGACCCCTTTTTACCACGACATACTATTACTACTACTACTACTAATAATAATAATACATGACTGCCAGAGAATTTGACGTTAAAAGCCTGATTTGGGGGCCTGGGAAGGTGGCTCAGTGGTAGAGCGCTTGCCCTGCATGCATGAGGCCCTGGGTTCGATTCCTCAGCACCACATACACAGAAAAAGCCAGAGGTGGTGCTGTGGCTCAAGTGGTAGAGCACTAGCCTTGAGAAAAAGAAGCCTAGGGAGTGTCCAGGCCTTGAGTTCAAGCTCCAGGACTGGCACAAAAAAAAAAGACTATGCAGGAGCTGGGTGTGGTGGGGCCCACATGTAACCCAGAGGCAGGGAGAGGCAGAGATCAGGAGCTACGCGGGGAGACTCTGTCTCAGCAAATACAGACCCAACGTACCGAAGTGCTTTGTGGACCTGCTGTGTCCAACCAGACTGTCCAGGTCAGGGGCCTGTGGTAGGACTAACACTCCAGAAAGAGGTTGGAAGCTGGCGTGAGGGAGGCGCAGGGGGAAGATAACAAGGGAACGGGTTCGCTTTCTCCAGAAGGTCCTGAGTGCAGCTGCCGTCAGCCCACGGGCCTGCCACTCCTGCCTGGACTCTAAGTGCCTGTCCAGGTATACCGACCTTGTTGGACTCCCCCCCCACACACACACACACACTCGAGCCTGCCGTGCAACCTGTGGAGGTCCTCAGGCCCTCCTTCCTAGGCCCAGGGTTGGCAGGCTGGATGGACAGGAGAGTGGAAGCGGGCAGGGAGATGGCCCAATGAGACAGGAGGAGGCCCAGAGCCGGCCGGGCCTCCCCTGGGGCTCTTGGCAGCTGACACTGGCCTTGGCCTCAGTGTCCCCACATCTTCTCCTGGCGCGGCCAGAGGCTTTCAGTGCTGTGCTTTCAGGGTCATGTGGTCAGATCTTTGCACAGCTGCCTGGGAGAAGGGAAAGTGAGGGAGAGGCCGGGCCAAGCGGCCGCTGGTTCTGACCATATATGAGGATGAACAACGGTTACGGCAAGGTTCCACGTCCATCACACAGGGCAGAGAGCGCAGCCAGGTCTACAGGGCCTGCGGGGACGGCCAGACCCCGGACTCGTCCCCAGCACCAAGGACGAACCTCCACCCCTGCCGCCTCCTCTCGCTACACTTTCCCTGAGTTAATGCTCCACCTCTCCCTTTCCTTTCAGCCTGTTCTGTCCAGAGCATTCTCTGCCCTCCACACAGGCTTCTGTGAACATTTGCTCTCATGTTCCCCCAAGTACACACACCCTGTACACACGTGTGTGAGAGCTCACGCTATCACAACTTCTGAAAGTAAGTTTAACTTCTTTTCTTTTTAATGCTGGTCCTGAGGCTTAAATTAAAGGGTCTGGGAGCTGTCCCAGAGCTTTGGTGCTCAAGTCTAGTGCCCTACCACTATGCCACAACTGCACTTCTGCTTTTCTGTTGATTAACTGGAGATGAGTCTTATGGACTTTCCTGCCCAGGCTGGCTTTGAACCACGATCCTCAGATCTCAGCCTCCTGGGTAGCTAGGATGACAGGCCTGAGCCACCAGCACCCAGCTACTTTTACTTTTTTTTTTCTTTTTCTAGACAGGTTTCACTTTGTTTGCCAGGCTGGTCTTGAACTCCTGAGTCCAAGTGATGGTCCTGACTCAGCCCTTCAGCCCTTGACCACAAGGGCTGCTGCCAGGTGGGGCAGTAGTTTGCACTTTGTCTGCAGAGCAATAGGGAATGTACATAATGTGAGAAGATTTTTGCCAAGCATGCTGGTGAGGGTGTGGTGACACTGGAGCTCTTCTGTGCCATCAGTGGGAATAAAACATGGTGTGGCTCTTTGAAAACATGACATAAAAACGACTAGCCAGGGCTGGGAAGGCGGCTCCGTGGTAGAGCGCTCGCCTCGCAAGCCTGAGGCCCTGGGTTCCATTCCTCAGCACCAGGAAAGCCAGGTGTGATTGCGCACACCTGTAATCCCAGTACTCAGGAGGCTGATGCAGGAGGATTGCAGTTTGAGGAGAGGCTGGGCCATATGGTGAGACTGTTTAAAAAATAACCAGAACCCCCAAAAATAATCCCTCAGAAAGACACGGCATCCTCATCTTCTCGGCTCTGAAAGGACGTCACTCACAGCTGAGTCATAGCCACGACGTCACATCTAGAAGAGCTGCTGCGGAAAAACCACGCCTTGGCTTGAACATGCAGATGCAGACCTCAGGCATTTTTCTCCTAAGTGCAGCGATTTGTCTGTGACTCCAGAGAAGGGTCTCGGGAGAAACTGGCGTCTTTTCTTCGGAGTGGAGTTCAGAGGAGCCCCATTTCTTTTTTTTTTTTTTTTTTTTTTGGCCTTTCTGGCCTGTTTTCTAGAGACTCAGGACTTCCTCAGACCAAAGAAGGCCGAAGATGGAATAAGAAAGGCAATACTTCACACTTCTGAGTGAGAGGCTCCAAGAGCCCAGCGACCGGACGCAGAGATGAGATTCCACCCGCACTCCCAGCCCCGGCCCACAGGCACCAACCAGCTCAGTTCTTCCTCCCACCAAGTCACAAGTCACAGAGAGGCCATGAATGCGGGCAGCCCACGTCAATCAGAAAAGGGTTACAGGCTGAGGAAGAGAGGGAGGAGTGGGGTAGGCCCCCTGGAAACCTGGAGGTGGGGCTTAGACCAAGAAAAATACTGTCTTTTTGTCTTAGCCTGGGTAGGAAAAGGCATAAGACTCTTATCTCCAATTAACCAGCAAAAAAAAAAAAATCGAGCTGGAGCTGTGGCTCAAGTGGTAGAGCGCTAGCCTTTAGTGAAAAGCAAAGGGACAGCGCCGGGGTCCTGAGTTCAAGCCCCAGTACTGGGGGGGAGGGGAAAGTGAAGGAATCAAGAAGAAAGAAGAAGGAAGAAAGAGAGGGAGGGAGGGAGGGAGGGAAAGATAGAGAGAGAAAGAGAAAGGGAGAGAGGAAGGAAGAGGGGTGAGGGAGAGAAGAAGGAAGAAAAGAAGGAAGGAAAGAAAGAAAGAAAGAAGAAAGGGAGGGAGGGAGGGAGACAGAAAGAGAGAAAGAAAAGAAGAGAGGGAGGGAGGGAGGGAGGGAGGGAGGAAGAAAGGGAGGGAGGGAGGGAGAGAGAAAGAGAGAAAAGAAGAGAGGGAGGGAGCTCTTATTCGGCATCTGCCCACAGGTTACAGGTAAAGTTCTGCTAAGTTCTGGCATGCCACACCCTCCAGCAACCCAGGCTCCTGGCTTTACCATGCCGTAGGGCAGTTCTAAGGATACAGGGGCAGAGCCGCGGGTAGGAGGAACTAGGATGTCTTGACCGAATCTCAGAATGGCATGTATTAAAACTCACATTGATTTAGAAATAACTGCAACCCCCCGTACACGAAAACAAGGAAGGAGCAGGGTGGGTTTGGAGAGGGGAAATTGCTAAGAGGCACAAAAACAGGCTATTCCCATTCCAAACAGATGTGAGTCACCCCCAAGAGCCCAGCCTGGTGCTTTTCATTCCAAACTCCGGAGCCCAGCAGGCCCAGGAACAGATAGGACAGCAGCCAAGCCCAGAAACGTCTGGGAAGGGAAACGGAGCCCGGCAGGCTCTTAGCTGAGCTCCAGGGAACAGGGGAGACAGGGCGAAGAGGGTCACCTAGTGTCTTGCTGCTGAGAAGAGAGAATTCACTTGGACAATGGCCCTTCGCCAATCTGATTAAATGTACGTTGTAAATGGACGGTTTGCGCAGGTCGCATAGTGGACAAAATCAAGTGCACACAACATAGCACACAAAGTCTGTTGCTGGGAGTTGGTTTGTGTTTGTTTTTTTTCCCTTAACTTAGTGAGATATTACTCTCACACTGCCTTTAATGAAATCAATGCAAAATATTTTTTAACATTCAGAACTTCATTGGATAGAATTTATGAAGGATCTAAGGTTATATTGTAGCTCCTATCAATTTTGTAAAAATAGCCTGTTAGTTGAGAGCAAACATTTCTACCTTGATTTGGCATTGGAAAACTAAATTCCGAACTGTTCAGTGCATCCTCTTTTCTTCTCGTCAGCCTTACCATTCTTAGTGCATGACTTAACTAAAGCTGGAAAGACTTGGGGACCTTGTGAGTCAGGCTGGATCAGCTCTACCTTTGCTTTGCCACCCATCCTCCTCCTGGGGGAAAGGGAGCTTGCCGGGATTGCATGCAATTCACGTTGGCAGGCAGACAGTGGCGTCACCCAGCCGCATCACCCACGGTGCAGAGGTCTGTTACTCCAGAGGGTTCTCACCAATGCCCCCCCCCCAACTTCCTATTTAAGTCCAACCCTGTGTGGCAGTTTTTGAGTGACAAACACTGAAGTATAAGTGTGGATGGCTGGGGTGTAACCGTGTCATTTAGTGTACTCAGCAGGCACACAGGGGTTAGGCTTCGCCCACAGCTCACACATACATACACACAAAATGAAGATCCAGGGTAGCTCGTCATCAGGAGTACTACGGAAAGCGCGCCAAGGGCAGTTCCCTAATTTACCACAATGCCTTAGGAAGATGGCCACTTCTGTCTCATATTTTTACTCTCTGAAGCTCAGTGCTCTATTATTCAATCCTATACAGGATTAAAAAATAATAAAGGAAGCCAGGAGCTGGTGGCTCACGCCTATAATCCTAGCTACTCAGGAGGTTGAGAGCTGAGGTCCTGGTCTGAAGCCAGCCTGAGCAGGGAAGACTGTGAGGCTCTTATCTCCAATGAACCACCAGGAAATTGAAAGTGGAACCATGGCTCCAAGTGGTAGAGTGCTAGCCTTGAGTAAAAAAAGCTCAGCATCAGCACCAAGGCCCTGAGTTCAAGCCCCACAACCACTAAAAGATAAAAATTAAAATAATCATAGTGATAAAGGAGACACTGAATAAGACAATAACAACAAAACTATAAAGAATTTCACCTCTTGTAGACTTTGTGAGATACGTAACCAAAAGCCTAATATCGGGTGAGGGAGTATGAAGTGTGAGGAGAGACGGGAGTATGTCGGGGAAGGTAACCAGTAAGTGGGAAATCCCCAGTAGAGATGGGTGATGAGGGAGGGTGTGGTATATGTGTATTCATGTATATATGTGTGTACGTGTGAGATTGTCTCAACTTAGTTCAAAGACAGAAAGCTAAAGACTGGAAGGAAATAGGAAACAATTATGATTTCCTTTTATTCCTTTATGCGTCAATTTTTCTAAAATAAATGTGTGTGTGTGTGTGCGCGAGTGTGCGCAAGTCAGGCAGCTTGAACTCAAGAGTCCTAGAGCTTTATTTCTTTATTTCTCAAGTGCTAGCACTCTACCACTTGAGCCACAGGTCCACTTCCAGCTTTTCTTATGAACTTCCCTTTCCCCAGCTAACTTCAAACTGCCACCCTCAGATCTCTACCCCTTGTGTGGCTAGGATTTCAGGTGTGAGCCATCAGTGCCAGATTTAATTAACACTCTTTTTTTTTTTTTGGAGGGGGGGAGGGGGAGGGAGGATGCTGGAATTTGAACTTGGTGCTTCACACTTTCTGGGAAAGTAATCTCCCATTGGAGCCACACTTCTAACTCTACATTTTACTGGTTATTTTGGAGATGAAGTCTTTTGAACTTTTCTACCTGAGCTATATTCAAACTCGATTCTCCAGATCTTGGACTTCTGAGTAACTAGGATTACAGACCTGAGACAATTAAAAACAAAACATAGAGAAGACAGTGCCAGTGGCTCACACCTGTAATCCGAGCTACTCAAAAGCTGAGATCTGAGGATCATGGTTAAAGCTAGCATGGGCAGAAAAGTCTGTGAGACTCTTATCTTCAATGAACAAGCAAAAGCCAAAAGTGGAGCTGTAACTCAAGTGGTAGAGCACCAGCCTTGAGCAAAAAAGCCAAGGCAGTGCACCCTGGCCTTGAGTTCATGCCCCAATACTGGCACACTAGAAATGATGTTGAAAATGAACTTGTGGTTAGGGACAGGAGGGAAAAACTGGGAGAGTATAAGGGAAGGTATTGCATTGTCCAAGAAGACATGTACACTTTACCTAACTTAGGTAACTGTAACCCCACTGTAATCACCTTTATTATAATTTAAAAAATAAAAAAGAGCTGGTGGCTCACGCCGGTAATCCTAGCTATTCAGGAGGCTGAGATCTGAAAATCTTGGCTCAAAGCCAGCCTGGGCAGAAAAGTCCCCATGAAATTCTCATCTCTAATGAACCACTCAAAACTGGAAGTGGTGCTGTGGCTCAAGTGGTAGAGAACTAGCCTTGAGCTTAACGAGGCTCAGGGACAGCACCTAGGCCCTGAATTCAAGCCCCACAGGTGACAAAAAAAACACACAACTAATAAATATAAAATATAAAGGAATTAATTAAGCTGGATAAAGTGGTGTAGGCTCATAATCCTCACACTTAGGGAGCTGAAGCAAAAGGACCATGAGCCTCAGGACAGTCTAGGCTATGTAGTAAGTTCAAGGCCAGCCTGAACTATAGAGTGATACCTTGTCTCAAGAAAAAAAAAAAAGGAAAAAAAGGGGGGGGCGGGGGAAACAGGATGATGGATAAAAATTAAATAATAAGAGGTGGGAGAAATTATCAGCAATTCTGAACCTACCAGAAACATTTTTCTTAGTATTCACTCAAACCATGCTGTGATAGCAGACATCCACACCTCTACTTGTGATATCAGGAAGAAATGGATAGGCATTCCACGTATCCCTGACCCGGGTATTAACATACACAGCAAGTCGCTTAACTCTGTGAGCGTTGTGCTCTTGGTTTGTGAAGGAGTGGTGTAAAATCCTACAGGCTAACAGGAGGATTAAATGGTATAGCTCATGAAAGGCCCAGACGCATGGTCCAAGCTGGTGAGACCGTTCCCTTCTGGAAGGAACACAAAGCCCAAGCATGTTTCTAGATGGAGCAGGCCCTGATGCGCAACACGGGGATGGAGCCATAGCCCTGATCCTCTCAGCTCTGCCCCACACCACTACAGCCCAGGAGGCAGCTAATCGTATGACCAAAAAGGAAATACCGCTGGGGACAAACCAGAGCCTCTTTCTCAGTGAGTCACCAGCCAAGCCCTAGCTGGAGTGAAGCTACTTTCAATCATGCAGCTTCAGATGGTGATAACACTGTGGCCAATGATCCCTGAAGACAAAATCATCTGCAAGGGTTCCTTCTGCTCTGATTATGATGCCACAATTATCGTAAGTTCATGCTGACAGAACTGCTCCAGTCTGTGCTGTATCTTCCACCTACCTTATTTTAGTGCCTGGTAGTTTTTTTTTTTTTTTTTTTTTTGGGTCCGGTCGTGGGCCTGAACTCTGGGCCTGGACGCTGTCCCTCAGCTCTTCAGCGTCTCCGTTTTTTTTTTTTTTTTAATGTCTCCGTTTTTTGTGTCTCCCCACCTCCCAATAAAATAACCCAAATATCCAGACACTGGTGGCTAGTTTGTAATCCTAGCTATTAAAGAGGCTGAGATCTGAGGATAGCAGTTCAAAGCCAGTCTGAGCAGAAAAGTACATGCGACTTTTTACCTCCAATTAACCATCAAAAAGCTGGAAATGGAACTGCGGCTCAAGTGGTAGAGCACAATAGTTCAAGCATAGTGCCCAGGTCCTGAGTTCAAGCCCCCAAACTGGCACGCACGCACGCACACACACACACACACACACACACACACACGTGCATGTCTTTTGCAGTATTTTATTTATTTTTACAGAATTATGTTGTCCAGATGTTGGCATTTTGAGATGTTAAATTTCGGGATTAATTTGGGCGCTGGCTACAGAGCTTTTTTTTTCCCCCTTGAGCCACAGCTCAGTCCAGCCTCATGGTAGTTCACTGGAGATTCACTGGAGATCAGAGTCCCATGGACTCATCTGCCTCACTGGCTTCAAACTGAGGTCCTCAGGTCTCAGCCTCCTAGGATGACAGGTGAGCCACCGGTGCCCAGAAGTTTATGTCATTTTATTACTACGTCTCTTTTTCTTGTCGGTTGTGGGTCTTGAACTAAGGACTTTCCTGCCTGCTTTGAACAGTGATCTTCAGATCTCAGCCCCCTGAACTACTGGGATCACAGGCGTGAGCCCCTGGCGCCCAGCAATGAGTACCTGTCTTTTATTTTTTGTCGTGGGGCCTGAACTCTGGGCCTGGGCGCTGTCCCTCAGCTCTTCAGCTCAGGCTGGTGCTCTACCACTTGAGCCACAGCGCCACTTCTGGATTTTTCTGCTTCTGTGGTGCTGAGGAATCGAACCCAGGGCCTCGGCCTTGAGGCCTTGCAAGGCAAGTGCTCTACCACGGAGCCACCTTCCCAGCCCCAGGTCACTGCATCTCAGCCAGGGTTAGGTGTGGGGTGCCCTGCGGCCCAGGTCTGGCCGGGGAGGGGTGGCTCATCCGGGCTTGGGCCTCGGCCTCCGGGCAGGACGTTCGGCTCCCCGAGGTCCCCGCCGCCCGCCGCCCCCTTCCCCGCGGAGCGGAGCCGCCCGCTCCCGTAACCACAGCAACCGCGCGCGCCCGCGCCCGCGCCGCCCGCCGCCGACACCCGCAGGCCGAGGCGCGGGTCCCGGCATCCGTCCTTCCCCACCGCCGCCCCGAGCCTCCTGGTCCCAGGGCGACCGGGATGCGCCGGGGGCCGGGCCGGAAGACGGGGCCGAGGCCCCGGGAGCTGCGCGCCGCGCGAGCCGGTGAGTTCAGCGAGGCGCCCCGGGCACGCGGGGCCGCGGGCCAGGCGGGCGGGGCGCACGGGGCTGCGGGTGGAGGGGTCGGGCGGGCGCACAGGGCTGCCCAGGCGGGGCGCACCGGGCTGCGGGTGTCGGGGATGCGCGGAGGGGCACACGGGCCTGCGGGTGTCGGGGATGTGCAGAGGGTCGCACGGGCCTGCGGGTGTCGGGGATGCGGGGCGGGGCGCACGGGGCTGCGGGTGTCGGGGATGCGCGGAGGGGCCGTGCGGGGAGGGGCGCACGGGGCTGCGGGTGTCAGGGATGCGCGGAGGGGCCGTGCGGGGCTGCGGGTGTCGGGGATGTGCGGAGGGACGGGGCGGGGCGGGGCGCACGGGCCTGCGGGTGTCGGGGATGCGGGGCGGGGCGCACGGGGCTGCGGGTGTCGGGGCTGCCCAGTCGGGGCGCACGGGGCTGCGGGTGTCAGGGATGCGCGGAGGGGCCGTGCGGGGCTGCGGGTGTCGGGGATGCGGGGCGGGGCGCACGGGCCTGCGGGTGTCGGGGCTGCCCAGGCGGGGCTCACGGGGCTGCGGGTGTCGGGGATGCGCGGAGGGGCCGTGCGGGGCTGCGGGTGTCGGGGATGTGCGGAGGGACGGGGCGGGGCGGGGCGCACGGGCCTGCGGGTGTCGGGGATGCGGGGCGGGGCGCACGGGGCTGCGGGTGTCGGGGCTGCCCAGTCGGGGCGCACGGGGCTGCGGGTGTCGGGGATGCGGGGCGGGGCGCACGGGGCTGCGGGTGTCGGGGATGCGGGGCGGGGCGCACGGGGCTGCGGGTGTCGGGATGCGCGGAGGGGCCGCGAGTCGATGTGAATGGGTGAGCTCATCCCGAGCACACAACTGTGACGCGGAGGGATCCCGCCTCTGTCCAGCAGAGGGCGCCGGCGCGCGGCGGTGCGGGGTGCGGCCCAGGGCGGGTGTCGGGGAGCCGGTTCAGGGGCGCGGGGGCGCGGGCCTGGGGCGCGGCGATGCGGAGCGCGGGGGTGTGGGGCGCGGGGGTGCGGGGCGCGGGGGTGCGGGCCTGGGGCACGGCGATGCGGAGCGCGGGGGTGCGGGGCGCGGCGATGCGGAGCGCGGGGGTGCGGGCCTGGGGCGCGGGTCCCCTCGGGTCCGCGGCTCGCGGGGCATCTCTCACAAGGGAAGGACCCGGTCCGGCTCGGACCCGCAGAGCCCGCCGACCCCCACCCCGTCCCGCCACCGTCCATCCTGGTAGACGCTGAGCTCTGCTCGTGGCGGGAAGGGGCCCCGGGGAGGGGAGGGGAGACTGCGGCGTCGGAGCGGAGCCTGGAGGCTGGGCTCGGCCCCTGCAGCGCTGTGGTCAACCTCGGCTACAGCCCTGGGGAGGCAGACAGACAGACGGACGGACAGACGGACAGAAGGACAGCCCACCCCGGGCCTGGCCCTGTTTCCCCCGAGCTCAGACAGAGGTTCTGACTTGATTGGTGTGAGACGCGGCCTGAGCACATTTTTGAGGCCCCCAGGCGATTTCGAACCCAGGCGTTTCTAATCCAGGGTGGGCCGAGGCAGGGCTGGGCCTCCACCGGGCCGCGGTCAGGACGGACAGGTGGACAGGCGGACAGGCGTGTCACTGTCAGGAACAGCACCCGGCTGGGGAGCTGGCGGGGACGAAGGTGATGGTTCGGAGGAAAGAATATGTACCCCGTGAACGTCGCGTCCTGATCTCCATTCCCCGGGCCTCCGCCAGTCTGTGGGTTCTGATCTCCATTCCCAGCGCCTCCACCAGTCTGTGGGAGTGGAAGTCAGGGCATCCTACAGCACCAAGTGCCTGGATGATGCATGGCCAGTATCCTCTCTACAAACCTTACAGTGAGATCCTATTAAACAATAATAACAAAAACAAAAAGGACAGACGCATAGCTCAAGTGGTAGCGTATTTACCCCCAGGAAACGGAGCCGTGGCTCAAGTGGTAGAGCATCATACCTTAAGCACAAAAGCTCAGGGACAGTGTCCAGGCCCTGAATTCAAGCCCCAGGACCATGACAAAAAATAAAAAAAGTTCAAGGACAGCACCTAAGTCCTGAATTGAATTTAGGACCAGAAAAAAAAAAAAAAAAAAGAAGAAGAAACTATAACCAACCAACCAAACAGAAACCTAGAATTGAACAAAAAAATAAAAATAAAAAAACAATAAAATTATCTGGTAATTACAGTCGTCATCTACTTTGTTTCCTCAGGCCTGAAACCCTTCAAAATGGTTTACACCCTTTATGAATATTCATAATCATAAATTCTGAGAAGCAGGTGGGAGGCAGAAGCCACACAGCCAGTCAGAAATGCCTACGGGGCAGAAGGAAATTAAGTGAGGCCCTAAAAATCCAGGCCTGAGAAGTCAGACTTTTAACTACATCTGCCACCCTGGCACTAGAACTTTGCCTGTCACAGCTTCCTAAGGCTCCTGCTTAAGACTGGTTGGAGAGAGGGCTAGGTATAAATAAATGCCGGTTCTGGGTCTGCTGAAGCCCTTGTCAAGGCTGGTTCTCCTCAAGAGCAGGCAACAGAGTGGAGCTGCCAAGAGCAGTCCAGCAACTGGATGGGGTGGCAGGGCTGTGTGCCAGGCTGTTGCTGCGGGGCCGGGGCGCAGGGGAGGTGCTAGGGGGTTACCTCAACACGGAAGGCCAGGGGCTCTCAGGCTGTGGTCACCAGTGCTCACCCCCACATTCCCAGCGAATGCCCTCGACAGGCCCTCTCTGGGTCCACTTCCGAGCACTTCCACCTCTCATGGACAGCCCCCCTTCAAACCAGGATCCTCAGAGATAACAAAGAACCCTGTAATAAAATCTTCATGACTGGAAGTCACAAATGTAGAGGAGGAGACGAGAAATCCCAGAAGTTAACATATTAAAATGTAAAATCATGTTTAACACTCCTGAAATCACATAATTTGATAAACCCAACCCACGTGACTCTTCTTTCACTGTTCCTGGAAGCTCATGATAAATTTGGTAAAGCTAGCTGGTGGCTCACACCTGTCATCCCAGCTACTCACGAGGCTGAGCTCTGAGGACTAGGGTTTGAGGCCAGCTAGCCCCAGCAGGAAAGTCTGTGAGACTCTTATCTCCAGTCAACCACCAGAAAACCAGAAGTGGCTCTGTGGCTCAAAGTGGTCAGTGCTAGCCTTGAGCTGAGGAGCTCAGGGACAGCGCCCAGGCCCTGAGTTCAACTCCTAAAACCGATGAATTTATTTTATTTTGCTACAGCCCTTGCTTAGGAGACTTTGAATGTCTACTGACCTAGTCTTTAGTTACTGACTGCCTCACGTTGAGGATATCTTGTGCTTTTTGCAACTACTGTCCTGGGAAAATGAAGTGTAAGGGATCTCAGTACAAATAATGCTTTCTCTTGAACTGTGTAGAGTAAGGGAACTATCATTTTATAAAGTTATTATAAAGGTGACATACAGAGGGGCTACAGTGACACAATCAGGTCAGCAGTGCATTTCTTTTTGGACACTGCCACTCTCTTCCAGTGACTGTAGTTTTTGAAGCAGAAGGAACAGACTTTTGAGGACTATTTCCCCACTAAAAATTTGTGGAGAACAGAGCCAGGGAAAGCGCTGAGGTCCTGGGTTCCAGCAGTGGATGTGGGTGTGGGATGTAAGCACGTTTGAAGTAGGTGACACCTGCTATGGGAAGACTGGGTATGTAATGAATGGAGCTCTGGGAAAACGTTCTTAGAAATCTTCCTAATGTGGGTGTTTCAATGATGGATCCTTTTCTTCTGAAGTAGAACAGGAAGGGGTAGAAGGTAGGGGCAGGAATAAAAGCTACAGCCTGGAAAGCCTGTTCTCTTTCCTCCAGGCTCTGGTATTTTCAGATCAAATGGCCTTGTTTATGGTTCCTGGGTTTTCCTTAATCTGTGGTTTGCCATAGAAGCTCAGGTAAGCATGAATTGCCATCACCCTGAAGCAGAATGAAAGCTCTTGCTCTCCTCCAAGGGCAGCTGATGGAGGCTCTGTGCATACATGTGTACCGGGTACACTTTTGTCCTGGGGTGCCTGCATTTTCTTGTAGGCATTTCCACCAGAAAATGTCCATTTTTTTAAACTATGTGGAAGTGTGTGTGTGTGTGTGTGTGTGTGTGTGTGTGCATACATGCATGTGTGTGCATGTGTGGGAGAGAGAGACTGATTTTACTTCAACCTAGGAGGAGTAATCTCTTTGGACTAATAAAGCATCAATTACTGTTTACCTTACTATGCACATATGATTTTCATTTTTAGGGGTCAGAGTTAATATTTATTAGTAAAGAATTAGTTCCCATACTGAATGAAAAGCAAACAAATGAAAAGCAAACAAACAGGGCTCTGGAGGGAGAAGAATCAGTTTGGAGATTAGGAAGGTAACTGGCTTCCCTCTTCGGGGTATTCTTTTTGTTTTTGGTTGGTTGTGGGCCTGAACTCTGGGCCTGGGCGCTGTCCCTCAGCTCTTCAGCTCAAGGCTAACGCTCTACCACTTGGAGCCAAAGCACCACTTCTAGTTTTCTTTTTTCTTTTTTTGTCAGTCATGGGGTTTGAATTCTGGGCCTGGGTGCTTTCCCTGTGCTCTTCAACTCAAAGCTAGCTCTCTACCACTTGAGCCATAGCACCACTTCTGGCTTTTTCTGCTTATGTGGTGCTGAGGAATGGAACCCAGGGCCTCATGTGTGCAAGGCAAGCGCTCTGCCACTGAGCCACCTTCCCAGCCCACCACTTCTAGTTTTCTGGTGGTTAATTGGAGATAAGTGTTTCATGCCCTTGCTGCCTGGACTGGCTTTCTACTATGATCCTCAAATCTCTGCCTCCCGAGTAGCTGGGATTACAGATGTGAGTACCGGTGCCCAATGTTGCTTGGCTTTTTTGCTCAAGGCTTGTGCTCTACCACTTCTAGTTTTTTTTGTTTTGTTTTCTTCTTCTTCTTCCATTTCCTGGAGTTCATTTTGATAAATTTTATTTTATATGATCAGAGGCATATAGGCATTGTGCCTTTGTGTTCATCTCCTAAGAGTATGCCCTTTTGGTCTCACTGTGTGAATACCTAGACACTTCTATCTGGTTAATTGAAGAATCTCAGATTTTTCTGCCCTGGCTAACTTCAAACTGTGATTCTCAGATCTCAGCATCCTAATTAGCTAAGACTTCAGGCATGAGCTGCTAGCACCTGGGCTTTTTTTTTTGGGGGGGGGGGGTCCAGTCATGGGGCCTGAACTCTGGGCCTGGGCGCTGTCCCTCAGCTCTTCAGCTCAAGGCTAGCGCTCAACCACTTGAGCCACAGCGCCACTTCCGGCTTTTTTTCTTTTTTCTTTTGCTTATGTGGTGCTGGGGAAACAAGCGCTCTACCACTGAGCCACCTTCCCAGCCCCTGGGCTTTTGTTTTTTTGAGACAGAGTCTTGCTACCTTGCCCAGGCTAGACCAGAACTCACGATACTACTAGTTTATCTGTGATTAAAGGCTTGATCCTACGTCTAACTCCTCACTATTATCTGAGGCTGAAATATTATAGGAATAAAAGTAACTGTAAAATCCTCTCAGGCTGAGCTTACTTTTCCCATTGAGCTCTTCCCAGCCATGACGTTATCTTTTATATGGAATGCAGGAGCGTCTTCAGAAATAGGAGACATTGGTATTTTCACAATAAAAAAAAAAGAAATAGGAGACAGTGTTTTGTTGTAGGGTTGTGAAAGTAGGCACTAGAATCAGATCTCAGCGTGCATTTAGGCACATCAGCTTCTTTAAGTGCCTCTTTCCTATCAGAGGCAGTTAAGGTATTACTGGGAAAAGTAATGACACTCACAGGGCTGATGTGAGGATGAAATGAAATAATGGATACAAAGCACGTCCCACCAGTACCCAGTACATAAGAAAAAGTTAATGTTCATTTCTTTGGGAGAAAACAATACCTGACACAAACAATGCAAAGGAGGAGGGGTTTAGTTTGGCTTGTGGTTCAGAGTTGGCTCACAGTCTTGGACCCCAGTGAGGCAGAGCATCAGGGAAGTGGGAGTTTGTGGTAAAGGGCACTCACCTAGGGGCGGACCAGAAACGGGTAAGAAGGGGTCAGGGACCAGATGCAGTTCCCCAGACTGTGTGGGTTTTTGTTTTTGTTGGTCGTGGGGCCTGAACTCTGGGCCTGACCACTGTCCCCCAGCTCTTCAGCTCAAGGCGAGTGCTCTACCACTTGAGCCACAGCGCCACCTCTGGCTTTTTCTGCTTATGTGGTGCTGGGGAATTGATCCTGGGGCTTCATGCATGCTAGGCAAGCACTCTACCACTAAGCCACATTCCAAGCCCCAATGACCCATGACTTTCTTACCACCTGGGTCTTGGTTATGCTATGGAGGTCAGGGATCACTGACGTTCATCAAGGTCTCACCATGTACCTCAGGATGGCCTGCAACTCTCAATGATCCCTAAGCGCAGGAGTTATAGGTGCACAGAAAGAGCACGCTGAACGCCCACCGCAGCTAAGCCAGTGGATGCAGGAATAAGAACTGACTCCCTCCTGCAAGCTGTGGCCTGCCTTACTCATTTAGCCACCCAATTATAATGTGCCCAGTGTCCTCGGCTCACAATACACTTACTAAACACCCAGGAGTAAAGGCAAAGATGACAGGGGCAAGATGCATACTCTCAGAGGGGGACAAGGCACAAACACATCATGATAAGTCAGGTAAAGGGGAGGAGTTGGCGTCACAGGTCATGAATGAGGGATCTGAACCATGGAAGACTTGGCATCTGTGTTCGATCACGTTTCATCATTTATTTATTGGGTCGGTCGTGGGGCCTGAACTCAGGGCCTGGGCGCTGTCCCACAGCTCTTCAGCTCAAGGCTGGCGCTCTACCACTTGAGCCACAGCGCCACTTCCGGCTTTTTCTGTGTATGCGGTGCTGGGGAATCGAACCCAGGGCCTCATGCATGCGAGGCGAGCACTCTACCACCGAGCCACCTTCCCAGCCCCCACTTCCTCCAGCCCCGCCCAGCTGCTCCTGAAGCTGTCAGGTTGGGGCCCAAGGCCTCAGCAGTGAGGTTTTACCGGGGACCTGTCGGGCCTGGCAACCTAGCACCGAGGGCGCTGAGGGCTGAGGACGGCGGTTCGAAGCCAGCCCGGGCGAGCTACATCTCCAATGAACTCTTCAGAAGCAGCCCGAGTGGCGCTGTGGTTCAGGGGGTAGAGCGCCCGGCCGGGGAGTGAGTCAGGCGCCGAGTTCGAGTCCCGGGTCTCGGAAAAGAGGAGAAACTGAGGCGGGGGGGAGGGCCTCCACACGGTGGCCTCACCGCGCGGTCAAAACAGAGTTCCATTTTTCTCTCGCATGTTCCTCCCCACGGCCGCTCACTCACCAGCAGACGACACCGGAGAAGATGCTCGTCCAGCTCGGCTCAGCCGAGCGCCGCCGCCCGGTCCGCGAGAAGCGCGCGCTCCGGCGGCCCCTCCCCGCCTCCCGGGCCGCCGGCTCCGCCCCCCTCCACCGGGCCGGCCCCCACGGACCCCTGCGCCTCCCCATTGGTCATTTCGTGCGCCCCTCCAGGACCTCGGGCCAATCCCCTCGGCGCTCCCCTCCGCGGGCGGCTCTGGAGCGTACCATGTGGAGCGTGCCGTGGGGGGGGGCGCTGGGCGGGCCCGGTTGCGTCTCCTTCCTCCGTCCTTTCGCACTGGACCCTGGAGGTTCTGCCGAGTCGGAGCCTCGAGGTGGCCGCCAGGTGCCCGGGGGGAGGGGGAGGAGGCGGGAGCCACGCGCCAGTTCCGGGCGGCCCCGAGCCCGCGCGCACCCCCGGGCCGGGGCCCGGTGGTCGGGCCCCGAGGGCCGCAGCGCCCGCCCGCCGCGGCGCCGCCCGCCCCTGCGCCCGCCCAGCCTCCGCGGCGCCGCCGCCGCCGCCGCCGCCGCCGCCGCCGCCGCCGCCGCTGCCGCTGCCGCTGCCGCGCTGGACGCCGCGGGCTGGCGCGGGGCCGCTCGCGACACCGGGACGTGCGGGGCTGGGCGGCCCGGCCGGCCTCGGGAACGCCGCGGCATGAGGCGGAGGTGAGTGCGGGACCCCGCCGTCCCCGCGCCCGCGCGCGCGCCGAGCTCCCGGGCCCGGGCTGGCCGCGGCGCGGGCGGCGGAGGCGGAGGGCGGGCGGGCGGGCGGGCGACGACCTCGGGCCCCGAGCGCTCACGGCCTGGGGCGCTGCCCTTGACCTCCGCGGCCCAGGGCGGTCAGGGTCGCGGGGCGGGGCCCGGCCCCTCTCTCCGTGCGGCACCCCGGGCTCCCGCATCGCCCCGCTCCCCGCGTTCCTCCCCGCTCCGCGCGGCCGGCCGGGCGGGAGGGCAGCGCCCGCGGGGCGGCGGCGTGGAAGCGGGGGCTGGGCCCGCTGCGCGTGCCCGTGCGGGCTGCCGAGCGAACCCGCGGAGGTCCCGGGTCTCTTCTCGGAGGTCCGCCCCAGCCGCCGGGCAGCGCCCCCGGCCCGCACCCGAGATGCTCGAGGGCCGGAGGCGCGTGGAGGTCTCACGGCGGGGCTCGGGTCGCCTCGGGGCCGAGATCGCCTCACCTGAGGGGCTGCGGATCACCCCGGGGCTGGGATCTCCTCACCTGAGGGGCTGCGGATCACCCCAGGGCTGGGATCTCCTCACCTGAGGGGCTGCGGATCACCTCAGGACTGGGATCACCTCCCCTGAGGGGCTGCGGATCACCTCAGGGCCCGGATCACCTCACCTGAGGGGCTGCGGATCACCTCAGGGCCCGGATCACCTCACCTGAGGGGCTGCAGATCACCCCGGGGCTGGGATCTCCTCACCTGAGGGGCTGCGGATCACCTCAGGACTGGGATCACCTCCCCTGAGGGGCCGGGATCACCTCAGGACTGGGATCACCTCCCCTGAGGGGCTGCGGATCACCTCAGGACTGGGATCACCTCCCCTGAGGGGCTGCGGATCACCCCAGGGCTGGGATCTCCTCACCTGAGGGGCTGCGGATCACCTCAGGACTGGGATCACCTCCCCTGAGGGGCTGCGGATCACCCCGGGGCTGGGATCTCCTCACCTGAGGGGCCGGGATCACCTCCCCTGAGGGGCCCAGATCACCTCAGGACTGGGATCACCTCCCCTGAGGGGCTGCGGATCACCTCAGGGCTGGGATCTCCTCACCTGAGGGGCTGCGGATCACCTCAGGGCTGGGATCTCCTCACCTGAGGGGCTGCGGATCACCTCATCTGAGGGGCGGGGGATCCCCTCAGGGCTGGGATCTCCTCACCTGAGGGGCCGGGGATCACCTCAGGGCTGGGATCTCCTCACCTGAGGGGCCGGGATCACCTCCCCTGAGGGGCCCAGATCACCTCAGGGCTGGGATCACCTCCCCTGAGGGGCTGCAGATCACCCCAGGGCTGGGATCTCCTCACCTGAGGGGCAGGGGATCACCTCAGGGCTGGGATCTCCTCACCTGAGGGGCTGCGGATCACCTCATCTGAGGGGCGGGGGATCCCCTCAGGGCTGGGATCTTCTCACCTGAGGGGCCAGGGATCACCTCAGGACTGAGATCTCACCTGAGGGGCCAGGGATCACCTCAGGGCTGAGATCAGAGATCACCTCAGGGCTGAGATCTCCTCACCTGAGGGGCCGGGGATCACCTCAGGGCTGAGATCACCTCACCTGAGGGGCTGCCGGTCACCTCAGGGCTGGGATCTCCTCACCTGTGGGGCTGCGGGTCACCTCATGGCTGAGATCACCTCATGGGAGGGGCTGGAGGTGCTGCTGGGACCTTGGGGGTGTGTGGGCCTGACCAGAGCAGTAATGGCCCTTTGAGGTTTCTGGCATCTGCCGGCCATGGGCTGAGCCATTCAGCCCATTCACCGTAGTTTGTTGGGAAGAAGGGGCCTTTGGCACCGCAGGCAGAGCCGCCACCCAGCCCATTTCCGGGTGATGGCTAGCCCTGAGTCTTGGTGACATTTCTCCAGTATGGAGACAGAGAAAGGGTTTCCAAGCATATGAGTCGCACTGGTGTTCTTTTTAATGAGGATATTTAAGGCAGTCATTATGGTTTTATGTGAAATGGATTGATGCAGAGAAATAGAGATGAATTGCGGATTTGTTTAAAACTTTTTTTTAAAAAGTATGGGAGTGGAGAGAATGGACACCAGTGTGTATCTATGTGGCTTCAATGTCAGTTTGCTATAGAGACAAGTATGTAGTTGATGGCTTGCACCCCAGGGGCAGGAGTGAGTGAGATTTTATAGATAACAGAACCAAGTCACCTAACTTCTTACCTGGCCACCCAGATGGTGGTTTATTGTTGTGGTTGCCTTCTCTCCAGCGCATCTCTAAGAGAATGCCATAAATTCTTGGATGTTGCCTGTTAGAAACTTTGCTCTTGTTATTTTAGCCTTACAGTGAATTTTTCTTGTGTTCTAAGTTGTAAACGTTTTGAAGTATCTTCTGATAGTGTATTAAATAGCATAAGTTAATTTCATAATTATAGGAAAGATGTTTGGTGATTCCTCCTGCAAAGAGTGTTTGAGAACTTGAGAACTTGGACCTGATTACTCAAAGCTCCTTTTGTGTTTATTTGAAATGTTTAAAATTTGACTACAAGACTACTGTAATATCCCCCCTTCCCCCCTCCCCATGGTATTTTCCAGGTATCAGAGAAAAAAAAGTAGGCTTTGAAGAAAAGGGAGGGAAAGTACTTAAGCTCTGTAAATTGGGATGAGCTGCTTCTCAACCCATTCTTGCTCTAGCCTCAGCTCTAGGTTCTGTGTTTTTTTGTTTTTTTTTTTTTTGTCGGTCGTGGGGCTTGAACTCTGGGCCTGGGCGCTGTCCCTCAGCTCTTCAGCTCAAGGCGAGCGCTCTACCACTTGAGCTACAGCGCCACTTCCGGTTTTCTGGTGGTTTATTGGAGATAGGAGTCTCACGGTCTCTCCTGCCCTGGCTGGCTTTGAACCGCGATCCTCAGATCTCAGCCTCCTGAGTAGCTAGGATTACAGGCGTGAGCCACCAGCGCCCGGCTCTAGGTTCTGTGTGTACCAGTACTGAGGCTTGGCCTCTTCCTCTGCTTTCTTGCTCACAGCTGACCCTCTACCACCTGACCCATGCTTCTAGTTCCAGTGTTTTGTTGGTTACTTGGAGATAAGTGTCTCTGGATTTGTCTGCCTGGGCTGGCTTCAGACAGCCATCCTTAGATCTTAGACTTCTGAGTACTAGGATTCTAGGCTCTTGGCACTTGATGCCTGGCATCACCCTATATTTTAATGGTAGGATGTAAATGAAAATGACACCCCTGGACTGTGAAGCAAAAGTCAAGCAAGGAAAAACTGAGCTTTTTTTTCCGTCTCACGCAGGTTCCCTTACCCCCACGCCCCTTTTGAGACATGGGCTTGTATGGATAGCCTAGACTAGTGCTGAACTCTGAATCATCCTGCCTGAGCCTCCAGGAGTGCTGGGATTACAGGCATGCACTAGCCTGCCCAGCCCTCATAGTACATTTTTAAAGAAGGTATGATATAAGTCTAGAAGAGATCCAAATACCACTCAGTACAAGAGAATGAATGATCAGAGCCAACCCTGCCTTGACTCTGTTGGATAGTCTTGTAGATGGGAATTCTGCCTAGGATGGTTTGATATGTCCAAGTGGAACCAGAAACCTGACTGATTTCTCCTGGCTTTGCCTTTGAGACGTGACTAGGGTAGTTGTGTCGAGACCAGCAGGCCTGGGCAGGCTCTCAGCTTTCCTGAGTTCTGGTTGAGCACTGAACCTCTGCATTTATCGGCTCTTGTGAACAGATTAAAAGGCCAGTTGAGTTGATATTCTTGAAAAACTAAGGATCATCACTAAAAAATGATGTTTATGTATGATAATACTGGGCATGACATTGAACAATAATGTTCTCTATTTACTGTTTTTAATAACCAACATTATTTACTGCTTTCTTTCTTTCTTTCTTTCTTGCTTGCTTGCTTGCTTGCTTTCTTTTTTGCTTTCTTTCTTGCTTTCTTTCTTTTGTCGGTCATGGGGCTTGAACTCTGGGCCTGGGTGCTGTCCCTCAGCTCTTCAGCTCAAGGCTAGTGCTCTACCACTTGAGCCACAGTGCCATTACCAGTTTTCTAAGCGGTTTATTGGAGATAAGAGTCTCACAGAGTTTCTTGCTTGAGCTGGCTTTGAACCTTGATCCTCAGATCTCAGCTTCCTGAGCAGGTAGGATTACAGGTTGAGCCACCAGCACCCAGCTATTTACTGTTTTTCTTTAATAATGAACATTCTCTATTTACTTACTGCTTTTTCTCTGATGCAGTGGAATTGTTTTCTTCATATGCTGGCTGTTTTGGTGGTGAGGCATTGAACCCAGGGCTTTGGACATTCTAAGCAAGCACTCCACCATGTAGTTAGTTGTATTTTGTGCCTGTTCTCACTGATTGTTGTTTCTGAGATCAGCAGAGTGTAGTATGCTTTATTATTCCACTTTTCATAGCTCAGGAAGTGGGAATGATATGATTTACTCTTCAGTTGTGAGTTCATTCCTGAGCTAACACTTGAATTGGGTTTTCCTTTTCATGTTACACTTCATTGAGACTTTTGGAGGAAAGTACATACACACACTTGCACACACTCATGTTTGATTTTGGGCGCTGACTAGACTTGTGCTTCGCTAATTATTAGATAGCTAAACACGGTTAACTTTTTTTTTTTTTTTGAGCGCCTGTCTTCAGGAACCTGTGTTAGGTGCTTTGTGCATACCAGCTCATTTATTCCTCAAACCTTATATAAGGTATGTGAGGTCCTGTCCTTTTTAGAGCTGGAAAGCTAGAATTTGGTGAGATCCCAGGTCAAAAGCATGGCAGAGAACAAGCCTTGACTTGAACAAGCAAGGCTGGGCTCAGACCTCCACAGTGTCTTCCTGACCTCATGCTCAAGTGCTGACCATGCTTAGCAGCAGCATCTGCTTTATTGAGGCCAGTCAGACCCCGTTGTGCCACTGGCTGAGGTGCCAGACCTCACCACTGGCAACTGGATCTGGTCAGTGACATCCAGCCCTGTCCACAGCTGCTAACCTGGTTCTCCAGGTTCTGGGTCCTCTTGCCGTGCGGGATCAGAACCAGTTTGTGGGTAGCTGGGGTGGCAGGCTAGGGATGCAGCACTGGATGGGAATCTGATTGACTTTTTGTCATGGGTATGTTAGCGTTTCAAAGAGGACAGACAATACCTGGCTCGAAAAAGGGAAGCCAGGCGTGGAGACCCGCACCTATAATCCCAGCTACACTGGAGACAGAGATTGGGAGGATTTTGGTTTCAGGCAAGAAGTTAGAGAGGCACTGTCACAACCTTTGAACTAGTGGTCGTGGCACCTGCTACCCAGCCCTGTGGGAGGTGGAAGTAGGGGAGCCTTTGTCTGAGGCCAGGCAGAAACGTGCAGGAAATATAACAGGCCCAAAGAGGCTTGTGGCTGCAGCTCAGGTGGTAGATTTCCTGCTAGCGAGTAGGCCTTGAGTTCAAATCCCAGCACCACCAGATTAAAAAGAGAAGTAGGACCATGGGCTTATACTTGGCAAAAAGTGGAAGAAGAGCAACGAGAGAACAGTAGGATCCTTGCAAGAACAACTGAGCCTTTTTGCTTGTCAAGCCCTGCTACCCTCTGCAATGTCCGTGTGCCGAGACCTGAGGGACTGGGATATGTCAGTGGCCAGCGCAGGAGGCTTTGTGCACTGGGTAGGACAGGGATCTACTTAATTATAAATGCAGTGGAAGATTAGGTCTGGTTAGCCCAGGCGAGAGGGACAGCATAGTCACTGGTTAACTAGTAGCCATTAGTGACTTTACCACTTGAAAATAAACATGCAGGCTGTCTGGGAGTCGCTCAGAGGTAGCATACTTGTCTGATCCCCAGCACTTAGATGTAAGAAACAAAACAAAACAAAATAGGCAAAGACAAGGTGAGACTTGGTTGGTTCCTCCCATTCCTTTCTCTTGCCCCTGTCTCTTTTCTGTTCTATATGTCTACTTTGAGGACCTTGGGAGAAGAGGAGGAGGGAGGGGAAGAAAGAAGTACAAGAGGAGGGGGAGGGAAGGGAGAAAGAAGAGGAGAATGTGGAGGAGGGAGAGAAAGGGAGGAGAAAGAAGGGGAAGAAGTGGAGGAGAAGAGAGGATGGAAGAAGGAAAGGGAGGATGGGAATGGGGAAGAAGAAAGGGAGGGAGGAGGTAGGGGAGGAGGAGGAAAGAGGAAGGGGAGGGGGGAGGAAGGGGAGAGGACAGAGGTAGGAGGGAGTAGGCTCAGTATCTCACCTGTAGCCATGAGATCTTTGTGCCCTCACCAAGGGCCTGCTCACTGTTCCCCGCCTTCCTCCTCTGTCTGCCCTGCCCCTAAGGCTGCTGTCGTTGGGTTTGTGAGTGGGAAAGTCAGAGATGGGGGTGATGGCAGTGTGGTCACCAGGGCCTCTGTGTGTGGCTTGTTTCTGACTCATGCTTGCAGCAGCTGGGAGGGCAGTGCTGCCACCCTCTCTCTTGTACTCAGCAGAGAAGGTGGTGGACTCAGGTTCCCCACTAGAGCCTGTGATGCACCAAGGACCATTACCGCCTTGGGACTCAGCCTTTCCTCTCTTGAGAAACGTCACACTTTCACCATCTGAAACACTCTGGGACGGAACCTTTTAGGTTATTGTGAAAGTAACTTATTCAGGGGACAGAGTCAGAGGTAATGGTGGGGTTGGGGAGGAGGGCGCGGGCCGGCACTGCACAGAAGGGTTGCTAAGGAGACCATAGGATCTCTGGGAACTTAAAGTACAGCTTTACTCCCAGGAATGGTGAAGACACCCTGCCCTCTCCTTGTGCTATCTCTGCCTGGCCTGGGCTTCAGGTTCCCAAGACCTGAAACTCAAACCCAACTGCTTTATGGGCAACTTGAAGAAAAACAAACAACAAAACCAGCTGGTCTGGGGAACCTACCATTGTGTATGCTTAAGTGACATAATGATGTGGGCTTTTGAATAGAACCTTTGAGCTACTTTGGCTGTGCATGACCAGAGTCATTTATTTCCCTGTGAAAAAGGCAAAAGGAGCGGAGCACTGGTGGCTCACAGCTGTAACGCCAGCTACTCAGGAGGCTGAGATATAAGGATCAAGGTTCAAAGCCAGCCCAGACAGGAACGTCCATGAGACTCCTATCTCCAATTAATAACACAAAAGACTGGATGTGATGCTGTAGCTCAGGTGGTAGAGCACTAGCCTTTAGCAAAAGCTGCTAGGCCTGGAGTTTAAGACCCAGGATTGGCAACAGAAAAAAAAAAAAAAAAAAAGAAAAGGGAAATATTTTAACTAGTGACATGGTTTGTATCAGTTTGTTTCCAAACTGATAGGTTGTTCTCAAAACCAGGCTTGCAGAGATGGGGGAAAAATAAACATAGCCTTTGTTTTAATACCTTTATACAGGGCAATCATGTAAAAAGAGCTTTAATAGTTACCACTTACTGAGGGCCCTCTGGTACAGTCTCCCC
The DNA here is from genome assembly GCF_024711535.1 of Dipodomys merriami. NCBI lineage: Eukaryota > Metazoa > Chordata > Mammalia > Rodentia > Heteromyidae > Dipodomys > Dipodomys merriami. Next base: position 433,077 of record NW_027206295.1, on the reverse strand, counting down.
CACCTGATTTTACAATAGGGAAACTGCTCCAAAGTTGCATAGGCTGAGTAACTCAAACCCTGAGCCCTGTAATACTTTTATATCAGATGACATGCAGAAAGGAGTAAAGGGAGGTAATGGGAAATAGTCTGCCACAGCATTCAGTAGTCACTGAACACTGAGTATCCAGCCCAGCAGGGGGGTGGAGCCATGGATAAGCCCCTAGGCCTCCTCCACCATGGGATTCTGAGCCAAGAGCTCAGGGTGACCACTTGGACTTGCAGTGTGTGTTGATTGAGTACCTGTAAGGCCAGTGCTAAATACAAAGATAACTCCCCCGTCAGTCGTGGGGCTTGAACTCTGGGCCTGGGCGCTGTCCCTCAGCTCTTCAGCTCAAGGTAAGTGCTCTATCACTTGAGCCACAGCACCACTTCCAGTTTTCTTATGGTTTAGTGGAGATAAGAGTTTCAAGGACTTTCCTGCCCAGGCTGGCTTTGGACCATGATCCTCAGATCTCAGCCTCCTGAGTAGCTAGGATGACAGGCATGAGCCACCAGTGCCCGGCCTGAATTTATTTATCTTTATACATTGGTTGTGGGCTTGAACTCAGGGCCTGGGCGCAGTCCATGAGCCTCTCTATGTCCAAGGCTAGCACTCTACCAATTGAGCCTCAGTTTCACCACTTCTTAGATTTTATATTTCTAAGGTGACTGACACAGTAAACCATATTTGCTGATAAGTGACTGCAGGGAACCACTTCAGGGACCACTGATAGCACAATATTCTGTTTTGTTTTGTTTTGTTTTGGTCGGTCGTTGGGTCTTGAACTCTGGGCCTGGGCATTGTCCCTCAGCTCTTCAGCTTAAGTCTAGTGCTCTACTACTTGAGCCACAGCGTCACTTCCAGGTGTCTGGTGGTTTATTGGAGATACTCACTGACTTTCCTGCCTGGGCTGGCTTTGAACCTCAATCCTCAATCTCAGCCTCCTGAGTAGCTGAGGAAGCTAGGATTACAGGCTTGAGCTACTATGTCTGGCCAGTATTCTTTCTTAATTGGGTTCCCTTTGTCTCTTGCATAAAAGATTGGGAATTTCTAGACATTGCCTGTTCCACGCTATCTTTTCTGGGATGTTTGTGTTTTACAAATGGGATGATTTTGCAGCTTTTCAAGTCATTTGGCTCATGCAATTTACTGAATTTATGGACCTGCCCTCTCTGTTAGAAATGATGGATCCTCCCATGCTGGACCTGTGTATTGGTTGCAGGAAGGGTTAGGCTACCTCTTGTGTCCTGCAGGTTGTCCTTGGCCCGTTAGCACTGTGATCTGTCCAGTCAGTATTCTAGTGAAGAAGCGGTGCTTCCTAAAGGGTGACAGACATGTCAGCCAAGTGAGTCCTCAGGCAGCAGGTCTCCCTGGTGGAGGAGTACTGGCTGTGGAGGCATGCCTTTGTAATGTGGGAAGTAGATCCATCTTACTTCTGGGGCTTCTTCATAGCTCTGGGGCCTACACACTATGTCTGCTGGGACTTCAGCTTGGTTGTAGCCTTGTGGTAGCACTGGCAGTATTCTCCTGTCTCCCTTTCCCTCCATCTTCCTTAAGCCTTTTATTGTCACCGACTATATTTAGAAGTTGATGTATTGTAGAAAAAGGCCTATGAGATCCTCTTACTGCTGGGTGTGCTTGTTTTTTAATCTTACATTTTCCAAGACCTTTGGATTACTTTGGTTGTGTCCCTTCCCATAGAAATGGTTTCATTTCTCCTGGAACTGAGTCAAATATCTTCTGCCCTCTGCTCCCTGCTATGCTAATTAAGTTGGCTCAGTTTGGTAATCCAATCTCAGGCACTCACAGGTGGCTAATGAAAAGTTCTCTGTCTATTACAATGATCCTGGAGAAGGTTTTTGTCAACTTAAAGGTGATGTATGGAAGTGTGAAGTCTTTCCTCCATCTCCCCAAAAACTTACAGAAAAACAAGACAGCATGTATCCAAACTTCTTGACTTTAAATAGAATTCCTCACAGTAAAGGGATTTTGTAACATAATTCTTTCTCTAGGAGTTTAATTTTTTGCTTTTCTGTGTACAGCTTCATAGGCAGTCTGATCTTGATGAGAAAGGCTTTCTGTCACTTGCTTTGTTTTATTTTTTGATTCAGTCTTTTGTAGCTGCTGTTGGTCTCTAACTCATGAGTGTCTTACCTCAGCTTCCGTAAGTGCTGGGATTGTAGGCACATACCACCATGTTTGGCTTGCCTTTTATCTACCTGTACCTCTTTATTCTCATCATGAATAGAGTCTCAGAGTCCACTTGCTAGTGTTCGCTGCCTTTCAGCCTCTCAGGCCTTGTTGTTTTAGCTTGTTGGTGTGGTAGAAAGAACTAGGTGCTGTCACAAGCTGTCAGTCAGGGTGATTGCTGGCAGACCCGGCTGGCGCAGCATTGCTCATTGGCACACCAATAGCCATCCCCACCACCTCCAGCTCCGCAAGGTGTGCTTGTCTTTCATGCTGGTCTCCAAGCTATTTTTGCAAACTTTAAGAGGTCCAAAATGCTTGGACATAAGCAACAGGTAGGAAAATCCATACAGATTGGCTCCAGATAGTGGAGCAAAGGAGATCCAGGTATTTATTTGGCCAAAAACCTCTTACATTGGAAACATTGGAAAGGGAACTAATCTCTCAGTGGTCTCCATTGATTGATTGATTGGTTGATTGATTGGCAGTAGCCAGGTTTGAACTCAGGGCCTCACACTTGCTTATCTTGTTTCTACCACTGGAGCCACAGCTCCAACCCTCTGTAGTCTACCCTATTAAAATCCACTGTTTACAAAGTGGGGAGAGAAGCTGGGAGGCGAAGGGAGTGTAACAGGGTGAATTTGATCAAAGGACATTGTACCCATCTATAGAAATTTCAGAATACAATCTTTATACAGTTAATGTACCCTAAAAAAAGCGTGCTTTATAACATGATCTCTTATTCCTCACAACATTCCTAGACAGTTAAGTATATAGTGCCTAGGAAGCAGGTTGGGACACAAGAGGCTCAGACTAGAGCGCTTGCCCGTGATTGTCTAGCTGTGAATGTTGTAGCTGACTCAGACCGGAGTATTAGACTCTGTAGTGGCTTAGAGCATGGGTTCTGGAACCAGACAATGCCTCAGTGTGCTCCTTCACCTCCCTGGACTGCAGTTCCTCACCAGTGCCATGAGTGGCCTGCTCACCAGGATTCTGCCAGACACGTAGCTAGCTGCTTCCTTAGCCGCTATGTGACTGACCCTGTTTCTGAAGTGTGGGGTGCTGTTTGGGGACTTGGGTTTTTTTCTGATGTAGAAAACAATGTCTAGGGCAGCAGTGGTTCCAGGCTGTGCACTGAGGCAGAGTAGTTTTCTTTCTTTCTTTTTTAAAAATTTTTATTGTGAAAATACTGTACAGAGGGGTTACAATTAGATGGGCAAGATAATGAGTACATTTCTTATCAAGCATTGCAGCCTCCTCCTTTGTTTCCCCTTCCCATCCCTTCCCAGCCTCCCCCTGCCCCCCCCAATCCCCCCCCCCCCCCCCCCCCCCGGCAGAGCAGTTTTCTTTGTAGTATTTGTGTAGAAAACATGAAGATTATCAGCTGAGGAGGAGGGGTAAGGAGCCAGGGGCTGGCCTGGACTATAACACTTCCTTATAATTGGGACAGTCATATAGTGACATATGCCACCATGGCCAACTTATCGGTTGAAATGGGGGTCTCTGCTTTTTTGTTTTGGCTGACCTGAATCCATGATCCTCTGGATCTCTGCCTCCAAAAAAACTTTAAAATGACAAGATTAAAGAGTTACCCTGCCCCAGCTCATTAGCTTATTGGTTGGACCCTCCACCTGTTGTACTGTACTGGGCATTAGGGACAGGGAATAGGCTTACAGAAATATAAACTTGTCCCTGCTCACAAGGCTACTTTTTTTTTTTTTTTTTTGTCGGTCATGGGGCTTGAACTCTGGGCCTGGGCGCTGTCCCTCAGCTCTTCAGCTCAAGGCAAGCACTCTGCCACTTGAGCCATAGCACTACTTCCAGTTTTCTGGTGGTTAATTGGAGATAGAGTCTCACAGACTTTCCTGCCTGGCCTGACTTTGAACCTTGATCCTCAGATCTTTGCCTCCTGAGTAGCTAGGATGACAGGTGTGAGCCACCGGTACCCAGCAAGCCTACTTACTTTTGAAGGTAGGTTGCGAATGAACAACGAATAGGCTGTGAGAAGAGAAGTGGTGTAAAACAAAAATGGCGTGGAAGGTTGGGGAACACAAGGGTGATGACTTGGCCAACTTTTGAGAACTGGTTTTGTGCCAGTGCCATACCAACCTCCCTGTGTCATCTGCTTTTGCAGGGGAGGCCAGAGACTCCAACATCTTGTCTAAGGACACTCAGCACAGGAATGAGAGGGTACTATGATTTAAACCTGGCCTACATGGGCTACCGTGGGCTTGTGTAGGAAATGTCCTTTCATCTGTGTCCAGGTCATGAGTAGGATTGCCTGCATGCTAATGTAAGCAAAAACTCAGGAGTTGAGAGTGAGCGTGCTGAGGAGGAGGCTGGCCTGACCAGAGCTGAGTTCAGTGTCTGAACTGCTGTGCCAGCTTCATCTGGGTGCTGGGAGGTGAGTAAGATGTATTCCTGGCCCTGTGGAATCTTACTGTAGCTGTGGAGACAGACACAAATAGATGATTTCAGGATCTGTGATGAGTGTAAGTATAGGTTGCTCTGGAAGAGAACGGGAACCCGAGCTCTTCCCAGAGCAGAAGGGCAGCCTCTCCTCAAACTTAACAGTTGAAGGTGAGAAGGGTTTCTAAAAGGCAGAGAGTGGGGCTGGGAAGGTGGCTCAGTGGTAGAGCGCTTGCCTCTCATGCATGAGGCCCTGGGTTTGATTCCTCAGCACCACATAAACAGAAAAAGCCAGAAGTGGTCTTATGGCTCGAGTGGTAGAGCACTAACCTTGAGCTGAAGAGTTGAGAGACAGTGCCCAGGCCCAGAGTTCAGGCCCCAAGACAGACAAACAACAAAAAAACCCCAAAAAGACAGAGTGGTACAGACAAAGACATGGTCTTGTGGGCTTCTCTCCAGGAAAGCAAGTAGAGTCTTCCTGTCTGATGCTGCCATGGTACTGCTCACAGGCAGTGGGGAGCTCAGGAGGGGTGGACTGAGGGAAACAGCGTGGCAGTAGTGCTTCTGGACAGCTAATGGAGCAGGAGAAAGGAGAGCCGAGAGGGATCACTATGAAGGAGCTGTAAAGGGCCCGAGAGTACATGTGCTAGCTTCTGTGACCCCAGTGGTCTCTGATGCCAGCCCCTAACTCTGTGGTCATGGTACCCAAGCCACCACAGAACGAGGAGTTGGATGGGTGATGTACAGACAAAGATTTTATTTATACCCTGGAAATGTGAATTTCATATGAATGAGTTTCATGTGAAGTAGTCACCTTTTGCTTTTCCTGCAGTCATTTTAAAAAATGTAAAATCATTCTATTGCTGAGGTTAGATTTGGCCCATGGGTGGGGATTTGCACACCCACGGAAGGTGGTAATAATTGAAGCATGACAGGACAGGTCTGCCCAGGCGCGTCCTGGCTCCCTTTTGGTAAAGCTGGCTTCGTTTCCGTGTGCCAAGGACATAACTTGATGCTAGAGAAAACCTCAAAGGCAGCTGATGCCGTGGGTGCTCCCAGAAGCCCGTTGGCGTTGCCGATGTCCCCAGGTCTGTTTTGAGCATGTCGCCTCCCCTCTGCTGCTCTGTGCCCAGGGCAGTGGTCAGGGGGCTCCTTCTGTGGCAGCATGCCCACCTGTTGGGCCTGCAGGAAACGTTGGTTTGGAGGAATCACAACTCCAGATTTGCAGAGGAGCTACAAGAATAGTACTAGAAGCCTCCAGTACTCGATTCCCGTTACCTTGCTTTTCTTTTCCCAGAGTACCTGCCACCTACTAGCTGTCATGTATTTACTTACGTTTATCAAGAGGCAAGTATGGTCAGGCTGTGTGGAGTCTGAACAGACCACCTGGGTTTACAGCTCCCCTATTGAGCCCCTCTGGCCTTGTTTTCCTCATTTGTAGGAAAAATACCTAATTCACAGACTTTTTTTTTGGGGGGGGTGTGTTCCAGTCGTGGGGCCTGAACTCTGGGCCTGGGCGCTGTCCCTCAGCTCTTCAGCTCAAGGTGAGCGCTCTACTGCTTGAGCCACAGCGCCACTTCCGGTTTTCTGAGTGGTTTATTGGAGGTAAGAGTCTCATGGATTTTCCTGCCCTGGCTGGCTTTGAACCGTGATCCTCAGATCTCAGCCTCCTGAGTAGCTAGGATTACAGAGGTGAGCCATTGGTGTCGGCTGGTGGGTGGGTAATCTTGATCAGCATCTGGATCTTTGCCATCTGTGGCTGCCACTTCCCTAGTAGAGTTTTTGTCAGAGTTAGATGAAAGAAAAATAAGTAAAATAAGTACAGTGACATCAATCAGTCTGTCAGCAGATAGCCAGTAAGTATTAGTTCTCTTCCTTCCTCAGTACCCCTGGAAGACATGAGTCAGGAGCTGGTTTTTGGCATGAAGGACCAGCAGGAAGTCCTGAGTCTAGGTGAAGAGAAGGATAGCCGATGTTAAGTGGGACAGCATCACTGACTGGGTAGCTTGCTGGAGTAGCTCAAAGTAGCTGTTTGTTGTCAAAACTTTGACGTTGAGTCTCAGGTTTGGACCTGAGTTTTTTGTGGTGTTATGGTTTGACTAAGGACTGCATGCTTCGTAGTCAGGTGTTCTGGTGTTTTACTGCTTAAGTACTATCTCTGACCCTGGTTTGGAATTCTAAATATATGTGGTAATTTTGTTTTATTATGACTGTAGAAAAGTACAAGAATTATATAGGTATACCTGTACTTTTTTTTTTTTTGCTGGTTATGGGGCTTGAACTCAGAGCCTGGGCGCTGTCCCTGAGCTCTTTTGTTCAAGGCTAGCACTCTACCATTTTGAGCCACAGTGCCACTTCTGGTTTTCTGGTGGTTCATTGGAGATAAGAGTCTCCCTGTCCAGGCTGGCTTTGAACCATGATCCTCAAGTCTCAGCCTCCAGAGTAGCTAGGATTGCAGGTGTGAGCCACTGGCCCCTGGTTCCTGTACTTTTTTTTTTTTTTTTGGGTCCAGTCGTGGGGATTGAACTCTGGGCCTGGGTACTGTCCCTCAGCTCTTCAGCTCAAGGCTAGCACTCTACCACTTGAGCCACAGGGCCTCTTCTGGTTTTTTCTTTTTGCTTATGTGGTGCTGAGGAATCGAACCAGGGTCTCAGGCATGCAAGGCAAGCGCTCTACCACTGAGCCACCTTCCCAGCCCTCCTGTACTATTTTTTATTAACACCAAATCCTAGCTGATTTAGATGGTGTCTCTTCTCGCCTTTTTAGACATGATGAGCATGTGTTTACAAGGAGTCCTGACTATAACAGCAGGCAGTAGTGTGATAGAAAATGTTAGAAACCAAGGACCAAACTCATTCTGGAATGCCTGAGGATCCTCACACTGGGAGAGATGCACATACCAGGGAAGGAAGGCAACAGGAAAGGTGGCAGTATCAGTATGACAAGAAATAAAGGAAATAAAATTAAGAAAGAGGATCTACACTGAGCCAGAAGAGATCACTGGCCCTTTCATGGCCAGCATGGTGCCTTCTGGGGCCTGGAAGTGCTCTCTAGGCTGTTCTTTACAGATTTAAAGCCAGAAATAATGATCTGTGGGGAGCACCTTGCTCCTGGGACGTCACCATATCGATGCTGAAGTAGTGCAGACACCGGATTGGCGTGGTGCACCGAGCCCAACATCCCTAGACTGGAGCAATCCTCTGGGCTCAGTCCTCTCATTTGCTGGGATTACAGGTGCATGCCGCTGTAGCCAGCAGGAGTGCCCTGTGAGTAATGTGCAAACCTTACTGAAGGCTTCCAGACTCCCTTTCTGGTTACCCAAGTGTTTCTGTGGAAGAAGTTCCAAGGGAAAATTTATTGAAGGAGAAGTCATGTGTCTGAGCTATTGATAAGTATCACTTTTCTCCCTTTTGGAACAAACATGTTTTATTTCCCAGTAGTTTCTCAGGACTAGCAACTACAGGATTGTACATTGTTTCCACAAGTGTACTTGGAGCACTCTCATGACTAGACACTGGGGGATGGCAGTGACCGGGGCCTTCTAGAGCCAGCCATCCCTAGGATTAAATTTTTCAAGGAATGTCACAAGTTGATTAAATACCAAATGTAGTTGTTACTGTAGTTAAATGAGTTATATTAAAGACAAGGGCTCTAGGTAGTCAACTCTCATTCCTTCCTATTCTAGTATCAGCTGTGCCTCACAGCTGCGTGGACATCTTATGTGGGCCATATCCAGGTTCCTGTCTTGCATGCGTGTTTGTTCACACTACGACACAGCTTGATCTTTCATGATTTTTTGGGGGGGGGTTGGTCATGGCTGGGCCTGGGCGTTGTCCCTCAGCTCTTCAGCTCAAGGCTAGCACTCTTACCTCTTGAACCACAGCACTACTTCTGACGTTTTCTGCTTATGTGGTGCTGAGGAATTGAACACAGGGCCTCCTGCATGCAAGGTAAGCACTCTACACCTGAGCCACCTTCCCAGCCCTGATGGCTTGATCTTAACTGTGGAGGGAGGGAGGTTGTTCATACTATGGAAACCAGGGAGCACTACACATCAGAGCTTGGCTGTGGTTTGAGTGTAGTCTAGGAAGGTGATAGAGAAAATACCACGTTGATTATAAACTTTAAACTTAAAGTAAATTGAGTACTGATGGCTTGCACCTGTCATCTTAGCTACTCAGGAGGCTGAGATTTGAGGACTGAGTTTTGAAGATAGTCCTGGGCAGGAAAGTCCTGAGAGTCTTATCTAATTAACCAGAAGGCAGGCAGGGAGGGAGGGAGGGAGGGAGGCAGACAGGCAGGCAGGCAGGCAGGCAGGCAGGAAGGAAGGAAGGAAGGAAGGAAGGAAGGAAGGAAGGAAGGAAGGAAGGAAGGAAGGAAGGAAGGGAGGGAGGGAGGGAGGGAAGGAAGGGAGGAAGGAAGGAAGGAAGGAAGGAAAGAAGGAAGGAAGGAAAGGGAAGGAAGAAAGGAAGGAAAAGAGGTCAAAAGTGGAGCTATAGCTCAAATGGTAGAATGCCAGTTTTGAGTGAAAAGGTTAAGGGACAATGCTCAGGACTTGAATTCAAGCCTCAGTATTGACGTGTGTGTGTGTGTACACACACACACACACACCACACACACACACACACACACACACACACACACACAACTCAAAAGTGTTTGTGTCTGGAGACATTACATTTGTAAGTAGATACTCTTCTGCTATTTGAAAAGTAGCAAGCATCCAGCTCATTGAAGACGTTGTCAGTATGATGTCTGACTTATGTATCTTGAATCAATTTTGTATTGATGAGATATCAGCTCTCATCTGCTACCTGCTGATAACATCCGTGGGGTAGACTTATATACTAGAATTGAGGGGAAAAACAGACAAATCCATGAAAGCGCAGTGCCATGTGTAATCCCAGCACCTGGGAGGCAGAGGCAAGGAGGAGCTCCTGTTTCAGGGAAGCCTGGGAAACATAATAAAACCCTATCTGGGGGGGAAAACGTGTAGTGAGAATCAATTGGCTATGGAGAATTTACAGTAAATATATATATTATTACTATGTACTTTATTACAGCGTAATACTGCATATTTATTGCCATATTCTGTTGTATGTTTTTTTTTTTTGTTTGTTGTATGTTTTTTAAAACTGTGCTATTTTGTATTTTAAATTTGCAGTAATTTAAAATTGGTAATAAATCATGCTTATGTAAATACAGATGTTCTAGTACTTAGCAATGCTGCCCTGCCCTGTGGAGACTCTGTGTGTGGACAGAGGAGCTAGTGACACATGGCAGCTCTGCCATGAGACTTTGAAGGCCAGTGAGAGTGGAGGACCGGCTCCCGCCCCCCTCTTCTGTGGAGATTGGATAGGTACTACACCCCTAGCTCCTGATCAGGTGGGTAATTCAGAAGGAAGGACCGACCAGTCAGGGAATCCTCCTGGTGAAGGTGTTTTAGCTGGAGCCCGGGCTTCCTGGGGGCTGACCGGTGAGGCTTGCCTGAGACCACGGGTTGGAAGGAAGTCCCTCTCTGTACCTGTACTAGCCCCAGGCGGCCTGTGTGGGGAGGAGGTGGTGGGAATTGTAGGAAAAAAGGATGGGTGTGGCCAGAGTGGCCCCGCCCCATGCTGTTGTAGGTCACATGATGATGAGAGGCTGACAAACTACAAGTCAGAATTCTGCCCTTAGGTGGGCTGGCTGCTTACTCACTTGAACCTTGTTTTTTTTTTTGTTTTTTGGGGGTGGTCTGGTCTTGGGGCCTGAACTCTGGGCCTGGGCGCTGTCCCTCAGCTCTTCAGCTCAAGGCTAGCGCTCTACCACTTGAGCCACAGCACCACTTCCGGCTTTTTTCTTTTTGCTTATGTAGTGCTGAGGAATCGAACCCAGGGCCTCAGGCATGCAAGGCAAGCGCTCTACCACTGAGCCACCTTCCCAGCCCTTGAACCTTGTTTTGTGAAGTAATAGTTCAATATGAATTGTGCACAGTAGTGTGCAGGACTTCACCAACGACATCCTGGGAGCTGAGGTTGTGTGTTACATCCTGGGGTGCCCAGCATGGGTACAGCCTGCAAGGTGGGTTTTGTGGAGGAAGCTGCTCATCAGTTCCGGCCATGGAGCCAGGGGAACATGTCAGAGGAGTAGTTATTTACTTGAGAGTGGGCCCAGAAAATGCCACTTTTGTTCCAACGCCCTGGATCTCGTTAGTTCCTGATTTATTCCCTTTTTCCCTGGTTGGGGAAGTATGTGATATTACACCAATAGCATTTCTGTGTCTGGCCACATAGGGACCTCCTGCTCTTCAAGAGCTCGTAATAAACACTTTTAGAAACAGAGGGTGCAGGGCTGGTGATGTGACTCAAGTGGCTGGCGCAGGGTTTGGTCTCCATACCAGGAGGATAGGATGTTTTTGTGTGTCCAGCAAAGCTTCATAGCCCTCAGTTTGGTCTAATTCTAGGAGTTTAGTGTGTGCTGGGCCAGAAGGGGAAGAAGCGGGACTCCTGTCTCTTCCAGGCAGGTGCTGTCTTGCTGAAGTCACAGAAGACGCTGGGGAAATCCTCTAATGAAGTCTTTGGTAAAAAAGATTCAGCACCTCTTTATTTTTTTTTTTAAACTGAGATTTATTGAGTACGTGCTGTATATCTGTTCCTTTGTTATTTATAAGAATACAGTGACACATAATAAATGGTTATTGACCTCCGTTTCTTTAAATAGCCTTACTATATAATTCACAAACCATGCAGTTTGTTCATTTAAATTGTACCATTTGGTGGTTTCTAGTATAGTCAGAGTGCAGCCATCACCACAGACAATTTTAGAACATTTTTATGGTCCCGAAAGTAAGCCTGTACCCGTGGGCACCCTGCTTCTCTCCAGTTTCCACGTTCTTCTTCTTCTTCTTCTTCTTCTTCTTCTTCTTCTTCTTCTTCTTCTTCTTCTTCTTCTTCTTCTGCTTCTTCTGCTTCTTCTGCTTCTTCTGCTTCTTCTGCTTCTTCTGCTTCTTCTGCTTCTTCTGCTTCTTCTGCTTCTTCTGCTTCTTCTGCTTCTGCTTCTTCTGCTTCTCCTGCTTCTCCTGCTTCTCCTGCTTCTCCTGCTTCTCCTTCTTCTCCTTCTTCTCCTTCTTCTCCTTCTTCTCCTTCTTCTTCTCCTTCTTCTTCTCCTTCTTCTTCTCCTTCTCCTTTTCTCCTTCTTCTTCTTTTGTCAATTGTGGGGCTTGAACTCAGGGCCTGGGCTCTGTCCCTCAGCTCTCCAGTTCAAGGCTGGCACTCTAACACTTGAGCCACAGTGCCACTTCTGGTTTTGTGGGGGTTCATTGGAGATAAGAGTCTCACTGAGTTTCCTGCTCAGGCTAACTTTGAACGGCGACCCTCAGATCTCAGCCTCCTGAGTAGCTAGGATTACAGGCATGAGCCACCAGTGCCCAGCCAGCTTCCACTTTCTATAACCTTAAGCTCTTCTTACTCATCTACTTCCTATCTTTAGATCTGCTATTCAGCACATTTCACATAAATGGAACCATATAAGCTATGTTCTTTTGTGACCACTTCCTTTCTCTTAGTATGTTTTCAACATTTATCCATCAGAATTTGTTCCTTTTTAAAAGTAGCTGTTTTATGGATACACTCTATCTCTCCTTTCACTCAGCATTTGACAGACAATTGAGTTAATTCTGCTCTTCCACTGGGATTGGCTGTTCTCCTGCTTCAGGCCACACAGGCTCACGTCACTACACCCAGCTCACGTCCGTCTTTTTGATTCTAGCCAGGGAATATCCAGCGCTTGATGAAGGCCAGTGCGGCCTGGCCTGGGCAGCCCAGGTTAGCTTCTGCACGGCAGTGAGGGCTGGGATGCCTGGCACTTTACAGACTGAACAGTGGGCGTCCACACAGCAGGTATGCCGTGGCCAGGCAGGGGCAGCCAGTGAACGCTGGGCACTGTAGGCTGCTCTCAGTCTGGCCCTGCGAAAGCCTTCATACACGGATGGGTCAGGTTACAGTTGCTTTGGCAACTGTGACCTTTGAATTTTCTGGCCTATGCCTGGAATTTGGGTTGCATAATACTACAACAATTTAGATTCTTCCTATTCCTCTTTGCTCCTCCTCCTCTTCTTGGGGCAAACAGTTCTACCCACTTTCCTTTACCTGCTCCCCAAAGTGTGCCAGGGAGGAGACTGATTTGGGGCCTGGCGGTGAGCTGGTTTGTCTCCCAGTGAGCAGGCCTGTGTGGGTCAGTGAGCCTCACTGGACTGGCTGCTGTTTGCCAGCTGTTCCCCTGTGCGTCTCCAGAGGCACCTGTTGTCTGTGTCTGCACACCACGGTTACCCTGCGGAGGTGCTGGAGCATCCTCCCTAGGTGGCTTCAATAATTCTCCCCAGTTCTTGATTTCCGTGTTGAGTCCTGGGGCCTCCTCTTTGGGAAGCCTGTTGTCACATTAATTCCCCTCAGGGAACTGTGTGACTTGATTGTTCCATTTGGCATAAAATCAAGATACCGAACCAAGATATATATTACCTAGTGTCTCAAACACTTTTGGTTGAAGAGAAGAGTGGGTGGTCTAGTCTGTTTTCTATAAACTATATTAAAAGATTAAAAGAGGGCCAAGATTTTTAGACATTGCTTTGTGCATTAAAAAATCACTGGTTTATGTTTGATTTCCTGAATTTATCATGTCTTTCCATTCACCGCTGACTTCTGCTTCCTTGCCCCACCTTCCTCTTTTATGTTATTTTATTTTATTTTTTTGTCAGTTGTGGGGCTTGAACTCAAGGCCTGACACTGTCTCAGCTCTTCAGCTCAAGGCTGGTGCTCTACCACTTTGAGCCACAGCACCACTTCTGGTTTTCTGGTGGTCCATTGGAGATAAAGAGTCTCATGGCCAGGCTGGGAAGGTGGCTCAGTGGTAGAGCGCTTGCCATGCATGAGGACCTGGGTTCAATTCCCCAGCACCACATAAGCAAAAAGAAAAAAGCCAGAAGTGGCGCTGTGGCTCAAGTGGTAGAGCGCTAGCCTTGAGCTGAAGAGCTGAGGGACAGCGCCCAGGCCCAGAGTTCAGGCCCCACGACTGGACAAAAAAAGTCTCATGGCTTTTCCTGCCTGGGCTGACTTTGAACCGTGATCCTCAGATCTCAGCCTCCTGAGTAGCTAGGTTTACAGGCTTGAGCCACCAATGCTCGGTCCGCCTCCTTTTTTTAAAGAGATAGAATCTTGCTGGGCACTGTTAGCTCATACTTGTCATCCTAGCTACTCAGGAGGTTGAAGTTGAGGATCAAGGTTCAAAGCCAGCCTTGGCTAGAAAGCCTGTAAGTTGTTTTTTTTTGGGTCCAGTCGTGGGGCCTGAACTCTGGGTCTGGGCGCTGTCCCTCAGCTCTTCAGCTCAAGGCTAGCGCTCTACCACTTGAGCCACAGCGCCACTTCCGGCTTTTTTTTTCTGCTTATGTGGTGCTGAGGAATCGAACCCAGGGCCTCATGCATGCAAGGCAAGCGCTCTACCACTGAGCCACCTTCCCAGCCCCGCCTGTAAGATTTTTATTGTCTGTTAGCCATCCCCCCCAAAACAACAACAACAACAACAACAACAACTGGAGATAGTACTATCTCAGAATGGTAGAGTGTTAGCCTTGAGCAGAAAAGGTCAGGGAGAGCACCCAGGCCCTTAGTTCAAGCCCCACACCTGACCACCCCCCCCCAAAGGAAAAAAAAAAAAAAGATGAGTTTTGTGATACAGTGCCCAGGCTGACCTTGAACTCCTGGACTCAAGCAGTCCTCTAGCCTTGGCCTCCGGACTGCTGGGTTAGAGGCACATTTCACTGTGTCTGGTAGCATGTGTTACATATAATATATGTCTAGAGAAATGTATTGGTCAGGGGCTTCCCCTGCCCCAACACCAACAAACAAAAACAGGGTCCATAAATCCAAACCATCGAGATGCCTGCCATTGCGTATCCTTACCTGGCCTGCTCTCCTTTCCGCTGAACTCTTACCCACTGGTGCCAGGAAGGCTCTATCCTGTCTCCACTGGGCTGTACACATGTGCTTCCTCTGCTCTTCCTCCTGCCCTGTCCTCCAGGTCAGGCAGGGCATCACTGCCTAAGCCAGGGATGAACGTCAGATACTTTCTCTCATCTGTGCTGTTCTTTTTCCAGACCTTTTTACATTACATAAGTATGAGCTTTGTCTATTTCAGTTAACATTTTTATACTACTAGCTCTGGGTACCACTGTGCTTCTATTTCTGGGGCATAAGAGACACAGGAGTTTTGTTCATATTCTGCTCAAACCCAGCACCATGCCAGTAGACTGCTGGATGGACTGTTCTTATAGAACCCCGGAGAATTCACTGTAACAAACAAGAAAGAACTGCAGATGACCAGCAGTTTGGCCTGCAGATAGCACTGCTTTTGCTGGTTAGGGACACATAAGCTTTGTGGAGCCACACGCTCGCAATAAAAAATGGGCATTTTGGGGTTGGGGATTTAGCTCAGGGGAAGAGCACTTGCCTACTCGCAAGTACAAGGCTATCAGTTTGGTCCTCAGCTCTGGGGCAGGGGAGAAAGCATTTCCTGGTTCTAGACACTTCTTTCTTCCCTCTTCCCTCCCTTTACTCCTTTTTTGGCTTGTTCTTAGAAATGACTTGAGAAGCTTGGACTCTCGGTTTGTGAGAAGAGTGAGGCAGATCATTCTGTTCTGTGGGGATTCAGACACTTCCTCTGGTGTACTCACTTGCTCCCAGTCGCCGTCTTTTTGAGAAGCAGGGCTGTGAGAGCAGAGGTTAGCTCCCGTTGCTCGCCACCCCCCAGGCAGATGGGGGTGGGCTCTGTGCACCTTCACTCACCTTTCTCCATGACCTTTGCCTGCAAAAGTGTGTTGAGGGCCTGTGAGGTAATGTCTGCACAGGCCCCGGGAGTTGGTGTGGGGGAAAGAGGCTCTCTACGCAGCTGGTCTAATAATTAACAACACTCTCCTCCGTCCACTCTGCTCTGGGTTTGCTCTTGGCTGCCAGTAGAAAAGTAACTGGACCATTTCTCCTACCTCCACCGTCCTATGCCATGGACCCCGATGGTCCTCAGTGTGGGAGCTGCAGGTAGCAGGGCAAGAAACGTACCTCTGGGGACACAGACTGTCCCGGGTCTTAGTTCCGGGGTCTCCTGCCTCTGCCAGTCCTGCACAGTATTCAGTAACCTCAGCACCCCCCTATTCACCCCCGTACTGAGGCTTGAATGAAGTTGCACTTGCTTAGCTTACTTGCTTAAGGCTGGCTCTCTGTCACTCGAGTCACTCCTGTATGGCTTCTTGCTTGTTGTTTTGGAAATGGACTGTGGTGGACTTCTCTGCCAGGGCTAGTGGGCTAGCTGTCCTGGCAAGATGGGGCCTGGGTCAAGAAGGTTTCTCTTTCACAGCCTTCCTTCACGTTGTTGAATGCACACTGAGGATGGACTCCGTTAGAAGTCTGTCTTCCAGTCCGTCCTCAAGGGAGCCATTAACTAGCTAGCTGGAGTCACACTTTGGGGACCTTCTTTTCCCACTGGCTGGAAGAGGTCCTTTCAGGGTCAGAGAAAGTTGTCGCTGCTGTCAAAATTGTATCTTTTACTTCAGTGCCTGATCCTCTTCTTTGCTCTTAAATTTTACTTTTCAGAGTAGCCTGGCTTCCATTCCATTTAGCCATACTCTTCTTTTCCTCTACTGTTCACATAAAGGGAGGCCTAGTGCTTGGGTTTGCTCCTGAATTTCTCTTTGTTCATGTTCATTTGTCCTCCCTCCCTCCCTGACTCCCTCTTTTCCTCCCTTCCTCCCTAACTCCCCTTCTCCCTACTTCCCTCCCTCCCTCCCACCTTCCTTCCTTTCTCCTCTCGTTCCTTCCCTCCCACTCTCCCTGGCCTTCCTTGCCTATGCTAAGCAAACATCTTGCCACTAAACTATAACCCCAGCCCAGTTTAACCTATTTTTTTGGAAACACAATTTGATTATGTTTTTAGCTAAATGTTTACTGAGTTGAATCTCTTAGAAGCTCGTCTAACCTATACCCGAGTTCAGAACTGTTGTAAAGAGGAGTCTGTGCAGAGATCTTGATCTGTGAGCATTGGTTGTGTATATGTGCAGACCTATGTACATGTTAGCCTGTAGCCAGGCCTGGGGGTCCACAGCATGAGAAAGTGGTTTTGCCAACATGTGTTCTGCTTTTCTTGCAGTATATATAGATGCAGTTGTGATTAGCAAAATATAAACTCGTGAGAAAGTGTCAAATGCCAGCGTTTGGGAGGCTGAAGCAGCATTTTTTTTCTTTTCTTTTTCTGTCCCAGTCTGGGACTTGCACTTGCTATCTGACCCTTTATGCTCATTGGCAGCCTCCCTACCTACCTGGGTCATGCCTCCAAGCCCATGGAAGAACCCTTCTTCCATTCACATACCTTCTCAGACTGGCGTGAGGTGGGGCTGTGCCCTCTGCTTGAGGACTTCCTACTGCATAGGTGGCCCTGGCACTGCATTGCTCTGTGGTCAGCCTCGCCTGCTTTGTGCTGGTTAGCTGTGCTGTTCTCTAGAGTATTGTTTACCTTTCCTCTGTCCCAGACTTGACAGTGTAGTTAAATTCAGCAGCCGAGACCAGGGCCGTGGCTGCTACTCTTGCTGGCCCTCAGCTCCTTGTTATTAAGCCGTCATTGGTATCTGAATGTGGAATTTATCTGTGCAGAGCAATTCTTATTTACTTATTTCTAATGAGATACATATCACTGGGCCATGTCCTTTGTAGATGAAGTGAGACTTGCTTTCTGCGTACTGGCTCATACCAGAAAACAGCTGGTATTAAATTGCTACAGATCTTTAAAGCAGCTGCTTATTTGTGAGCCTCATTCCTACCCACAGGCCTTGCCATCCGTGAGATCAAGTGTGTCCTGTGGGCACGGTGGAGGTGGGCACCAGCTGCCCCAGGTACATGAGATTGATTAATGTCTTTACTCTCTGGGATGGTCAAAGTCTTATGGAGCTAATCCCTTCGACACCCCTCCCCCTAGCCAGGGTCAGCAATGTAATAATGTGTGGACATGAGCTGTGGAGAGGGCAGACAAGACCTCCCCCCCCCCACGTTAGCTGCAGGGGGCAGATAGACAAAAGTCAGGATTTCTCCTGTGTAGGCCCCTGGTGCTGGCAGTGGTAGCCTGTGGGGATCATTGTCCTCAGCTAGCAGTTAGTTAAAGAATGGTCAGAGGACTGGCCTTGCATTTTTGGCTTCTACCATGCAAGATAAAAAGGATGGGCTGGGAGGGCTGGTGCTCAGGGCCACAGGGTGGCAGAGGGCTGCAGCAGGCTGGCCTGCCTCCAGCTTTGCTTTTCCTGGACTTCTCGCGTAAGCTGAGGAGGAGAGGCTGATGGTGTTGGCTGTGGACCAATTCCTTTCTTCATTCTAGTGGGGACACATAATCTCAGCCCCAAGAGTGGTGCCATTTTGAGTGTGCTGTTTACAAGAGTGTGTGGCCTGGGATTTGAGAGCTGGCCAGCCTTCCCCTGTCTTTTGAGTGCAGTTATGAGGAGGTCCCTTACTTGTTGCCATGTATTATAAATGTGACAGAGTGGGGACATGCCCTTACAGCTGCCTCCAGGACTCTGGGCCTGTTTGAGTTTGAGCTGGTTGTTCAATGCTAAAGAGGCCCTAGCCTGCAGGCAGGAGCACCTTTTTCTCCAGAAGGCTGCTGGTCTGGTGTTTTATTTGGTTGTGGCCCCCATGGGAGGCGGTGGAAGCCTCAGCCCATGTGGCCATGTCTCCAGTGGAGCTTGATTTTCTCCCTTTCCACATTTGTGTGACTCTTGTGGCACTCAGGGTCCCCTGAGGGTGGCTGGGTGGAACTCACATGAGTGGAAATTCTTACTAGAATGCCAAGGGGAGTCAGAGGTACTCTTCAGACACCAGCTTGCTGCCTTCCTCTCTTAGATTCCCATGAAGGACAGATAGTGCCTGTTCCTGTGTTAGGGTTTGGATTGTAAACGTCTCCCCAAGTCCTATAGTTAAAAGCTCAGTTGCCAGCCTGTGACTCTGGCAGAACGTGTGGGAGGAGAGGCTGAGGAGGAGGCAGTCCAGATCACTGGTGGTGTATCCACCGATGGGACTCCACCTCTTTCTTCTCTCTGGACTGCCGTGGGATGAACAGACCACCTCTGCCACATATTTTCACCACAAACTGCCATTACTGGCCCAAAGCAACGGGAGTGACCATGGTTTCATACTTGAAATCTGTGAGCCAAAATAATTTCTCTTACCCAATTTGCCACAGTGAAGGGAAGCTGACCACCACACCAGGACAGGGTAAGAGAGTGAGATGGGCCTAGCACATGTTAATAACTACCATGCCTTGAGGAGATGGGAGGGAAGGGATGGGGGGGGGGGGAACAAAGGAGGCAAGAACGCTGGATAAGAACTGTACTCATATCCTTCCTCTTGTAACTGGAACCCCTCTGCACAGTATTTTCACAATAAAAAACTTCTTTTTTTTTTGGGTCCGGTCGTGGGGCCTGAACTCTGGGCCTGGGCGCTGTCCCTCAGCTCTTCAGCTCAAGGCTAGCGCTCTACCACTTGAGCCACAGTACCACTTCCAGCTTTTTTCTTTTTGCTTATGTGGTGCTGAGGAATCGAACCCAGGGCCTCAGACATGCAAGGCAAGCACTCTACTACTGAGCCAACTTCCCAGCCCCCAATAAAAAACTTCTTAAAAAAAGTAACTACCATCCTTACTGCTGGGGAGATCAGAGTTGCCAGAGCTTCCTCCACGTTCATATAAAACAAAATGATTGTCATTTAGGAAAGTCACCTCACGCACAGGTTTCCACACCAGTCTTCTTTAGGCCTTTTGCTTCTAGGCAAGTTGGAGATAAAGGCTAATTGTTGGTTGTAGAAGTGTCTGTTTTCCTTCCACTGTGTAGGATGCAGATAGAAATTGAATAAACTCAGCATGGTTTGTATACCCTATCTTTGAATATCTGCCTTGTTATTTCTTTGAAGGTACCTTGGGAAATTATCCTTAGCAGCTAAAACTTAAACCTCTTAAAATTCAGCTTCCCACTGCCCAGGCCCACTGGACATGGTCTGGCTGAAGTTTCATCTTCCTGGTTAATATCCTTCTTTGAATGCTCTGACTACAGAAAGAGACTCCCACTGGTGCATTTTCAAGGGTGACTCCCACGTGATGCAGTGTGGAAGGAGAGGTAATGGTGGGGAGGGGTGGTTGTGAGCAGTCGTGCAGTGGTGTAGGTACCGAGGGACTAAGTCACCCTCTTGAGTTGGAAGGCCAGGCTCAGCCAGGTGTGGCTGGGGTGCACACCCTGCGGCCTCTCTGCCTGCCTCTTCCTCTTGTTGCTCTCCAGCCTCTACTGAGTGTGAATGGGCTGCTTCTGTCACGCTGGAGGTAAAGAGGACTTGATTGTGTTCAGGCAAAGGCTGGCTGTGTGCATCTCTGCTTAGTCCTTTTTTCCCCTGAGCCTAGTAGTGTCTCAGTTGCAGGACTCACTAGGAAACTCAAGGTGATGTCTTCTCACATAGCATGAGTGGCAGAGGCCTGGGCAGACCTAGGATTGCTGTGCCTTTGTGTCTAGGCTCTTTTTGCCCCTTCCAGTTCTGAGTCCTGAGCTGTGCTTTGGACGTGAAGCTCTCTTAGCTTCCTTTCACAGTCTAGCTCACAGGACTACAGGACATGTTGGGCACAGCACCAACGTGTCAGGCTGAGCTGTTGTGGATATGGGCATGGGAAGCCAGCATCCGTGTGTGTGTGTGTGTGTGTGTGTGTGTGTGTGTGTGTGTGTGTGTGTGTGTGTGTGTGTGTGTGTGTGTGTGTGTGTGTGTGTGTGTGTACGTGCGCATGTGTGCTTGTGCACATGTTACATCTCTCTTCTGCAGCTGCATCACCTACAAGACCAGGCATCTCTTTAAGAGCCCCTCTTCTTGCTCTTTTTTTTTTTTTTTTTTGGTTTTTTTTGGTTGGTCGTGGGGCTTGAACTCTGGGCCTAGGCTCAAGGCGAGCACTCTACCCCTTGAGCCACAGTACCACTTCCGGTTTTCTAGTGGTTTATTGGAGATAAGAGTCTCACAGACTTTCCTGCCCGGACTGGCTTTGAACCGAGATCCTCAGATCTCAGCCTCCTGAGTAGCTAGGATTACAGGTGTGAGCCACCGGTGCTTGGCTTCTTGCTCATTTTTTGCCCCCACTTTGTACCTAAACCAAGCACCATTTAGTGGTCTAAAACAAGGGTTTAAGACAACCAAAAATCTGAAATTCTTCAGTTTTTCATGGGCCCAAGTCCTTAGAAAGTGAGCCAGAGACCTCTCAGATCTCTGCAACTGTGACGTTGGCATGGACCTTGCAGGCCTGGCATGTGTTTCCCGCCTCTCACCCAGTCTGCGATTTGTCTAGATTTTCCTTGATACGTTGAGATGCATAGAATATGGAGCTTTAGAGAAATTCGGGGTTCCTTAGCAAACAGTGCTCCAAGCAGAGCCCCAGGTGTTAATTTATAAGAGGGAGATGACAGACTGGGGTATAGGCAGATGTGGGGGTATGTGTGATGCAGGGTTGGCTTATAAGAGGAGATGGCAGACTGTGGGATGTGAGTAGATGTGGTGGTACGTGTGATGCAGCGTTGGTTCTCACCAGAGGACTTGTCTCCTGCTGTACAAGCTCTTTTATGCGGCATGCTCTTTTGAACCTTGGCTTAAAGCTCGGTTTGGAGAAAACATGGTTCTGGCCTTCTGGGAGACCGTGTTGGAGGCCGAGAGGGATTTTCTTCCTTGTTCATAATAGATGGTGTGTTTTGCTTGCTAAGTCTGAATCTTTTTTGTTAATAGATTTCTACTTCTTGAGGGGATTGATTTACTCCCATGCTTCCAATTTTACAATGACAGGTCAGTGAAAGCCAGGATGCACAGAAAATGCTGGTTTTCCTTGGTGGTTCTGTGGCAGCTGGATGATGTAATCCTATGAGCTTCAGCCATGTCAGAAGGTGTAGAGTGAGACAGGTCTGGGCCTTCTTTCTGAGTTCCCTCTGGCAGAGGGAAGCTCCTGTCTATCCCATTGGAGTTTTGGTCATGGCGGTTGTCTGTGTGGGCAGAAGTTAACCTGCAGTGGTAACACACCGGCCCGGGAGCTGAGAAGTCAGGTCAGCCAAGTGTCCCCACCAGCTTTGATCTGAAGCTCGACGGACAGCAAACGTTTCTCTTCTACAGCCCACACTCTGAGTTTCTTTGTGGTTTAGACCATTTCTTTCATCTCATGTGTAGTGCCATGCCTCACTCCATACTCTCTGAAGTGTGGAACTTGGAGGGGAAATAGCAGGGCTCTCACACCTCTGCCGGCCTCTTCATTGTCCCGATCCTGCCTCCAGGGTCCAGCCGTGTGCTGCGGAGTAGAGGGAGGAGTCATTCCCCCTTCCCCCTAGGGAAAAGGGCAGGAAAGACCAGAGGCTAAAAATAGTCAGCTTCTAAGAACCTGCTTACTGCTCCCTCAGGTCAGCTGTGGTCCACCCATGAGCACCACAGAGCGTGTTTTGGAACAGAGATGAGAAAAATGAATCAATGCCACCACTAAATATAAGCATTTATTATATGTCCTAGGTAGAACTCTGTCATTGGCTGGTCAGGCATCATTTGGTCATTGTAGAGCTGCATGTATTTGTGATCATGCGTGTGTGGCAGTAAAATGGCTCAGGTACCGAGACATGCAGGATTATGGGTAAGTATCTCACAAACCCTTTTGGCACATGGAAGAAGAACATATCCATTTACAAGGGACCTCTTCTTACACTAAGTAGAGGCAACGCCGGTGCAGCAGGTAGGCAGCCTTGGTCCAGTCACACGGGAGGCGCACTGGTTGGCTGTGCTGGCAGTTCTAAGGTGGCCTTGGTGTACAAGATGCCGAATCCCCTGCTTTTCGTTCTTTTAAGCAATAGGGCTTTTCCTCACTAAATTAAGAAACATGAAAATGCTTCTGCGTTTCTGAGTAGATATGGTCTGGTTGAAAGTGTCAAGAGCCCTTCCTTGCTTCCTGGGAAGCCAGAGGTGACGCCGAGAGCTCGTACGGCTGTTGGGGCGCCACCTGCTTTAGGTGGCGTGTACCTGCTCACCACATTCTCCTCTTCATGTGTAGTGTCCTCTTTACCAGAGAGGACTTTCTGTCTGAACTTTCAGACTCTATTTTGGATAACTTAATAAGGTTATTGCCTTTGTGTTCTTCTGAGCATGTTCTCTTCCTTTCCTGTAACCTGAGAAAAGTAGCTGTGCTCTACCCTGCTGCAGCTCACAAATGGACAGGCCAGGCTGAGCAATAGTTAAGGGCTCACGCAGTGCTTGGCCTGTGTGACTCATTCCATTCCTTTTATCTTGGTTGGGCTGCTAAATATAGACTCTTTCATCTGTTCTTTCTCCCATTTCTGTCTTTGATGTGGTGGGCCAGGCTGGCAGGGTTCTTGGGTGGGTGAGGGGCACACAATGGAACTGGGGTGCCAGGCTGGCATGGCGATGAGCTGCTGAACTTGCAGAGCCCCACGTTACCTCTGATGACCAAGGCTCAGGGTGACGTTTCTTGCAGGAGGGAGAGGCAGACTTTTTTTTGGGGTGGGGGGTTGGTTGTGGGGCTTGAACTCTGGGCCTGGGTGCTGTCCCTGCGCCCTTCAGCTCAAGGTGAGCGTTTGAGCCACAGCACCACTTCTGGTTTTCTAGTGGTTTATTGGAGATAGGAGTCTCACGGACTTTTCTGCCCGGGCTGGCTTTGAACTGCGATCCTCAGATCTCAGCCTCCTGAGTAGCTGGGATGACAGGCGTGAGCCACTGGCACCTGTCTAGAAGAGGCAATCTTAATGTTGTTTTGTTTGGGGGCTTAGTATATGTGATCAAGGATCATCTTAGTTTTATTCTTCTTTCTCTGTTAATAGGTGCCTGTCCTCATACTGAGTGTGTGTGTGTTTACTCATAACAAGGGTGGCTTAGTGGTAGTGTGCTTGCCTAGCAATCATGAGGCCTTGAGTTCAAACCCTAGTATACAAAACAAACAAACAAACCTAGATAGAGTATTAGTGAGCAAGGCAGTCTCTTTTTTCTTTTTTTCATGGGGTTTGAACTCAGCGCCTGCACGCCATCCCTGAGTTCGTTCGCTCAAAGCTAGTGCTCTACCACTTTGAGCCACAGCACCACTTCCAGTTTTCTGGTTTTTTTTTGTTGTTGTTGTTGTTTTGTTTTGGGTCTGGTTGTGGGGCCTGAACTCTGAGCCTGGACGCTGTCCCTCAGCTCTTCAGCTCAAGGCTAGTGCTCTACCCCTTGAGCCACAGCGCCACTTCTGGCATTTTTTTTCTGCTTATGTGGTGCTGAGGAATCGAACCCAGGGCCTCATGCATGCAAGGCAAGCGCTCTACCACTGAGCCACCTTCCCAGCCCCTTGGAGATCAGAGTCTCTCATATTTTCCTGTCCAGGTTGTCTTTGGATTGTGATCCTCAGATCTCAGCCTCCTGAGGAGCTGGGGTAACTAGCATGAGCCACCAGCGCCCAGCTAAGGCATTCTTATCTAATGGCTTTTGATACCATGTTTATCAGTTACAGGAAGTTTTAAGATCTCAAAGGTGTGTAGTGATATTAGTGAACAGTAAAGTGATTTCTGTGTAATAGTGAGAGATGTCCACCTCTCCCCCCATACCCCACCTCTTCCTAGACCTCTTCCACTTCTCTCCACCGTCATGCCCCTATCCTCATTTATGTGGCATTGAGGACTCAGTTTTCTACACTTCCCTTAACATATTCAACTGTACCATATTTTTAGTTAAAAGTACAGTTTTTCAGGTCCAAGGGTGTGGCTTGGTGGTAGAGCACTTGCTTAGCTGCTCAAGGGCCAGGGTTCAATACCCAACACTGCAAAAAAAACAAACAACAAAAAACCAAAAACCAAACCAAAACAAAACAAAAAACCAAAACCCCCAGAAACTAAAAAAGGAAAGTCCTCCTGTGGCTGTGTATGAACTGAGCAGGCCCAGCTCTTGAAACTTGGCCTCTGGCCTTTCACCCGTTGAGTGCTGATCTTGAAACCTCATGTCTGGCTTCCCTCTGTAGTGTGCCGTCCCCAGCAGCTGGCAGCTCCATTCCCAGGAGCCTGGCACACACGGCTGCTGGGGCAGACTTGGCCATTGTAAAGCAGAGGCTGGTTCGGCCTTGCTCCCTCTGCTCTGACTGTATTGTTCCGGACTTCATGTGATAATATGCTCCAACAGACAGAGAGCACATGAGCTCCACTCTGCAGTTGTAAACAGTGTGAGCTCTGTACGTTTTCTTAGCCCCTGTTCTATTGCTCTGTGCTCACTCCTTGTGTATTCTAACCTGGACCTAACAGCTTCATTAATAACATTGCTAGTATTTTTCTGGGAGGAGAGTGAACTGCAAAGAACCAAGTCCTGGGCATTTCCAGCTGTGACGCACAAGTCAGAACTGTTTAGTTTCTCAGTGGAGATTTAACCCATGTCTGGAGCAACCGGATTCTTTTCTTCTCCACTCCTTTTACTGCTTTGCAACATTTACTCTGGAATGCCCAGGTGATCGTAGCAACTTTCCTAAAACACTCTTTCCCTAGTAGGGAGCACCGTGAAGGTGCCGTTAGCTTCCTCTTGGAACAGAGGCTCCCGCTGGTGAAGGCGGCAGGTGTATCTCTGATACACACACCGAGGGCATTTTATGTTCCTGATTTCCTCTGTAGACAGCTTCTGCCCTTTGTCTCCCACTTTTTTCCCATGGCTTCTCACGGAAAAGGTTAAAAGAACTCCACCTACACACCTGTGCTGCTGCCCGCTGCCATTTGCCCATCGCAGCGGTGGTTTTGCCGACAAACTTGCTCCACCTTGTCTGCCTGCATTGATTGGAGGCTGATGATGTCATGGCATAAAATTCAAATGGACTGTTTTCTCAGGGCTGGCCCACAAAAAGCAGACAGCACAGCTCTCTCTCCTTTGTTTCCTTCAGCCCCGCCATTAAACCAGGATAGAAAAAGGTAGAGCAGTCTGGGATCATTGTATTCACGAGAGTATATGGTGCTCTTTTGCGTTAAGAGATTTTGGTCTGTCTGCTTTAATTGTCCTTGTTAAGAGAGAGGAACATTCTGAAAGCAGCCATAATAATTCTGGCCCAGGCAAGGCCAGGAAGAGGAGTTGATGTAGGAAATCAAAGCAATTTCACTTGCAGAATGTGAGTCTTGTGCTGCTGCCAGCAAGCTTTGTCACAAACCTTAGCTATATAGTGAGGATTCTTAATGTGTGCGTTCAGGGCATGGTATGATTGTGATGCTGCCTCTGAAGGCACTGAAGGCCCAACGAGCAGACGTTGCTGGAGAGTTGACCTCCCCCCATGTTGATTGCACAGGGAGTCTCATTTTTTACAGCGTATCTTGGTCAGAGCATTCGCGCCGTCGCCCTGGGGTGGACCCGATGATCTCTGCTGTCCCGTCAGGCCACACTGGGCACCACCAGGGCACAGAAAGAACAATGGTCTAGGTTTTTACACACAGTGAGACCAAAGGGAGGATATTCTCTGGGGAGGAACACAAAGGCAAAATGCCTCTGTGCCTCTGGTTGTATGAAATAATATTTATCAAAATGGACTCCTGGAAAGGGAAACAAGAGGTTTTTGTTCATTGTTTTTGTTTTCTTTTTTGTTTTGTTTTGTTTTGTTTTGTTTGTCTATCTGTCTTTGGGAGTGAAGGGGATACAGAAATGGAAGGACAAAGGGTTGAACAAATGCTGCAGTGGTACTCACGAGAGACTATGTTGCACATGGATCACACTTTGTCAGGGGGGACAGGAGGGAAAAACTGGGAGAGAACCAGCAGAGGGGATGACATTGTCCAAAAAAATGTCCTTCTTACCTGACTTCTATAACTGCAATCTTTCTGTGTCTCACCTTTATAATAAAAATAACAAAAAAATCAGCACAAGCTGGAAAAACAAAACAATTGCGTCATGCTTACAGCAAGCCTACCCCAGGCTCCAGGGGTTGTACTTAACTCCCTCCCCGCATCAGGTTTAACTCCCAGACTGTGTGGTCGGCACCAAGGGCTTGGCTCATTTTGTTTTGCCTTGTAGGACTTCTAGACACTTGTCATCGGTATCTGCTCAGATCACCTTGAACCCTCATAGGGGCCTGCTCTTCCAGGGGTTTCTGTAACCAGCACCACCAGTAACAGTGCCCTAAATAAAAGGGTCTGCTGCAGATCTGAAGTCTCTGAACCTCCAAAGACATTTCCTATTTAGTTTTTACATGTGGTCCTTGTTTCCTTAGGATATCAAATTAGTACTCAAATCACTTTCTTTCTTTCTTTTTTTTGTCTGTCTTGGGACCTGAACTCTGGGCCTGGGCCTGGATCTGTCCCCATCCCTCAGCTCTTCAGCTCAAGGCTAGTGTTCTACCACTTGAGCCACAGTGCCACTTCCGGTTTTTTCTGCTTATGTGGTGCTGAGGAATCAAACCCAGGGCCTCATGCATGTGAGGCAAGCACTCTACCACTGAGCCACCTTCCCAGCCCCTCAGCTAATTTCTGAAAGTCTTGATTGGAAAAGCCACACATATACCATGCTGATGAAGTTGAGGAGGTAAATAAAGCTTGGCTGACCGGAGGCTTCATTAGCAGGACAGAAGATGGGACAAGCACAGAGCTGACCTTGGTGGGACTGGGTTATATTTGCCCTTTGCAGAGCACCCTGGACGTGGATGTGTTGGACAGAGGATGTGCCAAAGCTAGCCTGGCAGCTACTACCACTCAGTGACGGTCTCCCTCTGCCTGCTTGGATTGTGCTTTAATTGTGTGTTTCCTTGCAGACCTACAATCACTGGGCTATCTTTGGATGTATTGTGGTATAGCTTCACCTCAGCAGAGACAGAACATTACAGCTGGTGCACATTTTCCTGAACAAAATATCCATATCCAGATGAGACATGTTGTTTTCTTGAATTCTGTGGAATGTTGCTCAGTTCCTTGGTCAGGCAGCCTTCCTTGTGTTACTGTTTCAAGGTTGAAGAAAGTAGAGATTTGCTGAGAGGGTGGCTGACGCATACGTGGACGAGAAGGCCCATTGAAGTAGATGAGCCTCTGGTCACTCCGCTGAATATGTGCTGCCCCCTCTCTTTTCAGTCCTGGTGGCTCATTAAAATCTGCTGGGGAGAAGGGATGGGAAGGGGAAACAAAGGAGGAGGCAACGATGCTTGATAAGAAATGTACTGACTACCTTGCCCATGTAATTGTAACCCCTCTGTACGGTATTTTCACAATAATTAAAAAAAAAGAATCTGCTGGGGTAGAGGGTTATAAACACCAACCAATCACCACTTACATTTTGATTTGGTTGGGGAGGAGTGAGGCCTGATGATCATTGGAATGCTTTTGAAATTCTTTGATTTTTCTCATGAACTTTATGTTTTCCCCCGCCCCCGCCCCCGCCCCCGCCCTGTGAAGGCAGAGCAGATAGCTAATCTGCAATTATAAACTGGTTTGCAGGCTTGTTTATTGTCTATTCTCCACAGAGAGCAGGCTCCACAGGGGCAGGCACTCTGTTTTCATTCACCAATGTAAATTTAATGCCAAGCATAAGGTCTGATACAGACTACTCACTTGATAAATAATTTGCTGAATGAAAGGAAAGGCACCAAGGTATGTTGGCCTTCTGCCTGGAAAGCAGCTGCTTTGGAGATGTTCTGGTATGCATCACACGGAGATGTTCTTATGCAAGGGACCCAGGGGACTATCTTGTCTGAGAATGTGCAGCACCACCAGAATGCAGGTTCTGAAAGCCACAGGTGGATCACAATCCATTCCTGTCCCCCTCCACCTGCTCAGTTTAGAGTCCCAACACTCTATTTGCACTCAGAGTACACTTTGGATCTGGTGACTGTTCTTTCAAAAGGGAACACCTTCTCTGGACTATAGACCTTGCTTCCAGGGACTTGAGAGCTGGCCAGGCAGGGAGCCTGGCCATGTTTACTATTTATAAAGTATATGTCTCTAACTCTGACAGAAGCTGCACCCCATTAGTTTCCCAGCTGTCTGACAGATCTTATGCCAAGCAGTGCTGTGTTGGATTTTTTCTTAGTATGTAAGATATGATGTGGATTCTGTTCATGTTGCTGCTGGGTATCCTTCAGATTACTCTCGTCTCAGAACACTTACAAAGTGCTCCCATTTTAGTGTTCCTATAACATATGCCTTATGAAATATACAAATCCGGAGATTACAACTTGAATTTTTACAGCCTTCTGAGTAGTGCACTTGGGCTTTCTTAAACTTTAAATTTCAGCCTGTAAAGTAAGCCAAAGCATGTACATTTCATTTTCATGAGCCGGAACCAGCAGGTCTATTAGCAATAGTCCTTGTATAATAAATTAGACAGCATCTTAGAAAATCAGGTGAGGCCGTGGCTCACACCTATAATCCTAGCTACTTAGGAGGCTGAGATCTGAGGATTGCAGTTCAAAGCCAGCCGGGCAGGAAAGTCCATGAGACTTTTTTTTTTTTTTTTGGGTCCGGTTGTGGGGCCTGAACTCTGGGCCTGGGTGCTGTCCCTCAGCTCTTCAGCTCAAGGCTGGCGCTCTACCATTTGAACCACAGCGCCACTTCCAGCTTTTTTCTTTTTGCTTATGTGGTGCTGAGGAATCGAACCCAGGGCCTCATGCATGTGAGGCAAGTGCTGTATCACTGAGCCACCTTCCCAGCCCCATGAGACTCTTATCTCCAATAAACCACTCAGAAAACCAGAAGTGGCACAGTGGTTCAAGTGGTACAGAGCTAGCGGCTGAAGAACCAAGGGACAGCATTGAGTTCAAGCCCCATAACCAACAAAAAAAGAAAAGAAAGAAAGAAAGAGAAAGAAAAAATCAGCTGAGCAAGAGCCACTTGTAACCAGAAACTGCCACTGGAGCAGAGAAGGGCGCCTGGGGGACACTGGGCCTCTTGGCCATCTGTTAGCTTTTTAGGACTGAGTCGATGTGGAATGTGGTCTGTTGGCCCTTGGGGGTCTGTGCTGGCTAATCTTATTGGTGCTGAATTAGATGAAGGTTAATAAGCCTTCTATAGTGGTTGCTGGCTTCAAGTCCAGAGCACTTGGAATTTTGGAGTCTGAAGAGCTCCGGACAGTTGTTTTTTGGCAATTAGTCTTTAGGAGAAAAGAAATTTAAAGTTCAGTTGTATTTCAGTCCAACGTGGACAAGATGGGGTCATCTCTGATGGGGTGGGAAGGGAGAAGCTGTGGACTGCACTAAGACCTTGCGGGGGGGGGGGGGGGTTAGGGGAGTTTGCAGTATCTCCCAAGTGTAAGAAAAAAGGCTTGCTGTTCCTTCCTTCAGTATTTAATTTCTGACCAGAGGGCCCTCTTGTAGGGGGAGTCGGGGGAGAGTGATCATGGTGCTATCAGAGCTCAGAAGGAATTTGACTAGCATAAAAAAAAGATTGCCCTCGAGAAGCACTTGGTCCAGAGAAAAAAAATCGTCTTAAGTCCCACATCTTTTAAGTTAATTGAAAAGGGATAATAGATTCTACTGGGTGGATTTTAGCCCTTCAGATTTATTTCTCCCTGTCAGGGGAACTGAGGTTCTCTGAAGATAGTTGGAGGAAAAAATTGACCTTTTTTTTTTTTTTGGGTCCGGTCGTGGGGCCTGGGCGCTGGCCCTCAGCTCTTCAGCTCAAGGCTAGCACTCTGCCACTTGAACCACAGCGCCACCTCCGGCTTTTTTCTTTTTGCTTATGTGGTGCTGAGGAATGAGGAATCGAACCCAGGGCCTCAGGCATGCAAGGCAAACGCTCTACCACTGAGCCATCTTCCCAGCCCCCAAAATTGACCTTGTTGATAGCCAGCCCATTCCCTGCTGTAGCGCTGGACCAGGGTAGATTCATCTTGCTTGGTGGTAGAGTGAGGGTAGAGGGTCTACCTTCACATACCCTGCTGATGAGCAAAAGCCTTTTCTCTTGTTAACTGCTCACATCTGCTAAGCTTTGTTCTTCCTAGATAATTAGCTGTGCTTGCTTTCTGGCTTTCCTTCAGTGTCTGCATCTCCAGGAAACCTGTAGGGTTAGAGTGTGCTGTGGGAGCAGCAGCAGCAACAGGTGTAGAATGGTCTCCAGAAAGCCAAAGAGAGGGCACAGGGAGATAAAGACCGAGTCTTTCTCAGAAAGTCATGCTGACTTCAGTGGAGTGATGGAGACAGGAGCCAGATTGGACGGGACCTGGAGTGGCAACATGAACAGAGCGGGATCTGGAGTGGCATCAGAATGGACTTGGGAGATCTTGGTGGTAACAGCAGGAAGAAGAGGCCAGTAGCCCAAATGGGGGAAGGGAGGGTGTTTACGGGTTAGGAATGGTGTGTGTTTGTGTGTGAGTGTGAGAGAGAGACTGTGCACACGTGTTTAAAGCTGAGGGACCCTGGTGTGTTGTCATCAGCTGAGTGGTAGTGAGAAGTTTAAAATGTTTATGGGTTATGATTGCACAACGTGGGGATGTACTCCATGCCATTGAAATGTACCCTGAAAAGGGGGGCTTCAATCGAGGGAAGTCATGGTAGGGATGGAGCCATATTCCCAAGACAACTGAGGGGTTGGCCGGGGATAGGTAGGGAAGTAGGTAGATGTGCACCTGGAGAACAGGAAGCCACAGCATGCTTCCCCGCAGACAGCAACAAAGGGCTCATAGTGTTTCTGTTGGTATTCCTGCATTGCTGGCTGGCATTGGGAAGGAGCAGGTGACCTGAGGTCCAGACCACCTTGGGGGAAGGGGTGGGGTCCTGTGGATGACCACCAGGCAGTGTGGAGGCCAATGTGGCTCACATTTTCACTTGTACCTCCCCCATCACTGAAACCAGATACCTGAAAGAGACAACAAGAATCACTTATTTTGTTCCTAATCCCAGAGATGGCAGCAAGGATGTGGTGGGACAGATGTTTGCAGCACCGTGACCAGGAAGCAGAAAAGAGACAGATGTTTTAAGACATTCCGGGAGAGGAAGCAGAGAGAAACGCACAGTTTATCACGTGGTAGTGACCTTGGCGAGGCTGGTAGAGAAGAGGTGGTGAGACGTGGTTAAGTTTGGTCTGTATGCGAAGATAGAATAAGCAATATGGGATTTGGTAGAACTGAGAGTAATTGTAAGGTTTGGGCCGAGTAGCTGGATTAATGGTGCAGGATGCTAAGGAAGAAGCAGGTTGAGTGGGCGACTGTAGAAATCAGGAGTTTGCTATTGTATATGTTAGCTTTGAGATACCAAGTAGCAATGTCAGATAAGCAATTAGTGATACACGTTCAAGAGAGGTGGTGCTGAGAGCCATGAGATGCTCTGGAACAGAGTTTATCTAAGTGGGTTGCGTCTCATTAATGAGTCATGGGATCAGTACAGTAATAGAGCAGGGAGGCGTTGTTTTTAATGGGATAGAAAGTATCATAATACCTCAGTAGTGAGGGCCGTTGTAAAGAACATTTGCTTTTCTTAGTGAGCTGGGAATTTTATCATGTTGGACTTTCTAACGGTTGCACTTAGATCACTGTAGTGGGAGATTCTTTAAAATAAGAGCTCTACCTGCCTTTCACGGGGGCCATTACTCATACGTCCTGGATGACTGAAAAATATCAAATGTGGAATAGCTGTTAGAGTATTTCTCTGGTGCTGCCTGGCCTTGACCATAAGTGTTCTGTGATTCCGCGGTGGTGATAGTAGCAGACTAGACGATGAGGAATCCCGTTCCGGGCTAATCTCCTGCCAGTTGTGTGTTGGGAAAACATTCTAAAACCCTAGCTGTAGGGAAGGGTACAACATGACAGGTCTTTCTCGGACCTTGCGTTTCCCCACTGTCACCCTTATGAGGTATTTATT
Source organism: Dipodomys merriami (assembly GCF_024711535.1). Taxonomy (NCBI): domain Eukaryota; kingdom Metazoa; phylum Chordata; class Mammalia; order Rodentia; family Heteromyidae; genus Dipodomys; species Dipodomys merriami. The sequence goes on along the minus strand of NW_027206295.1, from coordinate 400,629 downwards.
TTATTTTTATTTATTTATTTTTGATTGGTCGTGGGACTTGAACTCTGGGCTTGGGTGCTGCCCCTGTGTTCTTCAGCTCAAGGAGGGCGCTCTACCACTTGAGCTACAGTGCCACTTCCAGTTTTCTGGTAGTTTATTGGAGATAGGAGTCTCACAGTCTTTCCTGCCCAGGCTGGCTTTGAACCGCGATCCTCAGCTCTCAGCTTCCTGAGTAGCTAGGATTGCAGGCGTGAGCCACCAGCGCCCGGCTATGAGGTATTTATGTCTCGACTGCTAGAGCGTTGCTGTTCTCTGAGCACCTGTGCCACTCAGGCCCTCCAGTCTCCCTGCTAGCTGCCAGCCTTCGCATCGTAGCCGCCTTGGCAGCCCTTCCTTGAGTGGAACGTAAGCGCCTGCTGTGTGCCTGGAACAGTTTTTGTTGCTCTCTCCCTTTGAGTTCCCCTCATCTCCAAAAGGTGCTCTCCCCAGGCTCAGGGAGGCGCTCTCCTCGCCTCTCAGAGCTTAGGTTAGTAGCAGGAATGTGCTGGTCTTTTGTAACTCAGTTCTGTATACTTGCTAGAAGGTAGTTTGAGGTTCACCTTTAGTCCTGTCCTGAGATCCTATAGTGAATGAAATAGTGTTAGCTGATTGGAAAAATGCTTTGGAATCAATACCTTAAAGGTGTGTGTGCTTGAGCCTGCTAAAAGTGCAGACTGATAAGTCTTGTATTTGCACTTTTAGCTACTCAGCCTTTTAGCAGCCAATAGGAAGTGTTTCTGTAAAACCAGGCTGCGCTGGGTCCATTTCAAAGGAGCAGATGCAATGATAAGCCTTGAGATGGAAAAGAATTATGTATTGCGCGTATGTCTTCTAAGTTTTCTTTTTTTTTTTTTTTTTTTTTTTTTTTTTTTTTTGTCGGTCGTGGGGCTCGAACTCTGGGCCTGGGCGCTGTCCCTTAGCTCTTCAGCTCAAGGCGAGCGCTCTACCACTTGAGCTACAGCGCCACTTCCGGTTTTCTGGTGGTTTTTAATTGGAGATAGGAGTCTCATGGTCTCTCCTGCCCGGGCTGGCTTTGAACCGTGATCCTCCGATCTCAGCCTCCTGAGTAGCTAGGATTACAGGCGTGAGCCACCAGCGCCCGGCTTCTAAGTTTTCTTGAAAGTGCATAACCCGCTGTATCTGGGCAGCTATTTCTAACAGATTGTTTGTACACCTGTGCATCCCTGTTTCTAAGCATCATGTCTCTCTGATGAGCTTTTCTTTCCTTCTTTCTTTCTTTCTTTCTTTCTTTCTTTCTTTCTTTCTTTCTTTCTTTCTTTCTTTCTCTCTCTCTCTCTCTCTCTCTCTCTCTCTCTTTCTTTCTTTCTTTCTTTCTTTCTTTCTTTCTTTCTTTCTTTCTTTCTTTCTTTCTTTCTTTCTTTCTTTCTTTCTTTCTTTCTTTCTGTTGGTCGTGGGGCTTGAACTCTGAGCCTGGGTGCTGTCCCTCAGCTCTTCAGCTCAAGGCTAGCACTCTATCACTTGAGCCACAGAGCCATTCTGGTTTTCGTAGTGGTTTATGGGAGATAAGAGTCTCACGACCTTTCCTGCCTGGGCTGGCTTTGAACCACGATCCTTAGATCTCAGCCTCCTGAGCAGCTGGGATTACAGGCGTGAGCCACTAGCGCCCGGCAAGCTTTTATTTCTTAAGCTGTAGTCCCATCTGTTTTTTTCCCACAGTGAGAAGGAGTTAAGCTGTTTGGTAGATAGCTCTGGGTCCATAACTACTACTTTTGTGCTTTGGAACCTTTGAACTTTTTCAAACTACTGTTTCCCCATCTTCAAAATAAGCCTTCTGCCTCGTGGCATTGGTGGGATTGCACAAAGTACGGCCTGACACTTGTAACTATTCCGTGTTATACCCAACAAAGGAGTCTCCTGCCTTTTATAACAGGGAAGCACAGCAGGAGCTTATTGGCCCAGGCCTGCCCTTTAAACAGCCCCCTCCCCTCCCCTCCCCGCCATTGTCATTATTACACCTTCTGGAACCAACAGAGTAGGAAGGCAGTTTTAAAACCCTTATTTGATAAAAGATTAGTATCCAGAATATACAGAGAATGCCTAAAAACTTAACAAGAACAAAAACAGTTCAAGAATGGGCAAGAGACACATTCCTCAAAAGAAGATAAGTAACTGGCTGATGATTAGTAATGTTTCACACCACTACTCATTAAGAGAGCACAAATAAAAAATACAGTGAGGGGCTGGGAAGGTGGCTCAGTGGTAGAGCGCTTGCCTTGCATGCATGAGGCCCTGGGTTCGACTCCTTGGCACCACATAAGCAGAAAAAGCCAGAAGTGGCGCTGTGGCTCAAGTGGTAGAGCCTTGAGCTGAAGAGCTGACGGACAGCGCCCAGGCCCAGAGTTCAGGCACCACGACCGGACCCCCCCCCCAAAAAAAAAATACAGTGAGATATTACCCCACACCTTTGGATGATGTAAAGAATTATGCTAAGGAAAACTAAAATAGTAAATCTTGGTGAGAACATGGAGAAGTGGAACCCGTGTTCACTACTCATGGGAATATGAGATAGTATATCCACCGAAGAAGACAGTATAAAAGTTCCTCCAAAAGGTAACTATAGAGGAACCCCAACTTCACATATATCCAATACACTTAAAAGTAAGGTGTTTTTCGCCGGGCGCTGGTGGCTCACGCCTGTAATCCTAGCTACTCAGGAGGATGAGATCTGAGGATCGCGGTTCAAAGCCAGCCCGGGCAGGAGAGACCATGAGACTCCTATCTCCAATAAACCACCAGAAAACCGGAAGTGGCGCTGTAGCTCACGTGGTAGAGCACTCGCCTTGAGCTGAAGAGCTGAGGGACAGTGCCCAGGCCCAGAGTTCAAGCCCCACGGCCAACAAAAAAAAAAAAAAAAGTAAGGTGTTTTTGTTTGTTTGTTTGCTTGCTTTGTTGGTCATGGGGCTTGAACTCTGGGCCTGAGCACTGTCCCTCAGGTCTTCAGCTCAAGGCTAGCGCTCTACCACTTGAGCAACTTCTGGTTTTCTGGTGGTTCATTGGAGATAAGAGTTTCATGGCTTTTCCTGCCTGGGCTGACTTTGAACTGCAATCCTCAGGCCTCAGCCTCTTGAGTAGCTAGGATTACAGGCGTGAGCCACCAGTGCCCAGCAGAAGTAAGGTTTTGAAAGAAAAATGTATACTCAGGTTCATAGCTACATTATCAACTGTAGCTAAAATGTGGAAGCAAAATAAATAGCCATCAACAAGTATGAATAGATAAGGAAAATGTGATCCTAACATAAAATAGAATGTTCTTCAACCTTAAAAAGGAAGGAAATTCTGAAATATCTCCAGCATGGATCAGTGTTAAGGACATTGTACTAAGTTAGATAATCCACATAAAAAGGCAAATACTATATGATTTGATTTTTATGAGAGTATTGAAGATCATAGAAAGAAAGTAGAGGGGCTGGGAAGGTAGCTCAGCGGTAGAGTGCATGCCTTGCAAGCATGAGGCCCTGGGTTCGATTCCTCAGCACCACATAAACAGAAAAAGCCAGAAGTGGTGCTGTGGCTCCAGTGGTAGAGCGCTAGCCTTGAGCTGAAGAGCTGAGGGACAGCGCCCAGGCCCAGAGTTCAGGCCCCATGACCGGCAAAAAAAAAAAAAAAAGAAAGAAAGTAGAGCCGGGCGCTGGTGGCTCATGCCTGTAATCCTAGCTACTTAGGAGGATGAGATCTGAGGATAGCGGTTCAAAGCCAGCCCGGGCAGGAGAGACCGTGAGACTCCTATCTCCAATAAACCACCAGAAAACCGGAAGTGGCGCAGTAGCTCAAGTGGTAGAGCGTTCGCCTTGAGCTGAAGAGCTGAAGGACAGCACCCAGGCCCAGAGTTCAAGCCCCACGACCGACCAAAAACAAACAAACAAACAAACAAAAAAAGAAACAAAGTAGAATATTGGTTGCTTGGGGCTAGAGGGAAATGGAGAGCTATTGGCTAATGGATATAGGGTTTTATTTTATAAGATGTAAGAAGTTACAGAGATGAATGGTGTTGATGTTTACACATTCTTGTGAATGTATTTAATAAAACTACTAAATGCTTAAAATAGGTCAAGATGAGCCAAGCAAGCATGGTCGTCCATGCCTGTAGTCCTAGCTGCTCAGGAATCTAAAGCGAGAGGATCACTTAAGCCTAGGGAATTCAAGATCAGTTTGGGTTGTGTACTGAGGCTTGTCTTACACAAACACACAAAATGTTTTTATTATTACCACAATAAAAACATTTTGGGGGAAGATAAACAAAGGACTGTTTTTTCCCCATTGCATTTTGAGCTTACTTCGTAGGATCCTATAGCACTTTATCTAAGGGCGACATGCCAGAGAGCTGAGAAGCAGTTTTTGAGGTGATGAGGAATCTGAGTCCCGCCCTTCCATTTAGTGCACTTACTAACTCATCGGCAAGGGCTTTAGTGTCCCCTCCACAGATCACAGCAACCCAGTGGCTTGTGCTGCAGAAGGATTAATCAAGAACTTGAGGCACTTTGGTGACTTCCGTTTTAGTTTCTGAGGCAAACTATGAGGGAATCTCAATCTGAAATGGAGTTTTCATCTGAATCTTCTCCTAACTGTATACCTCTCCCTGAAGAGGCTGAGAAAAGGAGTACATGGTAGATTACTTTCGGGTTCAGAGATTTGCATACTTAGGGGTATATTAATGGTGGGAGGCAGGGGAAAGTTAACTAGGCTTCACTCTGCTCCTGTACTCTTCAAGTGTGATTCTTATTTTCTTTTTTCTCTTTCCTTTTTCTATTCTTTTTTTCTTCTACTTAGCTTACATTAGTTATACAGGGAGGCATTTCATTGTTACATTTCCACACAAATACGGTGTTTTCCAGTTCATCTCACACACACCCCTGTCATTCTTCTTGTCCTTTTCTTCTTCCCTTTCTCCTTCTGTTTCTCCCTCCCTTCTTCCCTCTTTGTTTATTTTATTTATTTATTTTTTATTATTATTGGTTGTGGGGCTTGAACTCAGGGCTTGGGCACTGTCCCTGAGATTTTTAACTCAAGGCTAGTGCTCTACCACTTTTTTTTTTGGGCGGGGGGGCGGGTCGGGTCGTGGGGCCTGAACTCTGGGCCTGGGCACTGTCCCTCAGCTCTTCAGCTCAAGGCTAGCACGCTACCACTTGAGTCACAGTGCCACTTCCGGCTTTTTGCTTATGTGGTGCTGAGGAATCGAACCCAGGTCCTCGAGCATGCAAGGCAAGTGCTCTACCACTGAGCCACCTTCCCAGCCCATGCTCTACCACTTTTGAGCCCAGTGCCACGTCTGGTTTTTTGGTAGTTCACTGAAGATAAGAGTCTTAGGGATTTTCATGCGTGGGCTGACTTTGAACCACCATCATCAGATTTCAGCTTCCTGAGTAGCTAGGATTACAGGCCTGAAACATTGCCCTGACTTACTTGCCTGCCTGCCTGCCTTCCTTCCTTCCTGCCTTCCTTCCTGCCTTCCTGCCTTCCTTCCTGTCTTGCTTCCTTCCTTCCTTCCTTCCTTCCTTCCTCCCTTCCTTCCTTCCTTCCTTCCTTCCTTCCTTCCTTCCTTCCTTCCTTCCTCCCTCCCTCCCTTCCTCCCTCCCTCCCTCCCTCCCTCCCTCCCTCCCTCCCTCTCTTCCTCCCTTCCTCCCTTCCTCCCTTCCTCCCTTCCTCCCTTCCTCCCTTCCTCCCTTCCTTCCTTCCTTCCTTCCTTCCTTCCTTCCTATCTACTTTCCTTTTTTGTGCTCTTCCTGGGGCTTGAACTCAGGGCCTTGAGCTTTTGTGCACAAGGCTAGTGCTCTACAACTTGAGGACATGAGGACAGCTTTACTTCTGGATTTTGCTGGTTAATTGTGGGTAAGAGTCTCACAGACTTTCCTGCCTGGGCTGGCTTCGAACCATAATCCTCAGATCTCAGCCTCCTGATTGGCTAGGATGACAGGCGTGAGCCACTGGTTTCTGGCTACCTTTTTCTTTTTTTGGGGGGGGGGGGAGTCAGTTGTGGGGCTTGCTAAGGGCCTGTGTCCCAGAGCCTTTTTGTGCTCAAGGTTAGAGTGGCTAATTGGAGATAAGAGTCTCATGGGGACTTTGCTACTTGGGCTAGATTTGAACCATGATCCTCAGATCTCAGCCCCTGAGTAGCTTGGATTACAGGCATGAGCCATCAGCACCAGGCTTCCTTTTCTATTTATAAAGGCTCTTTCTTTCTTTACCTCCAGATAACTACCCCTCATTCTAAGGGCATGAGGCCGAGAGTTCTCACAAGCAGCCATGAGTCAGGGCAACCTTCACTCTTTGTTGTGACCAGTAACATGAACACTGTTCCCACATGTTCTTTCTCCTTGGCCCAGGAATGCACCAAGCGCCTGCGTCAGCAGGCAGCTGCCATGAGACAAAGCCCTAGGGGTGTTGTTAGCTGGCAGAGTCATACAGATGCTTTGGAAACTGCTTCTTCCTCTTTCCTCCTCAGGCCTCTCCCTTCCCCCCTCCCTCTCTCCCAGACCTGTGCTTTTCTGACCTGGGGGTTTCTGGTACGTTCTGGCCAGGTTTCTTGATCTGTAGGTTCCTGTGATTATGAATGTTGGTTTTTCCAAGATGCCAGGGATGAATTGTACACAAGGTGGTCCAAGACAGGCCAGGAGGACACGATGTATGGGGGCAGGGGACAAATGCAGGCCCTTCTCTTCTTGTTCTTCCCGGCTGTTCTGAGTGAGTCAGAATGCTGGGCAAGTCCCTGGTGGACAAGACACTCAGTGTGGCGGAGCCACAGAACAATGCTCGGAACACTGCAGACTTTCTTCCTGATACAGCCATCTGGCTTGCAGGAGTAGAAAGGTGAGGCGGCCCAAGGGACTCTGTCTCACGTATTCTTGCCGTGGGGTGCTGTCTCATTGTTCCAGGAACCGACTTCCCTCTGTTCCTCCGTTGTCATTAGTGCCCTTCAGGTTGTGCTCACTAACCCTGAGCGCCTAATGCTGGCCAGTGCTTGGAAGCAGGCGTGCTGCGGCCTTCAGAAGCTGGGACCAAACGTGTTCGTTTGGAAGTGTTTTCACAGAGTTGGAGTGGTTCTTAAGGAGGCACACACCTCCTGTGAGATTTCGTTTGGAAATGCGCTGTGGTGGTTTGCAGCTCTTAAGGGATGTTTACTGCAAAGCAGGCCACATGGAAGGGAATGTCAGCCCCTGCAGCAGAATTCTTTGGCCAAAGGTGATGTGCCAAGGGGGGCGGGTACATGGGAAGCAAGGGAATAGCTGTGACCAGGAGAGGCTTTTAGAGATACGTGGTTTGCATTCAGCGAGAATATCATGCTTTTGAGTGCTCTGAATCTTGGCAAGAAGTAGACAATGGCTGTTGATTCCAAACAGAGAAAAATCATTTTACCCCTCGGCAAGAAGCAGCTCAGACCTGCTGTGTTCAAAGCTTGCCACACATTTAATGGTGACCCTGGAGGAGGTAAGGTTGGTTGTGAACACAGGTGGTGGGTAGGAGCGGGGGTTGTACGGTGTTGCCTGTTCCCAGAAGGGTAAGTAACAGCTGTGGTGATCTCACACCAGAGGGAGCGGCAGCCCCCCGTCCTGCCCTGCCCCTTCACCCCTGCGCCCAGGCCCTCTGCCCCCGTGCCCTTTCTCCCCACGCACCCCACCCCAGGTCGCAGCACTGCCTGGGACCTTTATTTCCAACCCCTGGTTGTTGTCTGCCATTCTTTCTTCCACCTCTCTAAACACACCTGGATTTTTCCTCTCCTACAAGCCATCTTTGACAAGCCATCTTTTCTAAGATAAACCTTAGCATGAAAGAAGAAGGTGCTGTTTTTGTTTTTTGTTAAAGGGCTTTAAATTATTTTGCTGGCTTTTTCTACCAGAGGTAAAACGTTACTTAGGGGAAGCTAAAAGTCAGTTCTAGTTAATTCCTTTATTTTATTCTTGTTTCCATTTGCTGTGCTGGAACCTAATGTGCACATGCTAAGCAAATGTTCTGCCACTGGGCTGCATGTACTTAGATTCCTAGTTGCTTTTCCTACTGGACTCTTGGACACTTGGATGTTGGAAGGAGCTATATTTATTAGCAGTGCGCATCTTAATATCCAGAGCTAGGAAAGGTTGTTGAGTACTAGAAGAGGCCTAGCTGTTGATATGGAAAACACCAGGGAAGTTCAGAGCCCATATTTACTACTTCCTCATGAAATTTAAAACGTATCTCCAGCTGATTTGGCTTAGTCAGCTGCGACAGTGAGATATAGAGAAAAGCAGAATGTTACTTTTTCATAGTGGGCAATTCTTTCTCACATGCAAACCCTGGGCCTAGTCCGTGTCTTTGTGAAACTGGGTGCCTATCCTTTGAGAGCCGATTTCATAGGCACTTGCAGCTTAAACCATCAGGTTTAAGTCACTTCACGGTTGTTTTTTATAGTGTTTGATTCTCTCCTAGTCTTCATTTAGCTAGCCATTTAGTAAAAAATTTTACCAATTAGTAAGAATTTTACATGGTGCCTTTATCTTCCTCTTCTGCATGTAGTATTCTTTATCTACTGCAGTGCTGGCTTGGTGGACATGAATTCCTGTAATCTGCATTTATTTTGTTTTTCCTTCAATTATGAAAGTTAGCTTTGCTAGATGCAGTAATATAGGCTAGGTAGTAATTTTCTTTCAAGGCTTGAAATACATCGTTCCATATTCTCCTTGGTCTTAAGTTTCTACAGTTTTTCTGATAGGTTTGCCTTTGTATATGACTTGGCACATCTCTTCTAATGTTCAATATTCTTTCTCCATTTTGTGCACTTAATGATATATATATATTTTTTTTTGCGGGGGTGGGGGGTGGTCCAGTTGTGGGGCCTGAACTCTGGGCCTGGGCACTGTCCCTCAGCTCTTCAGCTCAAGGCTAGCACGCTACCACTTGAGCCACAGCACCACTTCCGGCTTTTTTTTCTGCTTATGTGGTGCTGAGGAATCGAACCCAGGACCTCATGCATGCAAGGCAAGTGCTGTACCACTGAGCCACCTTCCCAGACTTAATAATACTTTTAAGGGTGTTGTTGTTGTTGTTATTGTTTTGTCAGTATTGGGACCTGAACTCAGGGTCTGGGTGTTGCCCCTGAGCTCTTTCTCTCAAGGCTAGTGGTGCTCTCATCACTTTGAGCCACAGCACCACTTCCAGTTTCCCAGTGGTTAATTGGAGATAAGAGTCTCGTGGGCTTTGCTGCCCAGGGCTGGCTTTGAACTGAGATCCTCAGATCTCAGCCTCCTCCTGAGTAGCTAGGATTATAGGTGTGAGCCACCAGCACCCAACACTCTTAATGTTTTAATGATAATATGATATGAGGAGGTTCTTTCTGGTCTTCTCTGTTTGGTGCCCTAAAACTGCTTCTGCTTTCAACCCATTGGCTGTCTGTCACTACTTCCCAGTAGTCTGAACTGGAAAGGTAGAAATCATTCTTGCCTCTTTGATCTGTAAGAGTCCCTGGTTTTGTTTTGCTTTATTTTTTGGGGGGGTCCGGTCATGGGGCCTGAACTCTGGGTCTGGGCACTGTTCCTCAGCTCTTCAGCTCAAGGCGGCTAGTACTCTACCACTTGAACCACAGCGCCGCTTCCGGCTTTTTTTCCCCCTGCTTATGTGGTGCTGAGGAATCGATCCCAGGGCCTCAAGCATGCAAGGCAAGCGCTCTACCACTGAGCCACCTTCCCATTCAGAGTCCGTGGTTTTACTTCCCATGCACATCCTGCACTTTTTCCTTGCTTGGCTAGTCCTTATGTTCCAGAAAGGCCCGGCAGCCTCCTTGGAGGTTCATCTTCAGTGTGTGTCGGGGAGACCGCGTCTCCCTACCCTATGATGTAGGGACTCTTGGGCCTCTTTCTAGGGACACTTAGAATGACACTAGAAAGTGTATAGTATTCTATAGAACATTCTGTAGTATCCCATAGTATTCTGTTCATGTGTCTTTCTCATCCACTAGACTGTTAAGATCCCTGAAAGCAGGGCTGTTACTCCTCTTGCATGCCTGCCATGTGCCTGGGAAGCCTCACTGCACACTGGCTGGGTGCATGCATGTTACCACTTGGGAACTCTGCTTTGGAGAAGGGTATGTAGACACAGAAGTATTGACCATTCTTTCTCTTCCTTCTCTTTATTAGATTAAGGTGACAGTGTCTGGTGGATCAGCAGCCCTCCTGTTGCCCCTCTCGGGGTGCTGATAGTCGAGAGCATGGAGGAGAACAAGCACGAGGTGATGAACCAAGCTCATATCCTTTTCGACCGATTTGTCCAGGCCACCACCTGTAAGGGAACCCTCAGGGCCTTCCAGGAGCTCTGTGACCACCTGGAACTGAAGCCTAAGGACTACCGCTCCTTCTACCACAAGCTGAAGTCCAAGCTCAACTACTGGAAGGCCAAAGCCCTCTGGACCAAGTTGGACAAACGGGGCAGTCACAAAGACTACAGAAAGGGAAAAGCATGTGCTAACACCAAGGTAAGGGCCTGTCTGCTCTTGGCCCTGGGGTCACTGGCACAAGGATTTCACCTGTGCCAACGAGAAGGATTGAGAGAGGTGGACAAGGCGAGAACCAGGCAGTCTATTCTCAGCTAACCAAAGAAGTTAAGTTTAGGTTAAAACTTTACAGATCCGCTACTCATGTTTGATTTGACTGTTCCATGTGTCACACCCTATTCTGAGCCTATTTCTTGTGTTTATGTATCGATATACAAAGTCTCAACTGTTGAAAAACAACCCTAGGTCAAATATATAGAAACTTTTTTTTGTCAATCATGGGTCTTGACCTCTGGGCTTGGATGCTGTCCATCAGCTCTTCAGCTCAAGGGTAGCATTCTACCACTTCACTTACAGCACCACTTTACATTTTCTGGTGGTTTATTGGAGATAAGAGTCTCATGGACTTTCCTGCCTGGGCTGGGTTTGAACTGCGATCCTCAGATCTCAGCCACCTGAGTAGCTAGGATTATAGGCGTGAGCCACCAGCGCCTGGCTCTATAGAAACTTTTTAAATATTTATTTTGAAGGAAGGAAGTCACTGAATTACCATGGGAAGGACGTAAGTCACTGAGCTAGGCCCCTTAGCACACCATCTGACACAGGAATGATGTAAGGCACTGAAGTAGGCCCCTTAACACCGCATCTGGACTTAGGAAGGACCTAAGCCGCTTAGCTGGGCATCCTAGCTAAAGAGTCCAAGGGATCCCTTGGCATCCCATCTGAACATGGCTTCTGGGATTTGTATGTCATCTTTATACCAAGTCCTCAGTCCATACTTAGCACCTGGCCAGGAATTTCCACATGTTTCAGACTATCCTGTTCATATTCCAAACGTCTATGTTGATTCCCAAGTAAGGAACTTTTGTGAGTTGAACTACTTCTCCTACCTTTACAGTATACCGAAGTAAGATTTCCGTGAAACAGGTTGGCTTGGACAGAGACTTGAGGTGTGCATTCACTTGTGTGGAGGAGGCATGAGGAAATGGGGAAGAAAAGAGACGTTTCCTGCCTCCTTCCTTGTGAGAACATGTTCTCTGAGGTGTTTGGGAAGAGTTAGCCGGGAAACAAATTTGCAAATGATTTCAGTTTATGTTATTTTGGCCTTTCATGAGCTTTGATTTGTCCTGTATGGTGTGTGAATGCCTGAAGACCCACCCTGGTCAAAAAGTTTGAAGGCATGACTTCCACGATTACTAGTCTTCAGTAAGAATGAAGGAAGGGGCCAGAGAGGGTGGAAGTTTAATGGTAGGATGCTTGTCTGGCATGCCCGAGACCTAGGATTCTATCCTCAGCACCAACATCAAACAAACAAAAATAGATAAAGGAAGATAAAGAAAAGGAGAGCAAAGCCATGTTCTCTTTGTGCGCATGCTAGTCTCACCTCACTCCAGTCCTTTGCTAGAGTGTGGATTTTCAAGAGCATTTCCGTGACTTTCACCCTGGAAATAACAACTTTACCACTCATTTCACCACATGAAACTTTGGATCTTGAGAGTTACCTCCTGGAAGTTGTTTGTGTGGTAAACCCAATCTGGATTCAAAGATTGCTTTGACCACGTATTTAATAATCTGTAAAATGATAAACTTAGAAAAATATGAGAAGGTCCTCTCCTGCTAATCAAAGCTTAAAAGTGAATTTTTCAAGTGGGTGCCAGTGGGTCACACCTGTAATCCTATTTCTCAGGAGACTGAGATCTGAGGATCAGGGTTCAAAGCCAGCCCAGGCAGGAAAGTCCATGAGACTTCTATCTCCAATAAATCTCCAGGAAAACCAGAAGTGGCACTGTGGCTCAAGTGGTAGAGCACTCACCTTAAGCTGAAGAGCTGAGGAACCATACACAGGCCCAGATTTCAAGCCTCACAACCAACAACAACAACAACAACAAACAAGTGAATTTTTCTTTCACATATATCGTTTGTTCAAATGGCTACCCATTTAAATCTATTGCAGATCTGTGAGCTTTCCAGGTTACCACTGTACATAGGTGCTGGGCTTATGCCTTGTGCTGACAGTTCAGTTTTCTTCACCCACAGAGTTATGAGCTCTCTCAAGCCATCACAAGTATTGTTACTCAGATGGGCCTGAACATTTCTTGGGGGAGAATAGCCTGAGTGGAGGGCTTTCACAAACCTGGCTCTGACGTCATGTAACTACTCTAGAAGTGTGAGAGGTACGGCCTTTGCACTAAAAGTCGCTGTGTTTTTCAGTGTCTCATCATTGGTGCTGGTCCCTGTGGTCTGCGCACAGCCATCGACTTGTCCTTGTTGGGAGCCAAGGTGGTGGTTATTGAGAAGCGAGATGCTTTCTCCCGCAACAATGTTTTACATCTCTGGCCCTTCACCATACATGATCTGCGAGGTCTGGGTGCCAAGAAGTTCTATGGCAAGTTCTGTGCCGGAGCCATTGACCATATCAGTGAGTAACACCGGCGCTCTTGTAGGGTTCCACCCTTGCCCTGCCTGCATGCTCAGTAGACTTCAGATAGGTAGGTTAGCTCAGGAATTCCTACTCAGCAGCCTGGTCTATTCCGATCCTATTGGTATCTGTTAAGTAATTCACAGTCAGAAGACCTGCCACCAGTGGTTCTGTAACTAAGATCTCAACTACAAGTATCCCCTAGGCAAGGAGAAGTTTTGGCTTAGTCAAAAGTTGTCTCATCTCATCTTGGTCTGAGCACTCGTGGTGTGGGGGATAGGTAGGAGGCAGGTGTGGAGAATCCGGTAGCCAGTTTGGTTCTTAGTTCAAGGAGAGAAGTGCACAGGCAATTACCTGTCTTCTGTGTGATCTTCCAAATGCTCTGCTGGTATAAGAACTCAGTGCCAAGGGAACACAGGCTAGGAAGCCACACCTAGAGAAGCAGAGTCCTAGATGAGTTGTGAGTGGGAAATTGATACTGGATCCCTTTGGTTTTTGTTTTGTTTTGTTCTGTTTTGTTTCTGGTTGGTTGTGGGGCTTGAACTCTGGGCCTGGATGCTGATCCTGAGCTCTTGAGCCACAGAGCCACTTCTAGTTTCCTGGTGGTTAATTGGAAATAAGAGTCTTATGGACTCTCCTGCCTGGGTTGGCTTTGAACTGTGATCCACAGATCTTAGCCTCCTGAATAGCTAGGATTACAGGTGTGAGCCATTGGTGCCTGGCAAGGATCCCTTTGTTTAGGCAGCTCTTCTAGTCTATTACCACTTACAAACCTGTTTGAGATCTGTTACTTTTCTTTTTTTTCTTTTTGGTCGGTCATGGGGCTTGAACTCTGGGCCTGGGCCCTGTCTCTCAGCTCTTCAGCTCAAGGCGAGTGCTCTACCACTTGAGCTACAGCGCCACTTCCGGTTTTCTGGTGGTTTATTGGAGTTAGGCATCTCACAGTCTTGCCTGCCCAGGCTGGCTTTGAACCGCCCGGCAGATCTGTTACTTTTCTGAGATGATTTTTTTTTTTTTTTTAATGACTGTAAGTGGTCTGTCTGAAAACCAGTTCACAGTAGCATCTACATTCTTAAGTTGTAGGGGTGTGTGCGTGTGTGTATGCGCGCGTGCGCGTGCGTGTGCGTGCGTGCATGCATGCATGTGTGTGCGTGCTGCTCCTGGGGTTTGAACTCAGGGTTTGGGCGCTGTCTGAGTTGTTCCTCTCAAAGCACTCTAACACTTGAGCCACCGCACCATTTCTGGCCTTTTCCAAGTAGTGTATGGAGATAAGCGTCCCATGGACTTTCCAGCCCAGACTGGCTTCCAACTGTGATCCTCAAATCTCAGCCTTTTGGGTAGCTAGAATAACAGGCATGAGCTACCAGTGCCCAGCTTGTTGCCGTCTTTTTGAAAGTTGATTATTATTAATGATCCCAGGGAAGCTTTATCGAAGAACCCTCATTCTGAGCTATTCTACCTCTAGATGTGTCCTTTGAATGTAGTCAGCTACTGGACTGTTTGCTGTCTGAAGTGGTTATGCCAGTTATTCAAAGTGCTGGTGGACAGTTGGCACGCTTCCCTGGCAGAAGAGGCTCTCTGCTCATATGCCAGGCTGTAATTTGTAATGTGTCTTGGAACCCAGTTACCTGCAGAAAGAGAATGTGTGCTAGCACAGGACCCAATGTGTCTTTAGGAACGTGTCTCAGGAGGGAGGGTGATGGTTGTGGTAAACTGAGGAAAATAACTGGGAGGACTTAGTGGGTTTTCATCTGTCCCTTGCAGATTAGTCATGGACTGCTGGTCAGTTGGCCTTTCACAGCGCCCAGGAGTCATTGTCTAAGTTTACCTCCCTTGGAGGTGGCAGGATTAATTTGGGGGGGAGGGGGCTAAGCATCTTACCTCAGGAACCAGATTTCTGTTTCTGTGTACCTGGTTTTGGTGTCAGATCTGGCACTGATAGGAACTCACTGGACATCTAATAATGGTATTAACCTATAATAATGAATGAGATTGGACCTCATTTTTTACACAGCAGAGTCGTGGTGGAGAGGGTGGTAAGAGGATAGGATTGGATTCTGATCTCCCTTATGTACCTGGTCAGAGTGTGTGATGTTTGGTGGTGGAGTAAGGTGAGAAGCAGTCACCAGGAGCATCTTTGGAAGCCACTTGGCACATGTGTCCTCTGGTGGGAGCCAGCTGTAGTCCGGCAGGAAGGCAGCTCTGCTGGTAGTGATGGCTCTGAATCAGGGGGAATAGAAGACAGGCTCCAGTTGACTGCTGTGTTGTCTCTAAGCTTTGTTCGAATTCCCAACCCAAGAGATGGAAGTGGCCCTGCAAGTCCCTAAGAATGTCTCTTCTACCTATTTGTATTTATCCTTAGAAAGGGAGCAGAGGCTAGTGAATGTGGCTTGGAACGTGTCTCCTGGTGTAAACACCTTTGAGAACTTGATCAGACGTGTATGCCAGTGGGTGGGAGTCTGAGGAGCTAGTGCTGTGGGTCTCCTCTCCATGTGCTCTCACCAGCATCGTTTCTGTATTTACCCAGGTATCCGTCAGCTCCAGCTGATACTGTTGAAAGTAGCCTTGATCCTAGGTATCGAAATCCATGTCAATGTGGAATTCCAAGGACTTGTACAGCCTCCTGAGGACCAAGAGAATGAACGTAAGTTGGATAGAGCAAATGAAGATGGCTCAGAAGGCACTGAGTGGGGGCAAACAGACGCAACCAAGGGAGAAAAGCAGAAGCACTTGCAGGTATTTACAGAACTAGTGAAGGGGCTTCATCCGTGCAGCTTATGCCTTTGAGGACTTTGGACTTCGTGAGGAGGCCTTTGAGCAGTAGTGGACAGTAAAGACATTTATGATATAGAAAACCAAGAGGTGGAGAAAGTGCCTTGGTGAACTCATCAAAGCTGTTTTCCGTCTAGGCAACTGTCCTCCATTCTTGTTTTGTTTTGTTTTTTGGGTCTGGTTGTGGAGCCTGAACTCTGGGCCTGGGCGCTGTGCCTCAGCGCTTCAGCTCAAGGCTAGAGCTCTACCACTTGAGCCACAGTGCCACTTCCAGCTTTTTTTTTTCTGATTCTGTAGTGCTGAGGAATTGAACCCAGGGCCTCATGCTTGCAAGGCAAGCGCTCTACCACTGAGCCACCTTCCCAGCCCCTCCATTCTTGTTTTTTTTTTTTTTTTTTTTTTTTGGTCTGGTCATGGGGCCTGAACTCTGGGCCTGGGCGCTGTCCCTCAGCTCTTCAGCTCAAGGCTAGCGCTCTACCACTTGAGCCACAGCGCCACTTCCGGCTTTTTTTCTTTTTGCTTATGTGGTGCTGAGGAATCGAACCCAGGGCCTCTGGCATGCAAGGCATGCGCTCTACCACTGAGCCACCTTCCCAGCCCTCCATTCTTGTTTTGATTTGGGATTTTGTGCAATATCCTTGCCTAGATATCTAGAACTGTTTTGGAAGTGCAAATTTGGTCAAGATAATGATCTGTACTTTGCCTTTTGTCCACAGGGATAGGTTGGCGGGCACTGGTACACCCCAAAACTCATCCTGTATCAGAATATGAGTTTGAAGTGATCATTGGTGGGGATGGCCGGAGGAACACCTTGGAAGGTACTGGCTTTGTTCCTTTGGTGGCTCATAGAAGAGTAGAGGCCAGTCCTGTCCCCAGAAGTGTCAACCCTTAAGAATTTGCACATTTGTTGATTTTAATCGAGTAATACTTCATCCTTCCTCTGGCATCTTCTGAGGGAACTTCTCGAGTACCAGGAGATGAGCTATACTTTGAGAGGTTGGAACTGCAGGATTTAACCAACATTAATAAACCAGCTCCCTCCTCTTTTTAAATGGGTTCCCCAGTACTAGGTGATATTTTGGTCAGGTAGATTTCAAATAGTTCGTTAATGATTCAGGAGACATTCATTTCATTCCTAAACTGATAAAATTCTTTGGTAGGTGAACGAGCTTATCTACTCTAAAATTGTTCTATTGATTCTCATCCCCACATTCCTTAATCTCTTCTTCAACATCCCCCGCTTCATTTGAAGATCATCTTTCTACAGCCAACTGTTGCTACCTCTGAAAAGTTCTCTTCCTACAGGATTTCGTCGGAAAGAATTCCGTGGCAAACTGGCCATTGCCATTACAGCAAATTTCATTAACCGGAATACAACTGCAGAAGCCAAAGTGGAGGAGATCAGTGGTGTGGCTTTTATATTCAACCAGAAATTTTTTCAAGAACTGAGAGAAGCCACAGGTTGGTGCCTCCACAGGAGTAAGGACAGGAAAACCCGGCACGGGCCTTCCTGAGGGCGGCTGAGTGGGCTCTTGATGTCTCTGGGTCTGACTTCAGCCTGTGATATGGCAGCGACTCTGCTGTTGCCTTCTGCTCTCTCATCACCTCCTCCTTTGCTCTTTGTGTTCTGGTCCCACATGCTCTTACGTTCTCAGTCACCCACCTGTGACTGGCCTGCTCTAGGCTTTGTTTATATTGATTTATTGGTTTAAAAAAAATTGCTTTTCTGCCTTCTACCACCTCCTCTACAGCCTTTGCCCCTGTACCTGGGGTGAAGCCATGGTGCTGGATAGAGCAAGCCTCCAGGTAGCAGTACTCTGGTTTTACTGAGAATCTGACATTAGTTTTTAAGGATGTAACCATCTGCCAGGTGCACTGGCTTAGGTCTATACAGTAATGCCAGCTACTTGGAAGTGGAGATAATGAGGTCATAATTTTGGTCCAGGTGAAAACTTTGAAAACCTATCTCAAGAAAAAAGCTATACGTGGTAGTTTAATCCGAGCTGTGTAGGAACCAGAGGTAGGAGGATTGTGATCTGAGGCTGGCCTGGGCAAAAAGCACAAGTCCCTGCTTGGAAAACAATGAAGGCAAAAAGATGGGGTGAGGGGAGGGTGGGATGTGACTGGAGAAGTAGAATGCTTACCTAGTAAGCACACTGCCCCCTCCCCCCGCAAAAAGAATGTGTGCTTGCTCAAAAGCAAAGCACATGCTAGATAGAGATGTGCTTGTTGTTTGGTAGATTTGAATAGATTAACTTCATTTATTTGTTTGTTTGCTTGCTCTTTGGTCTGAGACTGGGATTCAAATTTAGCATTTGACTCTTTTGCTCAGAGCACTACCAACTAAGCCTTGCCTCCAACCCCTAGCTTAGTATTTTGATACAACTAAGTATCAGTCTTCTAGAACTTGCTTTCTTTCCATTATAATTATTTATTTATTTTTGCCAGTCATGGGGCTTGAACTAAGGGCCTGAGCACTGTCTCTGAGCTTCTTTTGCTAAAGGCTAGCACTCTACTATTTGAACCACAGAGCCACTTCCAGCCTTTTCTGTGTATGTGGTATGAGGAATCGAACCCAGGGATTCACGCATGCTAGGCAAGCACTCTACCACTGAGCCACATTCTCAATCCTACATTTGTTTTTGATTAACTGAATTAAACAGTAGTTTACTCAGCTTTCAAGCATCTGTTCTGTACTTGAGTCTAGGAGACCAGGCACCAGTGGCTCACGCCTGTCAGCTACTCAAGAGGCTGAGGTCTGAGGATCGTGGTTTGAAGCCAGCCCTGGCAGATACCTCTGAGAGACTTTTCAACCAGCAAAAAGCTGGAGAAGTGTTGCTTAAATGGTAGAGTGCCAGTCTTGAGCAAAAAAGCTAAAGAGTTCAAGTCAGAGTACTAGCATGGGCATGCATGTGTGTGTGCGCACATATGCACACACTCATACATAGGAGTTTAGGGGATTCCTCCTTGGTCACTGTCAAAGAGACTTAACCCATTAACTCATCCATATCATCTTGTAAAGGTTGAATTCTTTTTCTTGTGTTTTTGTTTGGTTTTCTTATTCCATACTGGGGTTTGAGCTCGAGACTTCTTCTGCTTCCTAGATTAGTGTTCCACCCATAAGCCACATCTCCAGTCTGGTTTTTTTTCCCCATTCTTATAAACATTTTTTTTTCTCATTGTTTTTAGAGTTATCAGGTGCTAAGTCAGTTATAGAGTAGGACCAAGGGAAACAAAGCCCTCCTCATGAACTGAACACATAGGAAATGAGAATCCAGGCCTGGACATCTTTCCTGCCTGGAGTTTTCCAGTCCTGCCTCCTAGATCAAAGCACAATCTTTCTGTCTGCCATAATGCTCTAAGTTCAGAAACTCTTACAGTACTTTTTTTTGTCACAGGTATTGATTTGGAGAACATCGTCTACTATAAAGATGATACGCACTATTTCGTTATGACAGCCAAAAAGCAGAGTTTACTGGACAAAGGGGTGATACTGCATGTGAGCAAGAGATTTCTTTCAAACCACTTTCTGTTGAACTGCTTAATATGATCACCAAGAGAAAGAGTTTTATGATCTGATGGAGGTTTTTTCCCCTCAAGAGAAAGAAAATGAGTGCTGAACACATCTCCTGGAAACCCCTGTGGCTTATAATTTTAAGTCTTTATTAGGATTGAAACTATAACTAGAAGTAGAGTGTAGAGTATTATGAACTCATGTGCCCATCACCTGGCTTTAACAGTTACTACCATGAATGAAACTACAGTCTACTCGTTTTTCCTACTGTTGGAGTGTTTGAGAGTGTTTTTCAGATGTCTTGCCATACATCATGTCCAGCTTGATTTTAGGTGACTTGCTGGTGGTTGTAGTTAGTTACATATGACTAGTTAATGATTGGACCAATAAGCAAGGCTTGGTGTTTATGACAGCCTTATGACAACTCTAAGTTAACTGGTGATATGGTTATTAAAGATCTAGGCAATACTGATCGGGTTAGGGCATGTTTAGGCCTCCTCTTGATTGAACAAGTGCCCACTATTGATCTTCAGCCAGGTTCAGCCTCCCTTTTACCTTTGTAACTAATTTGTATGTGGTACCTGAGTTGATGATGTGAAATTTGAGACTTAGGGAGAGCTGTTGAAGTCTTACTTAATCTCCTGGTAGTAATGTTAGCATTACTGTTCCGATGTAATGAGACAGGTGGAAGCAGAGAAGTCTCAGATAGGCCAATCCGGGCCTGTAGTTCCCACCAGGCTTGCGGCCTTATCTCAGGGAGGGAGCCCTTTGTCTCTGCAAGATGATAATGCTTCAGGTCCCTCTGGTATGAGTCATGCTATTGCCTTATCTGAGTAGAGTGGGGAGTGAGCTGATGAGCACGTGCTTGCAGTACAGAGTGTGCTTTCCACCCATGAACCTTGTGTCTGTTTCTCAGCATAGTGGTTCTGTATGTGTTCAGGGAGCAACAGAACAAAGCAGCTTGTACAGCCCATTCTGCCCAAAACAAAGGCCAGATGTGTTTGGCTAGATGCTTTATATAGTGGGTTTGTTCATTATCTGGGGCTGTTTTATTGCTTTCAGTAAAACAGTTTGGATGCCTGATGACTTAAGACTTAAATGTGCCATCTGGGCAGAGTTGTGGTTATCAGTAAAACTTAGATAAAAGCAATATAAAACACCAAGATTTGACTTTCCTTTTTTTTGTAGAGATCAGGGAGTATGCCTTCTAGCGTGCTGCTAGATATTAAACCCATTATGGCCACTTAATGTTGAACAAACACTACTTCTGGGACCAACTTGAGTGTTTGTATTTTAGCTTTTGACATCTTGTCGTTGTAGCTGGAAATACCATCAGAGGCACTTGGAAACTGTAGGCTCCCCTCTAGGAGAATAAAATTTTGACTCAGTGTAAGAACTTCCAGAAACAGAGAAGGAGTTTTTTGATCCCTATGTGGAAAGTCCATTTTTAGACAGCCTTGTTTTTCTTTATTGGTGCTTTCTAGACTCGCAGAATCTTACGTATGGTTTGATAGCATCTGATCCATGTTCAGTATAACGGCTGGAATGATGCTGCTCTCGCCTGCACATTTCTTTGCACTGAAGGTTTTGGGTTCTCTCTTTGGGTGTAATAAGCTATGCAAGTCAAAGTGTTTTACTTCATCCTAGTTACTAAAAAGCCACCCAGAAGATAATATAAACCATAAGTGCTCTTCCAGTTTACAGAGTACTGTCACATAAGCTACTAGATATTTACTAGATACTCTGTTATTAGATATTCTGAACAGCTCAGGTGGATTGGCCAGGAATTCAGGAATAGTGATTGCTCTTTAATGAGTAGAAAGGCTAAAACTGTTTGTAGGCAGAAAAACCCATTTACTCTTGGAAACAGGCTCCTATGAATCTTTTCTTTTTAATAATATGTAAAAGATTTGGCTTACAGCTAGGTGCTGGTAGCTCACTCCTGTAACCCTAGCTACTCAGGAAGCTGAGATCTAAGGATCACAGTTCAAAGCCAGCTTGGGTGAGAAAATCCATGAGACTTTTATCTCCAATTAACCACCAGAAAACCAGAAGTAGAGCTGTGACTCAAAGTGGTAAAGCACTACCCTTGAGCACAAAATGGTTCAGGTATAGTACCCAGGCCCTGAGTTCAAGCCCTATGACCAAAAAAAAAAAAAAAAAAAAAGATTTGACTTGTGGCTGTGAAAACACACGAGTGCGAAGAACAACTGTGAAATGAGGTAAACCTAACATGTGTTGCAGGGTCCTGGCTGGCTTAGCGTAGACTTTTCTTTCTTGCGTCTTTGTTATTCCTGGACAGGACTATACTGACACAGAGCTTCTGCTCTCCCGGGAAAATGTGGACCAGGAGGCCCTGCTGAACTACGCCCGGGAGGCGGCGGACTTCTCCACGCAGCATCAGCTGCCCTCTCTGGATTTCGCCATCAATCACTATGGGCAGCCCGATGTGGCTATGTTTGACTTCACGTGTATGTATGCCTCTGAGAACGCTGCCTTGGTACGGGAGCATAATGGACACCAGTTATTAGTGGCTCTGGTTGGGGACAGCCTCCTGGAGGTGAGTGCTAAGATCACTAAGGTGCGCTCTTAATCACATGGGCTGTAGTAAAGAGGCAGTCATGATGCAATCAAGTCTAGGTACCCATGCTGTGGAGGGATTGTGTTAGCAATGTTGGCAGATTCCCTGTAAGACACAGACAGAGGGGTTAGGCCTCTAGGACCAAAGCTAGTTAAGTATAAGTGGAAATTCTGCAGGTTTTTGTTTTTGTTTTTGTTTTTTTTTTTTTGGTCAGCCATGGGGCTTGAACTTAGGGCTTGGACATTGTTGCTGAGCACTGTCTCTGAGCCAATTTGTGCTCAAGGGTAGTGCTCTACTACTTTGAGCCACAGGGCCACTTCCAGTTTCCTTAGCGGTTTATTGGAGATCAGAGTCTCACAGACTTTCCTGCCTGGGCTGGCTTTGAACCTCGATCCTCAGATCTCAGCCTCCTGAGTAGCTAGGATTATAGGCATGAGTCACCAGCTCTCGGCACTGATGGCCAAATACTTCTGTCAGTAGCAAACTCTTTATTTGTTCCTTAGTTAACTTCCCTCTTAAAAGATTAGTTATGTTTTTAACATATTTATAATGTACTATTGTGATTTTTTTTTTGTGCCTTTGGTATGTTTCTCCCCCCAGTATAACCCCTGATTTCACTGTATTTGATTCCAGTGCCCTGCACCTTGTATATACACTTTTCTAATTTGGGGAGGGGAAGGGAAAAAACAAAATGCTTAAATAGGATTACAGGTTGACCCATTGTAACAATGAGATGTACAAGACACTACGTTGAAAACGAGCTGTACAACTTCGGCAGGGGGAGGTAATTGGGGAGGTGGGGAAGGAAGGGATGGTAGGGGAAAAACAAAGGAGGAGGCAACAATGCTCAATAGGAAATGGACTCATTACCTTACTTATGTAACTGTAACCCCTCTACAGCATTTTTACAATAAGAAAGTATTAAAAAAAAAAGATGAGTTAACTCCTTATTTAATATTTCTTTCATAGCCTTTCTGGCCAATGGGAACAGGAATAGCCCGGGGCTTTCTTGCTGCTATGGACTCTGCCTGGATGGTACGAAGTTGGTCTCTAGGAAGCAGCCCGTTGGAAGTCCTGGCAGAGAGGTAACAGGAAGAAACCTTGGTCTCCTCCATGGGAAAACTGGGGAAGAAGGAGTGGCTTACGTCTAGGCCAGGTGCAGGCTCTTCCTTCTATATTTCTTCAGTAAAGATACTTCTAGCCGGGCGCTGGTGGCTCACGCCTGTAATCCTAGCTACTCAGGAGGCTGAGATCTGAGGATCGCGGTTCAAAGCCAGCCCGGGCAGGAGAGACCGTGAGACTCCTATCTCCAATAAAACCACCTGAAAACCGGAAGTGGCGCTGTAGCTCAAGTGGTAGAGCGCTCGCCTTGAGCTGAAGAGCTAAGGGACAACGCCCAGGCCCAGAGTTCAAGTCCCACGACCGACCAAAAAAAAAAAAAAAAAGATACTTCTATATTTAAGTAAAAGAAAGGCAATATAATGTTTCATACAATCATAGACACCTCAAGGCAGTCTTAACTAATTGCTCCCCCCGAACCCCACCCCATGGTCCTAGGGCTTAACTCTGGGCCTGGGTGCTGTCTATGAGTTCCTTTTGCTCAAAGCTAGCACTCTACCACTTGAGCCACAGTGCTACTTCCAGCCTTTTCTGTGATTAATTGGAGATAAAAGTCTCACGCATGAGCCACCGGTGCCCAATTCTAACTGCTCTTTTCTTTTCTTTTTTTTTTTGGGGGGGGGGGTCCGGTCGTGGGGCCTGAACTCTGGGCCTGGGCGCTGTCCCTCAGCTCTTCAGCTCAAGGCTAGTGCTCTACCACTTGAGCCACAGCGCCACTTCCGGCTTTTTTTCTTTTTGCTTATGTGGTGCTGAGGAATCGAACCCAGGGCCTCGAGCATGCAAGGCAAGCGCTCTACCACTGAGCCACCTTCCCAGCCCTAACTGCTCTTTTCTTATCCCCTTTTCAAATTGAATTGGTGTCTGTATCATTGTGTACCACTGAACAGTGCTAATCCCTTTCTGATGAGCACATAAATAACTGTAGAGAGATAGCATATTAGATCTTGTTCTGTATGTTTTGTTTTGAGAGAACATCTCACAATTAGGCAACAAAATCAAGATCCTCCAGTGTCAGCCTCCTAGAGTGGATTACAGGATTACAGATGCACACTACACCACCACAGCTGGTAGATCCTCTTTTCTTTAATCCAGGAAGACTTATGCTAATGATACCAGTGTGGTAATGGGCATATGTTAAAGTAAGAAATCAAAAGTGACTTTCTCACAATAAGCCGCCAAACTGCTCATAAATGTTTCAAAAACCCCTGAATAAAAGCAGATTTTTGCCAGAGGCCAGTGGCCTCAGACCTGTAATCCTAGCTACTCAGGAGGCTGAGATCTGAGGATCACGGTTCAAAGACAACCTGGGCAGAAAAGTCCCGAGAGACTCTTATCTCCAATAAACCACTCAAAAACTGGAAGCAGCACAGTGGCTCATGTGGTAGAGTGCTACCTTTGAATACAAAGAGGCTCAGGGACAGTGCCCAGGTCCTGAGTTCAAGCCCCACCACTGACAAAATAAAAGCAGATTTTTAGAAATCATCAGCTTTAGCTTGTAATCCTAGCTACTAAGGAGCCTGAAATCTGAGGCTCACAGTTTGAAGTTAGCTGGGACAGGAAAATCTGTGAGACCTCCAATTAACCCCTAGAAAACCAGAAGTGGCTCTGTGACCCAAAGTGGTATAGCACTAGCCTTGAGCAAAAGAGCTCTGACTTCAAGTCCTATGACAGAAATGAAACAACAAATATCCTCAGATTTGCCTGCTAATGATTAAGAACTAATGCTTTAGCTGGGCACCAGTGACTCATGCTTGTAATCCTAGCTACTCAGGAGACTGAGATCTGTGGATCATGATTTAAAGCCATACCAGGCAAGAAAGTCTGTGAGGCTTGTATCTCCAATTAACCGTCAAAAAGCCAAAAGTGAAGCTGTGGCTCGAAGAGTAGAGCAGTAGCTTTGAACAAAAAAACTCAGGGCCAGTGCCCAGGCCTGAGTTGAAACCCTAGGACTTACACACACACGCGCACACACACCTTTACTAAAAATTTCACACACACACACACACACACACACACACACACACACACACACACACACACACACACACACACACCTTTACTAAAAATTTTCTGTATGAAATTGGTAGTTGATACTGTATTATCATGTTAATTCTGTTTCTTAAGGCTTTCTGGATAAATGTGGTGGCGTTCTTTTTCATCTGTTGATTCCATAATATTGTAGTTAAATACACTTGTAAACACAGACAGACACACACACACACACCAGCCTTTTAAATTAGAGCCAGGCATTTGCCACTGCTCACATCAGCATTGTCTTTACTCTTCTCTCTTGACTCTTTCCTAGCCAGCTGCCCACGGAGGCACTGAGCGGTGGGTCTGAGAGGGGAGGGCTGGTACAGTGTTGGCGGGTACTCACCAGGGATACAGATTTGCTGTATATATCAGATAATTTGGTAGATTGTCCTAACAGTTGTTACAAAGGAGAGCAAGCTCTCTCTGGTGCTTGTCATTACTGAATGTACTACTGTGTATTATTACAGGGAAAGCATTTACAGGCTGCTCCCTCAGACCACCCCTGAGAATGTGAGCAAAAACTTCAGCCAATACAGCATCGACCCTGTCACGAGGTACCCCAATATCAACATCAACTTCCTCAGGCCAAGCCAGGTAAGAGCCTTCTGGTCAGTTGCTCATGTCTTTGTCTATTCTTGGGCCTCCATTGTATTGAAGCATGTTTGATTTAACTATGTTTGGTATTAATACAACACATACTTTGAGTAATCCATGTTGAGGTGACTGAATTTGTGGAAGGTATTATTTTCCATCAACACATTAAATAGCTGAGGCATAGAGTTGTTGAAAGACTTGCAGAAGATCAGAAGTGACAGAAGCTGGCCATGGTAGTTCACACCTACAATACCAGCACTCCAGGCTGAAGAAGCAGGAAGATTGCAAGTTTGAGGCAAGCCTGGGCTACATAGTATCCTGAAAAGTAAATAAACAAACATCAGACACACACACAGACACACACACACAGAGACACACACAGACACACACACACAGTGGCAGTAACTGTGGACCCAGGACTTTATCCCATGCCTCCTAAATCAAACTGTTTTTGTTCAATAGCTAAGAAGTGTGACTTCCACCATTGGTAACTTGTGACTTGTACCATTCATTTCACTTTTTCTGAACCTCCATTTTTCATATGAGAAATCTCAAATAATCACTTTTTTAATTTGTAAGGGCAAGTGTATTGCCTAGTTCAAAGAACTTTAAAAGGTGAAGTACTCTGTACAAGTAGAAGTTAGTGCTAATTTTAGTCATTTTTTCCCCCTGTTCCTCAAAATCTCTGTAACTTCATTACTCTATTGAGAATGAATCTTGACAATTCCAAAAAGTAGAACAAAGTTTTAGGAAGAAGCCTATTAGATTTATTAGCCTAGATTCTGAAGTAAGTTATAATTCACCTTCTACCTGATGTTGACGCTTTTTAGGCCACGTGCTGTGCTCTGTGTGTGTCTGTGTCTGTGTGTCTCTGTGTCTGTGTGCACGCATGTGTGCATGCATGCATGTGTGTATACTTACACTGTGCTATAACAATCTGAGTAGACAGCCTTAGTTGTCCATGGAGACTGTTCAGAGGGACCTCGATAGCTAAGAGGCTTTAAGCAAGCTTAGAATCAGTAAGTCATTCCATATAACCTACTTCATTACATAAGGATTGTAAGGTCTTCATCATAATTTCTGTCTAAACCTTACCTTGGGGCTGGTGTAGATAGCTCAGTAGAATGCATGTTGAACATGTTCAGCGTCCTGGGTTCAACCCCTAGTACCAATGAAAATTAAAAATAAACTTTAACCAACCTGGGTTTTCAGCTTTCACTTTAGTCATTTCTCCTTTCAGCTGGGAATTTGTTACTTAGTTTGATTTTCCTTTTCAATTTTCTGCCAGGTACGCCATTTGTACGATACTGGAGAAACAAAAGATATTCATCTGGAAATGGAAAACCTAGTGAATTCCCGAACCACCCCGAAGTTGACTCGCAATGGTAAGTTCTGGTACTGTCCTTTGTAAAGGCAAGTGACCTGTCCAGATAAGTACACGCCTCTCAAGGCTGTGCACAGCACCAGCTAAGGCAGTGTCCACAGCCAGTGCCTCTGCCCTCCAAAGACTGTATCTGGGGACTGTTTTGGTTTGGCCATGATGGGTAGATTTGCTACTGGCACTTAGAAGATACAAGCCACGGAAGTCACTAAGTTGCCTGCAACGTAGAAGGCAGGTCCACAACAAAAAATTACCTTGATCTGTGGCATTATGAGGAAGTAGAGGTAAATCAGACCCAGAGGCAAGAGAAAGAACATGCATGGACAAGAAAGCTTGTGTTCACCCGTACACGTCTGCAGGAGACTTTGTACAACAGATGTCATGTTAGCCATGTCCTGTGACAGTACCATAGCACAACAGTAACGGTGTAGGCTATTTCCTAGCACCAGGAGTTCTATGTCTCAGACATTTCCACTGGGAAAGACTTCATAGCAATTTTATGATGAAGGATTATTACGTTCACAAGTTAGTGCAAAGCTAAATATTTTCAGCTGTCTTAGGGAAGAGACTAGACTTTCTTGGACCCAAAAGGGAGCTGAGATTCCCTCGAATAATCCACACCAGAGCTCTTCTGATGTGAGGTTGTTGGGGTCCAGTGAGCTGGAAAACATCGGAGTGTTGCATGTTTTTGCCTATTGGATGTCTCAGGATGTGATCATTCAAAATACAGGGTGCCAACCTGGGTCCAAGGATTGTTCTGGTCTCGGGTCCTTGGCCTGCCTTATCAGTGTCACTCCAGTTTCTTCACTTGGCAAATCGCTTGTTACTTTAGAAAGTGTAAGAGCAAGTCTTTGGTTACTTTCCATTTATGGTGCTAGAGATAGAGCGGAACCTTTTCTAATCTAATCTCCCCATGTTGCTGTGAAGGAAAAGGCTTCATCAGCCAGGTGCCAGCTGACTCTCCAGGGAGATCCTGGGCTACTGCCAGCGAGGGTGACAGCTCAGCAGGCACTGAGCTGTCTCCTATTCACTGTGTCAGTCCTCAGGAGTGCTTCAGTGGCAGGTCAGTGTCACCCAGCTGTGAGATATCTGACTGTCCCCTGGAGCATTGACCTTGGAGGCTGACATAGTGGTACCTAAATTATTCCTATCACGATACAAGTTATTTAACTTTATGCCTTCCTATTTTCTATTGAATCTGCTACTGACCATTTTGTCCCTACGCTCAGTAAATTTTCCAACTGGATAGGTTGTGGGTGACTACACTTCCAATAATAATTGTTTTCATTGCTTTAGAGTCTGTAGCTCGCTCAAGCAAACTTCTGGGTTGGTGCCAAAGGCAGACAGATGGTTATGCAGGCGTAAATGTGACAGATCTCACCATGTCCTGGAAAAGTGGCCTGGCCCTATGTGCGATTATCCACAGATACCGCCCTGATCTAATGTAAGTTGTGACCAAACTTGGTGTTTTATTTTATATCTGCTGAAATCTCAACGTTTCCTGCTACCAAGTATGTAAATTTTGTTCTTTTTCCTAGAATAAGATTTCTAGACGGCTGGGATTTCTATAGAGTTACTTTTAAAACTCCATGTGTCAAGAGTTAAATAGCTCAACCTAGGAATAGTTAGCTTTTTAAAAATTCACAGTATTTAGAAGGTCAAAACTGCTTTTAACACCCACCTGGACCTGTTAACTTCACACAGAGGAAAACTATTTATTGGCCCTGGATTGAACTCTTCATTTTGGCCAGCTGTCTCTGGAATGCTATTGGTCACAAGGGAAACCTGGCTAGAACACTTTGGCTAGCTTAAGACAAATATGTCATTACCAAAGAAACAGAGAACAATGAGTATTACTCAATTCATGATGGCTTGTTGGCGTTTTCTTTGTTAAAGACTGCTCTTTTACAAACAGATGTTGTCAAGCTCATGAAGTGTATATCATTTCACCCACTGGACCAGTAATACCTCTTTTTGTCCATGCTTCACTCATCTGTCTACAGAACCAATGCACAGGGGCATCTCCAAGTCCACTGACATTACCAGCACACTTAGATTCCCCCCATCTTACCATGTTACCATGGAACTCAGAGAGATTCAGAGGCAGAAGTAGAGCATGTTGAATTATTTTGGTTGACTATCTTTTTATTACTAGGTTCACTTAAGGACCCACTTGTTTGTTTGTTTTAATGGTTGATTAAGGAATTCTAAATCCCTATTTATTATGTGACAGTTATAAGCTAAGACCTAGTACATACATACAGCTTTGTAGAGTTTACATTAAAATGAGGAGTATGGAATGTTGGGTGAATACAGTTATAAGACTCAACATATATACATAAAAATTGAACTGGAAACAATGAGATTGGTAGAAGTAGGGATAGGTAGGATGTGTGGGAGGAGGAAATGGTAGAAGGGCTGACTCTAATCAAGATGCATTGTACACACAAATGGACACATTAACTTATAACACCCCCCCCTTGTACAACTATGGGAAAATAACTCTGTGTGTGTGTGTGTGTGTGTGTGTGTGTGTGTGTGTGTGTGTGTGTGTGTGTGTGTGTGTGTGTGTGTGTGTGTGTGTGTGTGTGTAAAGAGTATGAGTTAGGTGCCAGTGGCTCACACCTGTAATCCTAGCCACTCAGGAGGCTGATTTCTGAGGATGATGCTTCAGCCAGGTAGGAAAGTCCATGAGACTCTTATCTCTAGTTAAGCACCAAAAAGCCAGAAGTGGAGCTCTGGCTCAAATAGTAGAGTGCCAGCCTTGAGCATAAAAGCTCAGGGAGAGCACCTAGGCCTTGAGTTCAAGCCTCAGGACCAGAACACACAAAAAAAGTATGTGTAAGACCCTGGGTTTGATTCTAAACCCAACAAAACAAACAAAAGTAAAGAACTCTAGCTGGACATGGTGATTGGTGCACTTTTGCAGTCCCAGCACTTAGAAGGCTGAGGCCGGAGGATTGTGAGTTCAAAGCCAGTTTCCGCTATATAGTGATGCCCCCTCCAAAAACAAACAAGACAAACAACAAAAATGGAGTGGGCTAGGGGGTGTCACCTAGACGTCAAATGCTTGTCTAGCGTGTACCAGGTCCTGGGTTCAATCTCAGTAGCACAAAAGTTAAGGGAGGGATATTTCATGTGTACACGGATAACGTGTGTATCCCCCGTGCTCCTGTCACTTGTACATCTGGATATTACTGAAAGGTAAACACAACATTTTCATTCCCAGCAAAGAAAGAGATGGATCTGAAGAGCAGCTTGAGGTAAATTGTGACACAGGACAGAAATGTGCTTCAGGAGAGGAAGGAAGGGTGAGGGCAGGAGTAGTGAGGGGTGGGGGTGGATGCGGTGTGGAGGAGATGCCTTCCTTCCCATGAGATCACTGGGAAAGGCCTGCACAGAGCAGCGAGTGCCTTACACAATGAGCACCCATAGTTTACAGACAGACGTGATTATTGAAAAATGGAAAAGTGCCATGGGGTAAGTAAGGCTGCCAGGTGAATTTGAAATCACCCAAGGAGAAATGCTAGTTGCCATTACTCTGATTAGCAAGACGCTTAAAACCCAGGGAGAAGTATTTATTGATCTAAATACTAAGTAAAATTCAATACAATTACTAGTAGAAAAACTTGTGATGATGGTTTTGGATTTGCTCCTCAGGAGAACGCTGAACAGGATTCACCAGGGCTGATATGTCAGAATATTCGAGGCCACATGGAGCAGTTGATCCCAGTAGAATCCAGACTGGATTCGTGTCCCTTTTGAACATGAGTTCTATATTTATGTCTACAAAATAGAGACATCAAGTGTAGGAGAATACATATTAAAGATCATTCCTATCATAGGCTTACATTTTACTAAATAAAAAAGTATATTACTAGAAAAAGGACAGTAGCCTTTCCCATTTCTTCTGGTTTTCCTTTAGCAGGTAGATCCGGTCAGTTCTCCCTTAGATGCTATGTGTTTCTTTAGTAAGAGCAGGAAAAAGAGCTCTGAGGCTCCCAGCTCCTAGGGAGCAGAGACTGTGTGTTCTGATCTGAGGACAGTTAGCTCAGTTCTGGGTTCCTTGTCCTGTTTCTCAGAGATTTTGACTCTCTGGATGAGCAGAATGTGGAGAAGAATAACCAGCTGGCCTTTGACATTGCCGAGAAGGAGCTGGGCATCCCTCCCATCATGACCGGCAAGGACATGGCATCCGTGGGAGCCCCGGACAAGCTGTCCATGGTGATGTACCTGACGCAGTTCTACGAGATGTTCAAGGACTCGCTCTCCTGCGCTGGTAAGGGTCCTGGGGCGTGGGGTTGGAGTCCTAGGTTCCCGCCAAGCTGTTGAAGTCTTTTTTCCTCTTTCCTTCCGAGTGTGTGCTACATTAAAGCCACCGGGCAAGGTACCACCAGCTCAGCCTTAGTCTGTTTTAGACTATTGGCCACCAGCACAAGTCTCTGGAAACCTTGCTTCATTGATTTTTTTTTTTTCTTTCTCTGTCCATTCTCTTCAAAATCTCCTACTTAAGCCTATAACTATGCAAAAGTCATTCGTATCCAACCTTATTTGTTTATTTATTGGGGGTACTGGAGTTTTGAGTCCAAGGCCTTGTTGCTAGGCAGACACTATACCGCCTGAGGCATGCCACCTTCTTTTCACTTTTTTATTTTTCGGCAAGGTCTTACGCCACCCCACGCCCCCGCCTCTCCCCCAGGCTGACCATGGACTATGATCCTCTTACCTATTTCTCTCATATAGCTGGGATTACAGTCATGGCCACCAAGCCCTGCCTTTAACTGTTTCTCTTGTTTCTACCTCCTTTTCCCAGATTCCCTCTCAGACCCAATCCTGAGAAAGTGGTCTCTGTTCATGCCTAAGCTCGGAGACATGGTGTGACCCTAATTCTGTCTGCTCATCTCTCATGAACTTTGGTCGTTCCACACCAGGCAACATGTGTAATGATGTCCTTTTCATTGGTGCCCTGTCTCCTCAGACTCATTCTCTTTTCTGTAACCATTCCCTCTAGCTTTTCTCATGACGCCTGCCCCTAGGACTCCTCAGCCTGCTGCCTCTGTTAGCACCCAGCAGGGTGACACGTGTTCCTGTCACCACTGCTTGTACCTTGAATCACACACCTTTCTTCTTCTTCCCTTCTCTCCCTGTCTCTGTTCTGAAACTTCCCTCACCAAGGCAAGGCTGTGGCACTCTTCTATGACTGCCACAGGCAGATTCTAGCTTTTGAAAAGCAGAAGTTCAGGGTTTGATAACTAAACTGTATTGGTTGTATGTATAGATGGAAGAGAAGACTTAGCATCTAGACCCAAGCATGCATTTGTTTTGTGGCCTTTCCTATGGAGATACCTTTCCTTGAACTTCCTGCAAAGGAAAATGGTCTGTTAGAGTCTTAGAACATTGCTGCTTTCTGTTTACAGATCACTTGGATCTGAATGCTGAGGAGAAGGCAGTTCTAATAGCCAGCACCAAATCCCCCATCTCTTTCCTGAGCAAACTCGGACAGACCATCTCTCGGAAGCGCTCGCCCAAGGTACATACGTGCTGGAGACCTGTTACTGCCGAGTGAATAGCAAGTATGGTGATCAGAATGATGCAGTTTCTCTCCTCTCTCAATACAGGATAAAAAGGAAAAGGACTTAGAAGGGACTGGCAAGAGGAGAAAGACAAGTCAGTCAGAGGAGGTGAGATTTATCTGGGGTTTGCTATAGAATAATTATACTGAATTGGCTTTTTTAGCTTAAATTCTTAGTTCCCAAGTTGCTATTGATAGATCTTTATATATTCATCCTTTATGAGAATCTCTGTGGGCAGGTGCCTTTCTTGGTGGACTTTTGCCCTTGTTTAATGTTCTAGAGAGCCTCTGGGCCTTCTTGGCTCTTCGGAATCAGACATTTGGCTTCCCTGGGTTTTGAGGGCCAGCCTGGGTCTTCAGTGCCTCTGTAGTGAATGCCCCATGTCCCTGGGTCTTGCTTACCATCCAGAGAGTATTAATATTAATATTAATATTAATATTACTCTTGGAAGAGTAATATTAAGCTCAACGGAAAGCCCTCACTCAAATCCTGATCATACTCCTTTGAGGGAAAAGCATGTGGAAGGCCCCTGTAACAGAACCTGGTTCTTGGATGCTTGCCATTTGGCAGGAGGAAGCTCCCCGAAGCTGCAGAGGAGAAAGACCAACACTAGTGAGCACTCTGACGGACAGGAGGATGGACATTGCTGTTGGCAACCAGAACAAAGTGAAGTATATGGCAACCCAACTCCTGGCCAAATTCGAGGAGAATGCACCGTCTGCACAGTCCAGTAGCGTCAGGAGACAGGTAAGCTAATCACCAGGATGGCCAGATCAGACAAGAAGAAAAGCCTGCAGTGGGATGAGCTGGCCCATGACTTGGACTGGGTCTTATGGATTCACAACTGGGCCTGTGTTCCTCTTGTCTGACTTTAGCAAAAAGCATTTTCTAAACCCATATTACACAGTAAGGCTGTTTTCATCTCAGATCAAGTGGAGGGATCTGAGACAAAAGGCCAACAGAGAGATCTAAAAAGTGTGTGTGTACGTGTGTATGTATATACATACATACCTAAATTATGATAGAAGTATAAATTATAAAATAAGCCTAGTTATGGTGGTAAACACTTGTAATTCCAGCACTTGGGAGACTGAGACTGGATAGATCTCAAGTTCAAGAACAGCCTAAGGTACATAGAAAACGTATCTCCCAAAAAAAAAAAATGGGTGCCAGTGGTTCACACCTGGAATCCTAGCTACCCAGGAGGCTGAGATCTGAGGATTTGCAGTTTGAAGCCAGCCCAGGCAGGAACGTTAATGAGACTCTTACCTTAACCACCAAAAAGCTGGAAGTGGAGCTGTGCTCAAGTGGTGCCAGCCTTGAGTGAACAACACTGACAGTGCCCAGGCACTGAGTTCAGGCCCCAGGACCAGCAGAAAAATAAATGAATAAGTGAATAGATGCAAGCATATTAAGGAAAACCTGGAAATTAAGACAACTACAATTCTGCCAATATCTTGCTACGTTACTTTCTGGTTTTTTTTTTTTGTGCGCTTCTGGTATAAGTCTTAACATGTGCTCTTGTATTTCTGGTTTTCATTTAACCTCAACCATAGTCCCATGTTGTTCCAAACTCCCTACAGGCATCTTCTACAATGTGTGGGTACCATACTCCTGTTCATCTCTCTCTACTGTTGGATGCTTTAGTCGTTTCTCATCTTTCATTACAAGATAGGGAGGTGAACCATCTTACGATAAAGTTATTTTGTTATGTTGCATATTATTCTCCTATGGCACTGCTAAAATGAGAACATTTTTGAATACTACATTGTATTCCTGAAGTCAGGTGAGAGAGTTTAGACAGCATCTGATGTGAACTGTCTTGTTTCTCCCTTGCTTATGTAAAAGTCACTGAAGCTTCTTACAAGAAGAGGAGCTTGGGTTTGAGATTCACACAGATGAAAACGCCTTACAGAACTTCAGAGGGCTTGAGGCCCCTTCTCTATATCTTCTACATACTGATAGACCATCATTCGCTTAGACCAGACAGGCGCCACTAGCTTTGCTTCGAGTCAGACTTCAGTTAGTGTCTCACATCTGATCTTTGGTTATTAGCGTTTGAAGGTTGTAGATCACCGGAAAGGTGACTGTTCACTAAGGAAGCATTAGAGGTATCCTGGAGACTCCCTCTATAGCTTCCCCAGAGAGTTGCTTTCCTAATGCTGGGAGAGAAGTTTGGTGTTCTAAATCATAATTAGTAGTTTGGACCCACAGAGCACTGAGTTAAACCACTGCAACTTCGATTTCCTTTTTTGTACTTGTTTGGTTTGGGGGAGGCTATTTTCTTTCCTTATAGTGTGACTTTTTAGAATTAATTATACCCTATCGCTACCACACTCACAGATGTGTGTGTGTGCCTTTTTGTGTCTTCTCTTGCCTTAATGTATTTTATTTTGTTTTGTCTCCATGTCCTCTGTCCCACGCATTCATGGCCTGTGTGTCACAGCCGGCACAGGAGCGTGGGGTCAGCCAGCCGAGCTGCTGCCTGTCTGAGCAGGGTCGCCCTGCTCCTACCCCCCAGTGGAAACAGGTAAAGGAACTGACTGGGGACCAGGACAGGAGGCTGCTGCCGCTCAGCCTTCTCTCCCACCTCCTGCTGCTGCCCCAGCCCATGTCCAGGCCTGCACTTGAGAATCTTAATTAGCAAGGGCGGGAAAGCTCTGTGTCCAGTGCTTGTCTTGGGAAACCACGTAACAGACGATGTTGATTTGATTCTGTGATTTGATTAACGCCTTGGGATTTAAGAGGGCAGTTAGTTTGGTGATGAAGCTGACTGAAGTGGTGTGCTGTTTAAGTACTTTAGCCTTTGGGACTTTGCTAGTGTGACATCTGTCCCTGGTTGGCTTTTTGGTTGCATGTCTCCTGGTGATGAGGAAGGGAGGGTTCTGCATTGGCAAGGCCTGGGAAAACAGAGCCTTCCCATGAAACGGATAAATAATTATTTTATTTCAAACCTTGGAGATAAATGTTCATGAGGTTTTTTTTTTTTTTTTTCCCTTGGAGGTTTGTCCAGATTTAATTCTTTTGTGGGGGGGCTGAGGATATAGTTTAGTGGTACAGTGCTTAAGGCTTTAGGTTCCATCCTCAGCACAGCAAAGAAAGCAGAATATTTGGGCATGGTGGCACATGCCTGTAATCCTAGCGCTCTGGAGGATGAGGCAAGAGGATCTGGACCAGCTTGGGTTACATAGTAAGAAAGATTCTATCTCGACAGCTACAACAAACACAAAACCACTGGATCTCCTGGATCCAGTGTGGGAAAAGTACTGGCACCTGGTAATGGAAAATCTGTCAGAGAGTGAATGGGCCTTTACTGTGTTTTTCCCAGTGTTACTGTTCAGCAAGTTTCTGCTACAGTGGATGGAGCCTAGGCTCGCTTTCTTGTAGTTGGTGTCATTTAGAGAGGATAGGATGCTGAAAGGTCACATGAGCTGATCCTGGGTTCCAATAGCGTCTTCCACGGCTGGCCTTCACAAAGCCTCTTGTGCTGCGGAGTAGCTGGCCTGTTGCTGGGAGGTGTTTGGGAACGACAAGTGAGGACTTATTTAAACTGCATTCAGTCCTCTTGAACCTCTTAAATAATATGTCACATGGAAAGCGGGACCCGTGAGGTTCAGGTGGAATCTTAAAGTCATGTCTTGAAGTCAAACTTCCTCTTTCCCTGTACCTGGGAACATGGTGTGGAAATTGTTCATAAGGATTGAGGTCAAAAGTTGGGGCTTGGCTCAAGTAGCAGACTGCTTATCCAGCAAGCATGAGACCCTGAGTTCAAACCCCAGTATCTAAAAAAAAAAAAAAAAAAAAAAAAAAAAAGCACACTGGCTCACTGGCTAGCTCCTGTAATCCCAAGAAATAGAGATAGAGATCTGAAAGATTGTGTTCTAGCCAGCCCAGGCAAAAGTTAAGTCAGATCCCTCTCTCAGCACACAGAATGGGAACTGAGCAGCAAGGTCAGGAGTGATCTCTGCATGGGTGGGCAGATGGCTGCACTTGGCTTGTGCCTGGCAGCTTTGGCGGGCTTGCTGGAAATGTGGGCAGCACGTGTGGTTCAGGGAGGCTGCTGACCCAGGGCCTGTGCCCCAGCAGAGACTGATGCCCAGCCTGAAGAAGCATCAGGCACTCAAGTGTATGAGGCTGCGTGTGGCCTGAGTGGTGCGTGAGGTTCCATGGGGAGATGTTGTTTGTCCCAGCCTATTTTGGTTGTTGTCTGGGGAGTTTCTGGTTATAATCAATGAGGTAGAACACTTGGTACACTATATGGGCAGGAGTACAGAAATATTACAGTCAAACAGGGATTGAAGCGAGAAAGAGCTGACTGAGACCACAGCAATAAAAACTCTTGTCAGATACTCAAGTGCTTGGGGTTGCTTAGAGTGGGAACTATTGCTTCTGTGTGTGGGGAGAGGTAGCACTGGGAAGTGCTTACCCCACTGAGCTTTTGTCCCCATAGAATGTGTAATGTTTACATCCAGACTTTTCTTGGTGTTAACTCCCAGCCCTCTAAGCTCATCTGGTCCCAAGGGCACCGGAGACTGAGGACAGAGAGATTGGTGTCTGGGCCACTGTCTTCCTGGCCCGGCAGCTTGCCTCTCCTCTCCCCTCCAGAAAGGAGACTTGAGGAACCACACCTTGCTACGACTAACTGTGTGATTCTCTCAGAGTGGTTCCCACCAAGGCAGAGGGTGTGGCAGACCTCACAGCAATGCCTGAGTTGGCACAGGGGCCCGCCCGTTCCAACTTAGGTCATCCTGTGGAAGGAAAGAATGAATAACTACCCTGCTTCCCAGTGGCCTCTCTTCAGTGCCTTCCTGTGTAAACAGTATGACTCTTCCTTCCCTACCCTTTGCCTTTTGATCTCAGTAGTACATCACCAAGACAAACTGCATATAAGCAGCATGAAGTTTGGAAGCAGATTGTCATGTGAAGTGGGAACAAACAGGCAGGGGGTCTTTTTCCCTGGCTTCATGACTTCCACAACTTCTACCTGAACGCTGCCCCACACAGCCATTAGGCACAGGAAAAGAATTCCTATGTAATGTGTGTTGGTTTGTCAAATACCAGAGGCTTTCTGATGACAGACTCACTAGAAAGGGGAGAAAGGGGGTCAGCAGAACAGGAAAAGCCATGGACATACATATGTGCGATATTGAGATAACAAAACGCACTTCATTCTTGAGTCATTTGACATACTCATTAGAGGGGTTGGCCGCCCTTTCTTACAACCAAGCCCATTTCTGGGTCCCCAGCTTCCTTGATAAAGCCATACCCCCGGCATTTACAGAGCACTATCCCACAAGTCCTCACCAACTGCTTAGTACCTATGCCATCTGTGCCTAGCAAAAGGTACCACTCCAACCTGGAGGCCAGGAGACCATGATAAGCTACTCTGACCTCCCAGTGATGTGCTGCGGGTGGAGGGATGAGGACCAGGCCTCTTGAGATGCTTTGCAGCACCACATGACCACCGTTTCAACAACATTCTCTCTGTTTGTGTCTGTTGGTATAAAAGCGACGGGAAAAGGATTGTTCTCGGACCTGCCCCAAAAAAGTGATCACCCTCTCTCCTCCCTCTACTCCGCCTCCCTCTTGGGCACACGGTGGCCAACAGGTGATCCTCTGCATGCTCTGTGTCTGTCTGTCTGTCTGTCTGCCGCCTGCCTGAGTAGACACTGCTTTGGTGTCCCCTCCTTTCAAAGACAGCTGTTAAAGAGAAAGACGGTTTAAGGAAAACATTCATAGCAGAAGCAACTTTTATGGCTGCAGATAACCGCTTCCTGACAGCACTGCAGGATAGTTTTCTATATATCAGACTCGGGTGTTTCATCCATCATGGCTATACAGCCGTGCAGCCACAAACTAAAGTGAAAGCTGCAGTCTCCACAGATTGGAGGCACAGAAACTATGTGTGTAAGCCACATTCTTAAAGAACCACATTCTACACAGCCTTTTTTCCCCCTCCGCTTTGTATAGAACAGTATGGCTAAGGGGCATGTTTGGAAACTTTGGGCTGGATGCATTCTAGTCCTGCTTCTCCAGCCCCTTCTGCATCTCAGGCAAATAACCAGGAGCTGCCTCTGGAGCAGATGTGGCTTCTGAAGCACTTGAGCTGATATTTGTGCCAAGCACGCTTAAATAAAGTATGGTTGTAGAATGCCTATACTGACCTCATAAAATAAACTGCTCACTTTGCGGCAGGGTAGGTGGAAAGATGCTTTCTCAAATCAGTTGGCCTATTTAAAAGGTATCCACTAGTAATCTATCTGGTCTTAAAGGCCCACCTCCCATCCCTGGTTCTAGAAACTGAGCATGGAAGATGTAGTTACTGTGTAGTACTTTCTCCTCGAGTGGGAACTAAGCCTTGAGCATTTGCTGCAATGCGGATGGGAATCTTTAAGTTTCTCTCACGTATTATCTCTGACAGTATCATAGTGACTATACCAGGCAGGTGGTGTTACCGTTACCTCCGGTTTGTAGACAGAAGCGTAGGGGAGAGTGGCTGTACGTAAAAGGACCAGAATGAATCTGAGCCTTTGATTCTGGAGCTCATGCTCAGCCCACGCCACCTGTGACAGGTCGTGAGCAGCAAACTGTGTAGGAAGCGGGGGATCATCTTTTTCCCCATGTCCCAATGGTCTTCCTGTCCTGATGGCTATGTTCAGTGTTTCCTCAGCTCGGCAAAGCAGCCGGTACCTGTCTCACATAGATATTCTTCTCTGTCACCCGAGAGTACCTCCAGTCTTTGTCTGTTTCTCTCCATAATAAATGATGCCTTGGTCCTGTGCTGCTGTGTAGGGCCATTCCCTTCCCTGAAGTTTCCTCTGAGCTGCTGTATGGTTCTTTATTCCAGCCAGTTTCCAACTCCCCACCTTTCTTTCTGATGTCGTGCTATGGAGAGCTTCACCCTGCCAACCTGCCTTACCTTCTAAACCTTCCATTGAATGCCACAGTGTGAAAGACATTTTCGTTCCACCCTTTTTTACTAACCGTAGTTCATCTATGTGGCTGAGCTCATTAGTGGCCAGGTGGGCAGAGTGGCTGTGTCCCCCTGGTTGTGGGATTGATTAGATGGGATTATGGTTCGCTAGGTGGGGAGCAGTTATGGTGGAGGGGGTGGGGTGGGGGAGAAGTTGAAACAGACTGAGTTTCTGGCACTGAATCCCACACTGTCACTTAGTAGGTTTATATGGAGCATGTGGATGGAGCTTAAGTTTCAACTTTGTCGTCAACAGACTTACAGGGATCTTGATGCTGACAGCCGTGGCAAGCAGAGTTCCCACCATGAGAGGGTAAAAGAGCATGAACCTGTGGCATGGGCACGCTCTGCGGTGGGGCCCGGGGAAGGGGGCCCGGGGAGTTGTCCCCTCCCCCCCTGCTTTTTGCACATTTGTCACCTGGCCAGGGGCCAGAATTGCTAGCAGTGTCAACTCACGCAAACAGCTTTCACTGACAGCACTCGTCTGCCTAGCATTGGACTGGATGCTGATCTGAAGAGAGCCTGTTATCATACAGGCCCTTGATGATTCCCCACTTTTTGTCCCCCTTTCCTATTCCAATACTGTATTACCTCTAACCTAAAAATATGTGTTAGTGGTCAATCAGCATTGACTGTCGGGGAGAGCTCCTCAGGGAAGGGGCTAGGACAATAAGCAGGTGACATTTGACAGTTACGAAATTTGAAGTAGTGAGGAGTTTTGGAGCATGGAGA
The DNA here is from genome assembly GCF_024711535.1 of Dipodomys merriami. NCBI lineage: Eukaryota > Metazoa > Chordata > Mammalia > Rodentia > Heteromyidae > Dipodomys > Dipodomys merriami. The sequence goes on along the minus strand of NW_027206295.1, from coordinate 360,445 downwards.
GGTTTGGGGAAAGAAGATGGTAAGATGGGGGTCATATAATGAAAATGTATAACTGGTCTTTTCTGAAAAACTAAGGGGAAGAATCACTGATTGCAGCAGGGCATCATGTAGTTGTTCAGTGGCAGACATGCCTAAGCCCTGCTTGTTTTAGGAAACTTTTCTGTTGTAGCTGGAGTGGAGGGTCCCTGGTTGACAGTAACATGTGAGCCCTCCCTATTGTTTTTACCGATGCCTTTGCTCTCTGAGGAATTCAGTAACTACCAAGCAGTACATCAGGTTATTTGGGGGTGTACTGGGAACATGATGCCCTGTGATCATAGTGTCAGCAGGCTGCCTTGTGCTGCCAGGGTGTGTGCTAGTTAGGGAGAGGAAGCGGGATCCAGGCAGAGTGGCCGGACCTTTCACCTCCTGGTGGCTCTGCTTTGCTCCCACAAGCTTCTTCTTCCTCTCTTCTTCATTGTGTTTCTCTCAAAAAGAGACAGAGCTGAGTACCAGTGCCTCACACCTGTCGTCCTAGCTGCCTAGGAAGCTGAGATCTGAGATCACAGTTCAAAGCAGGCCTGGACAGGAAAATCCAGGAGACTCTCATCTCCAGTCAAATACAAAAAGCCAGAGGTGGAGCCCTGGCTCAAGTGATAGAGCATCACCTTGAGGGGGGGGAAGTTATGGAGAGCAGCTAGTTCCTGAATTTAAGCCATAGGACTGGCACAAGAAAAGGAAAAGAAAGGAAAGGCAGGGGCCAGACATGGTGTCACACACCTCGATTCCCAGCTATTTGGGAGTAGAGATAGAAGGTTCAAGGTTCTAGGCCATTCCAGGCCAAAAAAAAAAAAAAAAAAAAAAAAGGTGAGGCTCTATCTCAGAAAATGAGTCAGGAGGGGTGGCACATGTCTGTAGTACTAGCTGTGTGGTGATAGATCGAGGTCCCAGGCTGTTCCCGGAAAAAGTGTGAGAGTTTACCTAAAAAAAAATAATAAAGCCAGAAGGGGTGCACAGGGCCCAAGTGGTAGAATGCCTGCATAGCAAGCACAAGTCCCTGAGTTCAAACATCAGCACCACCAAGACAGACATTTTCTTTCTTTTGGGGGGGGGTGGTCCGGTCGTGGGGCCTGAACTCTGGGCTTGGGCGCTGTCCCTCAGCTCTTCAGCTCAAGGCTAGTGCTCTACCACTTGAGCCACAGCGCCACTTCCGGCTTTTTTCTTTTTGCTTATGTGGTGCTGAGGAATTGAACCCAGGGCCTCAGGCATGCAAGGCAAACTCTCTACCACTGAGCCACCTTCCCAGCCCAAGACAGACATTTTCGTGGAGCAAGACAGTGGCCCACATCTCGGGAAGTACATAGCTAATGAGGTGCTGTAAAACAGCATCCAAAACAGAAGGGAGGGGAGTGTGTGGAGTAGTAGGAGAGATACAATTTGAGGTCTAAGGCTGCACTGCCAAGAGGACAAGGTTTCTTTCTTTTTCTCTGGGAGCTGTTTTCTGGATTCCTCAGTACAAGACTTCAGACGGGATTCTGCTAGTGAGCGACACTGCTTACGTTCTTTTCAGAACTTCCCTTCACATGTAGCCCTAGTGTGTGCACTGCCCTGCCTTTTTTTTGGGGGGGTGGTACTCTTCACAGAGACAACTCCTGGTCAACCCAGGACTACAGAGCTTCTGAGTACCCAGAGCGGTGGCCTGGGGGACACCTGGCAACTGCCACTCCAGTTGTTACCTCCATGACAGACAGTACTTCTGTCTCTCCCACTCTGAAAGTACTTCACCCTGAACCTTGGTAAATAGTTACTGCTTTCCAAAGCTTCACTGTCTGGGAGTGGAGTTACTAACCACATGGCCCGTTGCTGAGGATTTTGGTCAGATTTTACTGCAGCCAACAGCGGGCAAGAGAAGTCTTCTGATTATTACTCGAGTTCAGCTGGCTCCTTGGCAAGCAGAGGCACAGAGGAGGAGAGGCCTGTACCTGCCCTTTATGCAGGAGGAGCATGCCCAGCCCTGTTCGCTGTGCCTCGTGCCTGCTTATGAAGTGAGGGGTAGTAGCAGAATCTCTTCACCCAGGAGAAATCTTGACTCACCTGGATGGGTGTACATACACAGTGCATGCATCTGTACACAGAATACCACCCACCTGGCCGCCTTACCCACAGAGAAAGTGAAGGTGGGTGGAGAAGATGAAGGTCCACAGCAGTTCACAGCCAAGTGCCCTAGAAGCATCGAGGAGGGGCAGGTGAAAAACAAACAGGAGCCACTCGAGCTTTCTGGGACCAAAAAGTACTTCCTTAGCACACAGGTTCTCAGATAAGGGTCCAGACCGGGAAGCTCTACTGCCAAATTTCATGACGTTTGGGTTGTGACTTTTAATGTTTCCTTTTATCTCCATCTTGTATTTTATAGCCAGAGTCTGAACCTTCTCGTCGATTTTTTGTTGACCAGTGGGAACTTTCCCTTAGTCTCCGCTCCTCCCACCGCCCCGCCTCTCCCTCCTCCGACTCCCTCCGACAGGTAGCATGGTCTGGTTCCCCCTCTTTCCTCTGCAGCCTCTGCTTCATCCACTCACGTGCATCACCTGCGTGGGCTTGGATGAAGACCTATCCTCGGCCTAAGCACCAGGAAGCTAGTTGTGTGTGCATGTGGGGGGGACAGGGGAAAAGATGGGGACTGAAGTAGACACCTAATTAAGGCGGCTGCTAGCTTCCATTGAATGTTTAACACCTCCAGGTCTGTCCCAGTAAGCCCACTGTGGTTGTGTTTTAACTGTGTCCAGTAAGGGTAGGCATTTTTTTAACTTGTGTCTTTATAACTGTATGTGTTACAGAATATGAACCATGTGGTAACCACCTCTTAGGTGGAGTAGTGAATATGCAGTATTCTAGGCGCTTCTTGAACCCTGTGGTTCCTCAGCAGTGCCAGTCCAGCTTTCGGGGCATTTATAATAAGATTTGGAAAGAGGGGCTGTTGCCCTTTGTGCTTCTGCTTCCTGTCCCTGAGCAGGACAGGACCATGCAGTGTGTATGTGTGGCAGCTTATGCATGTGTGTGGGGTACAGTGGTGTAAGTGAGCAATTGCTCCACTTCAACTTCCAAGAGTGGGCAGAAGGAAAGCATCTGCTTGTCATGCCAGAAGCAAACAGAACTTGAGTCTTTACCTCTCTTGGCGGGGGGGGGGGGGGGGGGAGAATGGGGCTGGGGGGTGTCAGTGTGGCCACAATCGCAGAGAACAGAGCGTGACGAATGGCCAGCCTGTGGGCAGCCCCAGGCTGTAGCTGCTTGGTTGGGAGAGCAGGGTCTTGTCACACAGGCAGCCCAGGGCTGTGCAGCTTCCTGGCCTGACGGTTACCATCTGCTCAACACTCACTTTTCTGCTTCAGAATGAAAGGCAATTTTCTGCTCTCTCAGTGTCAGCTCTCAAAAGGTCTATTCAGCTACGCTAGTATGCACCTGTTCTGGATCTGAGTGGTTTCTGCGGGGACCCTGTCTAAAAAGGGCTTGGGTCTAAGAGCCACTTGTCTCCTCAACCACCAAGGGTATGATCCGTGAGTTCAGTGGGTGAATGACACCAGTCCTTGGCAATCTCCTTAATTTTTTTTAGTTAGAAACTAAAATTGATTGCTATTTCCATCTAAACCCTGGCTGAGCAAATCAAGAATTGATTTCTTAGTTGTGCCTCTGATGTCCTCAGGTCATAGAGTAAGTCATCCCAGAATGGTTTTGTTTGTCCTCCAGCCTGGACATGCTCAGGCCAGGGGTCCTCTTCCATGTGAGATTTGCACGCTTGTCCAGTGAAGCTACTTCCCCAGGAGATGGTGACCATCTCCAGGATGACTGTGCCTGGTATGTCTCTAGGTCAGCATCACGGCCCTGCGCACTTGGTGGGGAGACCCCTTGCTCCTTGCAGTTCTTAAAAGGAACTGCACACACTGGTGTCACAGCCATTTTTACCTGGACAAAAAGACCCTGCAGGACTGCCAGCAAGACTTGGACCAAATTTCTGGGTACAGGATCTGGGGCTAAGTGCCAGGGTGCCAGGCCTCTTGGCAGGATGGCTTACCAGGCAGATGTAGGAGTTTTCTCCTGCCAGAACGTGGTTGAATTCATTGGAGGGATTTCTTTTCTTTTCTGTAGCCTTTTCAATCTATAAAAACAATTCCTTCTGGGCCAGAAAAGCATTTTGACTTCCTAGGACCAGTTGAGCAACTTGTCTGTGGGCTGTAGCATGTGATTCCAGTGCCCCACCCAGTCTAGAAGGCTTCCAGCCCCAGTGCCCTGGCAGGTCACACAGGCCCTGAACCGCCCCTAAACATCCACAGGGAAGTGGTGGAAGTCTGGTCCAACAGAGGTGTGTGACAGGCACTGTGGTCAGGTGAGAAGGACAAGGATCTCTGTAATAAATGCCGTAACTCTTAACACCGGTGACTACCAGGAGACCCAGCCACTGGAAGAATGAACTTGGGTCTCTTTCTAAATGAGGAAATACAGCATTCCAGGCCTCTGCCATCCTGTGGTACAGTGTCAGTCTAGGTTTCTACCACCAGCATGGAGCTGTTCCCTTGAACTCTGTGTTTGAGTTCCCAGGACATAGGCCCTGTTTCCCATGTTAGCATCCATCCTGTTTTCTACTTTCCCATCCCCAGAGCTGCATATTCCAAAAGAGCCAAAGGACCAAGTTCTTCACCATGGAAGATCATCTTCCACAGTGCTGCTCCTGTCTGTGCTGGCCCTTTGTGGACACTGACACAGTAGTTTGCTCACCACCAGTTTCCCTGCTTGTGTGCACTGTGTTGGCATGGTTTGCTGCTGCACCGTGTATTCATTTTATACATTTCAAAGATTTTTTTCCCTCTGTCTTCTTAATTTATTTTTTCCCCTCTCATTTCCCTTCATTCTGGTCATTCTGTAATCTCCAACCAATAGAAGTATATAAAGATGTACACGGGCGGAGTGAGCTCATTGGCTGAGCAGATAGCCAATCAGCTTCAAAGGAAAGAGCAACCCAAAACCCTTCTAGACAAGAAGGAACTGGTAAGAGATATCCCAAAGGCACTGTCAGTAGCCATGATGCTGCTCTGGGGAACAATCCTGGTTTGCTCTGTGGGGCTTAATATTGTATTTTTACTTGTATTGCCATGTGCTAATTGTTTTAGGTTTCCTGAAGTTTTAGGACTGCAGTGGATGTTTAGAATGATGTATGGGAAAGCACATTGAATATTTATTTATGCTGCCCTCCAGTTTGGTCAGAACAACTTAGTTTGATTGTTAACACATTCTGTACACTTGGATCCTTCAGAGGAAGCAAATGCTGGTTGCTGATTGTCACTGATGAGGATCCTACCTTGTATGAGGATCTTGGGAGGGGGTTGTGGGTGTAGCACTGTAGGAGGATGCTGTTCTTCGGGAGAACCAAAAGCAAAACACATGTAGCCACTTAATACTTGTGGTCTGTCTCTACATACAACCACTGGCCAGGGTTGGCTTCACCTGCAGAGGGGATTGTACAGCCCAGAAAGGAGCCAAGAGACCTGGTCCTGACCTATTCCTCCCTACTCCCCCACAGGGATCCATAAAGAAAGAGTTTCCACAGAACCTGGGCGGCAGCGACACGTGCTATTTCTGCCAGAAGCGGGTATATGTGATGGAGAGGCTCAGTGCTGAGGGCAAGTTCTTCCACCGAAGCTGCTTCAAGTGCGAGTTCTGCGCCACCACCCTGCGCCTCTCAGCCTACGCCTATGACACTGAAGATGGTGAGCCCCGTGCCTCTGCTGTGCTTAGAAATGAAGGGCAAGGGCTCTTTTGTCCGTTTAGACTGAGAACTTCAGGCCCTTCCTGCATTTTTCTAGGTGTATGGTTTTTTCATGTTTTTTTTAAAAATCCATTTGAACCCTTTGCATCCATCTCCCTCTATTCTTTCTCTCAGATACTCTTTTTTTTTTTTATTGTAAAGATACTATACAGAGGGTTACAGTTACATGAGTGAGGTAATGAGTACACTTCCTCTTGAACATTGTTACCCCCTCCATTGTTTTCCCCCTACCATCCCCTCCCTCCCTCCCTTCCCCAAGGTTCTTTTTTTTTTTTTGATTGTGATTAAGTGATTACATAATTTCCGGAAATTCACAGTATTGTGGAATAATGATGCTCATTTAAAGTCACAAGTTCATTCTAACTTTCCTGGAGCAAATTGTCTATCACAGTCTGTAATATATAACAGTGCTCACATGTTATATACCATATATGTGATCAGCAGCATGGGGATATTTGGTAGTGGTTCAACCAGATGAGTGGGAGTTCTTTGTTTCTTAAGTCCTGTTAGTTTTGTCATATCACCTAACATTTTGGATTTAGCATCCACTTATCAGGGAGACCATGTACTGTTTGTCTCTTCATTCTTGGCTTACCTTGCTCAACATGATTCCTTCTAGCTCCATCCATTTCCCTGCAAATGCCATTATTTTGTCATTTCTAATGGCTGCATAATATCCCATTGTGTATAGATACCACAATTTTTGGATCCATTCATCTGTGGTGGGGCATCTAGGTTGTTTCCATATCCTAGCTATTGAGAACAGTGCTGCAATAAACATGGAGGTGCACGTGTCCTTGTATATTGGTTCCTGTTGTTCAGGGTAGATGCCTAGAAGTGGTATGACTGGGTTGTAAGGGAGGTCAATCTTTAGCTTTCTAAGGACCCTCCAGACTGCTTTCCAAAGTGGTTGTATAAGTGTACATTCCCACCAGCAGTGTAATAGCGTTCCTCGTTCTCCACATCCCCTCCAGCATTTGTCGTTGGCTGATTTGTGGATGTGGGACATTCTGACTGGGGTAAGGTGGTATCTCAGGGTTGTCTTTATTTGCATTTCCTTCACCACCAGGGATGATGAACATTTCCTCATGTGTTTCTTTGCCATTTTTATTTCTTCATTTGAGAAGTCCCTCTTTAGTTCCCTTGCCCATTTAGTAATTGGTTTGTTAGGTTTGGGAGGGATTAGTTTCTTGAGTTCCCTGTATATACAGGATGTTAACCCCTTGTCTGATATATTGCTGGTAAATATTTTTTCCCAATTAGTTGGTTGTCTTTCTAGCTTGGTTGCGATAGCTTTATCTGTGCAGAAGCTTTTTATTTTAAGGTAGTCCCATTTGTCGAGTCTCTCTCCAACTTGTTGTGACCCTGGGACTCTGTTCAGGAAGTTCCTTCCTGTGCCTATTAGTTCAAGTGTCTCTCCTACTCTGTCCTGCAGTAGTTTCAGAGATTCAGGTTTAATGTTAAGGTCTTTAATCCATTTTGAGTTGATGTTGGTGCATGGTGATAGGCTGGGGTCCACTTTTAGTTTTCTGCATGTGGCTGCCCAGTTTTCCCAGCACCAGTGGTTGAAGAGGCTGTGTTTCTTCCATTGTATGTCTTTGGCTCCTTTGTCGAATATCAGCTGGCTGTAGGCCTGTGGATTTATTTCTGGATCTTCTATTCTGTTCCATTGGTCTTCGGGTCTGTTTTTGTGCCAGTACCATGCTGTCTTTGTTATTATAGCTCTGTAGTAGAGTTTGAAGTTCGGCATGGATAGCCCTCCCATATTGTCTTTATCCCCTAGAATTGTTTTGGCTATTCTAGGTCTTTTGTTGTTCCATATGAATTTTTGGACTGTTTTCTGTATTTCAGTGATGTACGTCATTGGGATTTTAATAGGAATTGCGTTGAATTTGTATATTAGTTTTGGAAGTATTACCATCTTTACTATATTAAGTTGGCCTATCCAGGAGCATGGGAGGTCTTTCCATTTCCTAGTGTCTTCTGCAATTTCTTTCTTTAACTTTTTATAGTTCTCATTAAATAGTTCTTTTACATCTTTGGTTAGGTTAATTCCTAAATATTTTATTTTTCGGGAGGTTATTGTGAATGGGGTTGCTCCCTTTATTTCCCTCTCTTCCTGTACATTATCAGTGTATAGGAAGGCAACTGATTTTTGTGGGTTTATTTTGTATCCTGCTATTTTGCCAAAGTGATTTATGATTTCTAAGAGTTTGGGGATGGAGTTTTTGGGATCGTGGAGGTATAGTATCATGTCATCTGCAAAAAGGGATAGTTTAACTTCTTCTTTCCCTATGCGGATCCCTTTAATGTCTTTTTCTTGCCTTATTGCCCTGGCTAAGGGTTCTAGGACTATTGAAGAGGAGTGGAGACAGTGGGCATCCTGATTTTAGGAGAATTGGTTGTAGCTTTTCCCCATTAAGTATAATATTGGCTATTGGTCTGTCATAAATGGCTTTTATTGTTTTTAGAAATGTTCCTTCTATTCCTATTTTCTCCAGAGCTCTCAGATACTCTTATACTTTTCCAAAGTCATCAGATTATCATAGCATTTTTTGGTGGCAGTAGGAATGAGAATGGCAGTCATTTGCCTGTGTCATCTCCCTGACTTGCTTTTAAACCCCATGGTGCAATCTTGAGATAAAAGGGTTACCATAGGGTACATCCTGTTGTCTTTACGGAAGGAGAGTCACAGGTCCATTGAAGTCTTATTTCTTGCCTAAGACTGATGACAGCAGATTTAAACTAGTTCCCAGACTTCTGCTTCGTGAAGCTGCTTGAATACTGACTGGTGTTGTCACCTCCTTTTGGCAGCAGCCTCTTAACACCTTGAGTTGGAGGAGCAGACAGCTTACTGTTGGGGGCCTGCTTTACTGCTTTTGTCGTTTCATTTCAAGCGAATGTCTGAAAAAGCCTTGGCATGGTACAAAGCAGAGAAGTGCAAGTAGATAGCAGTTGGATGGAGGCAGGCTGGCCATCCAGTCACCCAGAGACCCTCAGATAGATGGACGTATGCTGGCCATCTGGCCACCCAGAGACCCTCAGATAGATGGAGGCAGGCTGGCCATCCAGTCACCCAGAGACCCTCAGATAGATGGACGTATGCTGGCCATCTGGCCACCCAGAGACCCTCAGATAGATGGAGGCAGGCTGGCCATCCAGTCACCCAGAGACCCTCAGATAGATGGAGGCAGGCTGGCCATCTAGCCACCCAGAGGCCCTCAGATAGATGGAGGCAGGCTGGCCATCTGGCCACCCAGAGACCCTCAGATAGATGGAGGCAGGCTGGCCATCCGGTCACCCAGAGACCCTCAGATAGATGGAGGTATGCTGGCCATCTAGCCACCCAGAGACCCTCAGATAGATGGAGGCAGGCTGTCCATCCAGTCATCCAGAGACCCTCAGATAGGTGGAGACAGGCTGGCCATCTGGCCACCCAGAGACCCCAACAGTTAATGGAAGTAGGTGCTCAAAGGTACCCATGAGTTCCCCTCTACTCCTGCAGGACACTGAAGGGACTTAGCATCCCCCAAGAGGCAAAGAACTCTCTATGACTAGAAGATGCAAATAAATCCCTTCAAGGCAGTGTTGTAAGGTGATTTGCTGGCCATGAAGAGAATGGCCAATTAGGACAATCGCTCCTATCGTTCTGCCCTCCTGATACTGAATAAGCTCTGTTATAAGCCCTGTTGGTAGGAACAAGAAAATAACTCAAAATGGAGAAAGAATTCCCATGGTCCTTTTTCTGCAGTGGAGGGATATTTAGGTATCAAATGTCCTATTCTACTTTTCCCATAGTGTTATCGGCTGGATTAAACCTTTGACTCCCAGAATAGGGTAGACAGATATATACCCTAATGCTAGGTTATTTTAGTTTGCCTTAAACCTTAGCATCTGCTTGGAAAGAACCGTCAAGTTCAGCCATTGATCCATGAATAGTTTTGTCCACAGGTATGTGCTTATGGTTGCTACCTTCTCTCAATGATGTGGATAAAGTATACATAAATGTGTATCTAGTTGCTTACATACTATGTCAGCATTCTCTTGCTATAATACCTCATCAGCTTGTAAAGCAAAGTTTGTTTTTAGCTTGCAGCTGTGGAGGTTTACCTCCGTAAGTGATGGGCCTCCTGCTGTTCAGCCCATGAGGGTGCAGCACATTGCAGCAGGAGAGCACAGCAAAGCAGCGTTGCTTACCTCGGTACCAGTAAGCCAAAAAGAGGGGAGACTGGATTCCCACAGTCCCGTCAAAGGCACTCGACACCCACTTAATGGTTCCACCAGCTTCCAGAAGTGCCACCCGAGGGACCATGCTTTTTTTTTCATTTTTCTTTTTTAAGTACATAGGTCTTTTGGGGATATTCAGGATCCAAACCATAGCACATTCTGGCTAAAATGACAAGTCCAGAGCACATGAAGCAAAACCGACAGTTTCAGAGTGTGTGGTGAAGGTCAAGTCAAAAAGTGTGTATTATAACTTGAAGAAGTTCAAATCGGGAAGCCAGTGACGCTGAAAAGCAGCTCAGAATGACTTACCTGAGCTTAGGCGAGAATTTGGAAGAGGATTGAGAACTGGCTAGCAGAAGGAGAAGAACATGTTTCTGATGGCCAGAATGTTCCAGAATGGGGCCAGTCTCCTGTGAGTTATTCTTGATGTAGGATAGCAGAGAGGACAGTGGGCCTGTATCTGCTTCCAAATCTAATGTTTATCAACTTAAGCAAGCGCCCTCATCTGTTAGGACATAGAACAAGAGAAAAGAATGGAATTTTAAAATAAAAGTTTTAGCCTGTACTTCAGCCAGTTTATTGCATGATGGAGAAATCTATGCTCGGAGAAGACTTAGGTAAGAAAAGGAAAAGCAGCTGGGTGCTGGTGGCTCAAGTCTAATCTGATCTGCTCAGGAGGCTGAGATCTGAGGATCACAGTTTAAAGCCAGCCTGAGCAGTGCCAGTTTGAGTGAAAAAGCTAATTGAGAGCAAAAGGCCTGATGAGTTTAGCCCCAATACTGACAGGAAGAGAAGAAGGGAGGGAGGGAGGAAGGAAGGAAGAGAACTTAAGAGCTTGATTGCCACTAGCTGTTTGGGAAGTCTTATTTGGGGAAGACTAAGCAATACATAACAAATATTCTTTGAAATCCTTGAAATTCTGTAAGAGATTTTATTCAGCATTGGCTAGTGTCAAGGTTTGGATCTGAAACATCCCCCAAAGGCTGGTAATTTCTGGGAAGGTGCTTGGATCATGAGGGCTATTACCTTACCAATGGATTCGTCCATGGATGGATTTGATGGTATTGAGTGATGGTGAAACTTTGGAGGGAAGGGCCCGGGTGGAGGAAGTAGATCAGACGGGGGCGTGTCCTGGAACGGTTCATCTTCCCCTTCTTCCAGTGATCCCTCGGTCCTGGTAGTCCTAGGGGGAGCAGCTCTTCTTTATCTGTATTCCCCTTGGTGTCCATGACAAGGACTGTGATTCCTTCCTAACTGTCCTGTGGGGAGCAGCTCTGCTTCATCACCCGTCCCCCATGATGGTCTTTGACAAGGACTGCGGATTGAAAAGTGAGCCCAAGTAAACTTGCATATTTTAAGTCTTTTTTTTTTTTTTTTTTGTCGGTCGTGGGGCTTGAACTCTGGGCCTGAGCGCTGTCCCTCAGCTCTTCAGCTCAAGGCGAGCGCTCTACCACTTGAGCTACAGCGCCACTTCCGGTTTTCTGGTGGTTTATTGGAGATAGGAGTCTCACGGTCTCTCCTGCCCGGGCTGGCTTTGAACCGCGATCCTCAGATCTCAGCCTCCTGAGTAGCTAGGATTACAGGCGTGAGCCACCAGCGCCCGGCTTTAAGTCATTTTTCTCAGGTTTTTGTAACAGCAGTGGAAAGCTGACTAACCCAGGCAGGAAAAAGCAGGTAAAAGAGCAAGTCAGCTGCTTTGAAGAAAAATGATCTGATCACCAGGGACAGGGAAAAAGAATACCAACTTCTCTTTATTTTCTTTACATTTACTCATTTATCAAAGAAGCACTGTTGACAAATGAGAGGATGACATGGAATAATTCCATTTCAGCAATTTCTATAATAGGATCTAATGTTTAAGAGCTTTGCTCTTTAGGTGAGAGTAAAGACAAAGTCCAGGAAAGTGACTGAGTTAATTCCAACACCAGGGATGCTGGAAAGGCCAGCATCAGTGGCTTTCAGACCTTCTTAACCACACCCTCTGAGGAAACCCATGTTACATTAGGGTCCAGTAAACACATACAGATGTGGCTGGAAGTTCTAGGTATTCCATATCACACCCTGCTTTTTCTATTTTATTCTTTCTGCTGGATTCATAATCCACTGTAGAGTGAATTTATTTTTTCCTGGCACACTAAGGAATTCTAACCTCTGTGGGACCAGTGCTAGCTAGTGGACAGAAGAAAAGAAGGCTGATTCCATCAGAGTCAGTGCCCAGTGCTGCCCGGCTCCTGCAGCCCTCACGCCTCCACCAGGCACTAGTATTCATTCTTGCCTTCCCCAGAAATGCAGCTCCCCGCTTCCATGTAACCGCGTCTTTGTCCTCACACACTGCCACTTTGTTTGCTGGTCCTGCCGTGCAAGCCTCACTTCTTTGCTCTGGACACTGATTGGGTGGTAGCTCAATGGCCTTCATACACCCGAAGGGAAGGATCTCCCGATTTAGGGCAAGGGAGGAAGAACTGGAAGCAGAGTTTAGAGGGAGGGCTGGTCTCCCGGACAGCAAGCCAGTCAGGGAGGTCTTGTCAGTAATGCTGGAGGGGATGCAGAAGAGTGCTAAAGCCAGTGAATTGGGATCACAACTGCAGGGTCTTGCTTACTTTTCCCCTGCTTCTTTTTGTCTGCAGGCAAGTTCTACTGTAAACCACACTACTGTTACCGACTCTCTGGCTACGCACAAAGGAAGAGGCCAGCGGTGGCTCCTCCGTCTGGAAAGGTAATGGCGATTCTTCCTACAAGTGGTAGGGAAGCCGTAGGTACCCCATCAGGATGGAACCCGCCACTGCTTACTGGTGGCAATTGGAATAGGAGATGTCCTCAGTGGGATTAGAGTGGTTGAAGTGTGGGGAGGGAGCTAGCTTTTCAAGCAGGGTTTTGGGTTAGGAGCTTTGACTTAGGGTCCCAGCTTGCTAGGCAAGTAATCTTACCACTTGATCCATGACCTCAGTCTGTAAGAACAGTCTTGATTCTACTGATCCTGCTTCCTGCTCACTCTGTAAAAGATACATCCTTTCGAATTGGAGGGTGCCCTCTTGCTCCTTTTCACATGGTTAGAGCTCTGGTGCAGAAAGTATCGGCCTGAGGGGATCCCTCCCTTTTCTTCAGCCCTGCCCTCAGGTGTTGAGCAGATGGCGCCAGCACCAACCTTGCCCTCCACTGAGGAGGAAATGTGACTGCAGGCAGTCTGTATCTGCCAGCCATTTAGTCCCTGGTTGTGAATTACTTGTCTGAGCCCATTATTTCTTTCTCTGTCAAGGTGACTTGAGTACTCTTCACTGCATGGACACCGTCTGTCAGCATGCAGACTGCTTACTGCATCTTGAGAAGCTTGGTTGACTGTGGAGGGGTAGGGGGAAAAGATACACTCTGCACATGAAGTCCTCATGGCTTCCACCCATGGGTGGAAGATCATCAGGGAAATACATACTTCCATACAGACTCTTTCCTTCTCACTCTTCCCTAAACAATGTAGTAGAAACTGTTGTCACACCATTACATTGTGTTAGGTATTTGTAAATCATATAGAGATGATTTAAAGTTTATGGGAGGAGGCTTTTTTTGCATGTATGTGTGTGCTGGTTCTAGGGCCTGAACTCAGGGACTGGGTCTGTCCCTGAGCTTTTTGCTCTACCACTTGAGCCACAGCTCCACTTCTGGCTTTTTGGTGGATTACTGGAGATAAGAGTCTCGTGAACTTTCCTGCCTACACTGGCTTTGAACTACTATCTTCAGATCTGTTCCTGAGTCTAGGATTATTGGCATGAGCCACCAGTGCCTGGCAGAGGATGCTGTTTTAAGAGACTTGAGCCATAGGTTTTCACATCCATGGGAGCCTTGGAACCACTTCCCAGCATACCAAAGAATGACGACTTCAGGAGATCTAGACTTTGACTCACAGTGACTTGTGTGAACTATGCCCCCATTTCTTTAATGAAAGACTGACTGTGTGAGGAATACCACTCTCCACTGACAGGCTAACCAGATGAGTGGTGATTGCCTCTGAGGTTGAAGGGCTTCAATCAGTGTCACTTTCTTTTTCTCATGGACTCTTCTAGGAAGCCAAAGGAACCCTGCAGGATGGCCCAACTGCAGACACAAATGGACGGGCCAGCACCGTCGCCAGCTCAGCTGAGAGAACTCCAGGTAGCTTCACTTCCTTGTTTGGATGGGTGGCACGTCACTCTCTTGGCCTTTGTGACAAGGCCAAGGGTATGAGCCAGCACCTCCAGAGCAACATTTCTTCAATTGGGTATCAAGTGGCCCAGAACCCTTTGGACTCCTTTTTTATGTGTCAGCTGCTTGCATTCGGAGTCCCCTTTCTCTATGGCCTGTCGGAGGTGCTGGTGCAGATCCGAGGGGAGTTTCACTGGCAAGCTGTGAGCCAGTGACACTGCCATCTGGTAAACAGTGTCACCCAAGTTGGGGGATGCGTATTCAGTCTCAAAGTATGGTACAGCACCCTCCTCCCCCACCTCCTCAACACCGCCGGGGGTTGGGCCAGACCCTGCAGGGAGATAGGAACCCAGAAGAGGCTGCTGTGTTGCCAGTCCAGCAAGTACCCAGAGTAACGGGCCTCCCTGTGGTCCCTGCACAGGACCCCTTTGACAGCGCGCAGAGCTATGTAAGTCTGAATTCATCTTCATCTCAGCTTGGAATTCTTGCATCCATTCCCTAGTTAGGTGTCTGGATAAGTTGTCACTGCTCTTGTTTGTGACCTGTGACTGTTAAAGGCATAGGCTCCATCCTAACCACCTCAGATCATTTTCAGTTTCCAGTGAGAGTCAAGGCCTTTCTGTTGCGTGGTCTTTACTGCTTCCTGCATTAGGAGGTGAATTGCACCACCCTACCTCAAAAAACACGGTTGTTCTGGGTACTGCAGGACTGGAAGGGCTCATGGCACAAGGCCTGTGGAGAATATTGTGTTGCTTCTTTCCCTTGAAATTGCCTCTGTTCCTCATAGAATTGACCTGTGAGCACCGTCCACACTGAGGTATGTCTATCGATCCACACCGCTGGGAGGTCCTGAGGGCCTCATGGAGTCCCAGGTGTCCACAGCACAGTCACAGTCACAGCTGAGATGTCCTCTTGTTCACAGCAAATACACCTTAAGCAGCTGTTTAAAAACTCACACAAAAATTAGGGACTGTCTGCCACGTGCCAGAAACTGTAGAGAAAGAGCTAGTGGTAGAATTTTCATGATCAGAAAGGGAATTATTCTCTCAGCCTTCACGTGAGTGGTCCCCAAAGTTATTTTCTTTTCCTGCACTAAGGAGCTAGCGTGAGCCTTGGGGTACTTGTTCTGAAGGCTGGGTGTGAGCTCCAGGGGCAGAGCTTTACTGCTGGAGAGGCAGAGCCGACGTCGCCCTCCGGGTGGCCTTGTGTTCCGGTACACGTGCCCTCATTGCTCTCTCAGCCTCTGGTGAACCATCTTCTGGCACACGTGCCCTTGCTGTCTTCTTGCACTCCAGCATCCGTTGTACTCTTAGGCTTTTTTTAGGGGTCCTGTATGCAGGGCCAACCGTTGATAGCTGTGTTTAAGCCATAAATGACCTTTACCCTTGAACAGTCTTCAAGCCCTTTGAGTCTTCTCGTGAGATACTGACAGCCTTCCATAGTTGATACCCTCCGATAAGGGGCGTTGCTGGCAGAGAGAGTCCCAGGGATCTAGACAGGACTTTGGCTTCATCCGGGAGTGTGCATCTGATCAGGTGGGAGCACCACTGAATCCCAGCGGTCGAGTTTGTTGAGGAACCCGGCTACTCAGTAAAACAACTCAAAGAAGTCACACTTTCTTCTTGAGTAAGGCGTACAGAACATTCTCTAAAAAGAGTTTAGTAGAGTTTAGGTCATTCTTTTTTTTTTGGGGGGGGGGTCCAATCGTGGGGCCTGAACTCTGGGCCTGGGCGCTGTCCCTCAGCTCTTCAGCTCAAGGCTAGCGCTCTACCACTTGAGCCACAGCACCACTTCCGGCTTTTTTTTTCTGCTTATGTGGTGCTGAGGAATCGAACCCAGGGCCTCAGGCATGCAAGGCAAGCGCTCTACCACTGAGCCACCTTCCCAGTCCTAGGTCATTCTTGAATAGCCACATGTGCTTGCTTTCCGGTCTTGGTTAGGTTGCCTGTCTAAACTGAAGGCATAATGGAATTCAGGTTTTTAGGAACTCCATATTAAGGAGTTTTTAAGAGTCCCATAGAGAAGGAGAATGCTTTACAAAGCAAGGAAAGAAAATGAAAGTTGTCAATGTGATCAACATCAAAACAAGTAGGAATCAAAGCCCTGAGGGTATTTCTGTTCTTGTGGTGCTCATAGACTGAGTTAGAACGTAGCTTGTCTATTACAAGGTGTTCAAGATATGGCAGCCCAAAGTATTCTAGCCTGAACCCATGAGGCGATCTAGGCAAGCATAAAGTACCCTCTAAACAAGAAAAGGTCAGAGCAAGTAGGACTGTCTGACTCTGGAGACCCAAGCTTGTGCAGTTAGAGCTCTGAGTACTAACTACGCCACAAGGCTTTGACATGTCTCCCTGTGAGCTAACTTTCCAGCAGCAGCTATAGAAAAGGAACAAAACTGTAGTGATAGCTTGTAGCTATCATGAAACCAGTTTCTTTTTCTCATTGGCTAGAGAGTTGCTTTTTAAAATTCCAAACCAAAGCTTAGATTGCTTAACTAGAATTTCTTCCAGAAAAGCTTCAGAAAACTCAGGCTTCAGAATGTGTGTCACTGAGTGGTCACTAACCAGATCCAGTTGAGCTCCTCCTTTGCTCCCCAGGCCAGTAAAGGGCCTGAGTGAACGAACCTGATTGTGCTGTGTGACAAACAGTCCTGCCTAGAGCCACATTACGGGAGGAGCAGGAAGAGGCAGGACTCTAGAGGCACTGACCCCGCAGGCTCTGGCTCTGTGCCTCCTTCTCTCCGCGCTGTTTATCTCTTCTCCCTCATGTTCTTTCCCCCTTGTAACTGTAGTTGCCAAAAGAAACCCCAAAATCAAAACAAAAAAGAAAAAGAAAAAGAATTATCCACAAGTTAAAAGAACCTAGTATAGGCCTGGTTTAAAGTGTCTTTCTTTGGTGACCTAACCTGTAAGTGCTGTCTAATCTAGTGTTTGGGGTACACTGTTTACAGTATTTTTGTTATGTGCTTTTAATATAGAAATCCTCTTCTGTTCTCAAACCTGTAAATACTTTGTTTCCAACCCTCTTAGCTCATTGCTGTGGATTAGTGGACCTGGCACAGATTTCCTTACCCTGGCCTCATAGTACCTGCCCCGAGTTCAGGGAAAGCTTAGACAACAGGTAGAGGAAGAAACATCCCACATGGGAATTACCCTTGGTTGCAAGTGTTTTGTATTCTATTTGTCTAGAGGAATCCCGCTTTTTACCTCCGATAGCAGACAACCAGAAATAAAGAACAAGGCTCCTGAAGTGTTACAGGAAGGTAACCAAGCTGCTTCCCAAGCTCAGCATCCAAGAACTTTGGCAGTGAGATGGTAGAGAGCAAGAGGGAGGAGCACACTGGTTGTCTGTTGTCTGCAGGGAAGATTGTCTTCCTTGAAGAAGCCTCAGAATTAAGTAGCAGTTTACCTGCTCCCCGTTTCCAGACACCTTGTACATGTTTGTATCATGAACTGGATGTTAGGAAACACAGGCATTGCCCACACCAGCCAGAATGGCCACATGGTACCAGGAATGTCATTTAACCTGGGGTTCTTTTCCAATGAAAGAAAGTGAGGAAATCTTTTACTGCTTCTCCAGGCTTGTCCTCTTACTGTCACTTATCGAAAATTAAGGAGAGAGAATTTTGCATTCTAGCTTATCTCCCCAACCCTTTCTAAGAGCCATACTTGGGTTGGTGATAATGTGTAAATATTTATATAGTCATACATATCTATATAATACACATACATCTATGTGTATAGGTTTGCTTTCACATGGATGGATATTTGTATTCTCAAGAGGCAAAGCTTCTTGCTGGTCTGGAAATGGCTGAGCTTTTACCCTGGAAACTGGCTGTGGCCTAGCTCCATGCTCCCGTCAAGATTTCAAGGGAGCACAGTGTGGAGGTGCAAACGTTGAGGGCTGAGTCTCACAGAAGATGATCAGTGCGCCCAACCTCAGGTGACTGTAAAGAGCAGACAAGGAAAGCAGGAGTCTTCCTGGGGCAGGGAGCGGTCAGTGATCCACACACAGAAAAGTGGAGCATCCCGCTTTCTCTCCCATTTACTTTGATGCTTCGCACTGGCTTTCCTGAGTTCATGATTTCCGTTATCCAGGGTCCTCGATGTTTACTGTATTTTGGCTGTCTCCTGTAGGTCGGTGGGACGTTAGGCCCTCCTTGCTGGGGCTGCACCGTGCCCTGGGAGATCTGCCCAGTGAATTAAGGGGTTCACCTTCTTCTCCTGGGCCATTCACTTGGGTGAGGCAGGCAGGGAAGACAGCAGCTGATAACTGTAGCTACGGTACAAAGAAGCCAGGATGAGGGAGGATTCACTGTGCCGAGGGACTTCACCTGTCTACTCTAACCTTCCCTAATGCCGTTATTTTTGCCTTTGTTTTTAACCTACGCTGTTGTGAGTTTTTGGTGTGTTTCTTTGTGAGTCTTTTATTTAATTGTATAACTTTGTTTTTGCCGTTACTGTGAAACCAAAGTGTTGTGCGTTGTTTTTTATTTTTTATTTTTTTTAAACAAATGTTGCATTCTTATTTAAGAGAATAAATTCCAAACAATCTTCAGGTTTCTGAGTTTTTCTTTTCCTTCCCTTTTTCCTGTTTGGAGGGTGGGGAAGGGGAAGCTCCGGCCAGTCTGGGGTGTAGGCCTAAAAGCCTCTATGCCTCAGAGCCCTTGCTTCTGCTGTAGGGCGGGAAAATACAGAGGGCTGTGGAGACTAAGCTGCCTGTACCTAACATGTAGAGTCCCGGTAACAAATGGCCCTGTGCAGGGGGTGAAATGGTGCAGGACTTTCTGCTTCACAATTAACTGCAAGTAGAGAAGAAGGAGAAAGACGCCCCTGTGCCTGTGTGTCCCTAGACAGGAGTGGGGACCCATTGTATGTCTTCCCTCTACCTTGACGGTCTTCCTAGGGTGCCCTCAAGCGGAATGACTGTGCTGAAAGTTCTTATTCTTTCCTCCCTTTGCTGGTACCCGGCACTGAGTTAGGGCATTCAGTTCCATCTGGCCACTGTCAAGCCTGGAGGGACAAACCTATATTAAGAAATAGACTCTCCCATCTTACATACACGACTCCTGACCGTAGCAGTGGTGGCTGCTCTTGCAGTGTCCACTGCATGGGTCTAAGGCCAACGTCAATACTAATTGGGCAGAAAGAGTACAGTACTTTAGTGGGTAAACAGGACACTCATTTTCCAGCTAGGGCAAAGACAAAGTACAAAACAAAAGGGACGGGGGGTACGGTTCAAGCAGTAGGGCCTTGCCTAGCATGCATGAGGACCCATTCAATCTCAAGTACCACCAAAAAAAAAGAAGAAGAAAAGAAAAAGGCCTCACAGGCCTCTTGGAGCTTGGGAAGCAGCAATTAGGCCTATCTGAGGAGTTGGGGCAGCAGAGGCCCTGTCGTTCTAGATAGCATACTCCCCACATTAAGAACCTGGGCCCCAAGCAGCTCTTAGCTGTGCCCCCTGTTGGCCCTCAGAGTAGTCTGGGGAGAATTTATCCCAGCCCAGACTTACTGACCTCCCGTAGCTACTCATGTATCCCCATGTGCTGTCCTCCCCTTCTCTGTATTAGTTGGTGTCTGGTGCCTGTGAAAGGAGGGAGAAAGAGCGTGAATGTGTTGCAGTAATTGATGATCTAAAATGGACCAGAAGCCAATTATAAGGGCAGTTGATACATATATATGATTTTCAAATTCTAACCCTTGGTTGCTCTTGCTTTCTCATCTTGCAGTGATGAAGGAGAGGAGAGCTTTTCTCTAATGACAATATACTAAAGTGCATCATAACTGGTGTGACTCTGCACCATCCATTGTGAATACCCTGCAGATTTCCCTGTGGAACTCTGTTCTTTTCTCAAACTTACCTGAGATCCTCTCTCTGTCTCTCTGTTTCTCTGCTCTGTCTCTCCCTGTCTCTCTGTCTCTGTCTCTCTCTGTCTTTCTCTCTCTCTCTCTTTCTCTCTCTCTGTCTTCTCTCTCTCTCTCTCTCTCTCTCTCTCTCTCTCTCTCTCTCTCTCTCTCTCTCTCTCTCTCTCTCTCTCTCTCTCTCTCTCTCTCCTCCCTCCCCTTTCCCATACTTTCCCTGGCAGTTCTGTTTCCCTAAGTAAAAACACTGTGGCACAGATACAGAAGACCAGGCCATGGAAACAGGCCACTCCTCTATATTCACACTGAAATATAGGACAGGACGGTACTGTGTGGGCCCCAGACGTATTCCTCCTGAGGTAGTAATGAAAGAAAAACATTCTGGAGGAGCTTGCCTAACCCTAATGGTGGGGTAGAGTTCAGGAAGAATCCTCCTTGAACTCAAGTCCCTTTAATAAGGCTCCTAAACCTCACCAAGACTCTAGACTCTGTCTTACCTCACAGCTCACATTCAACCAAGTATCCAGCAAGTACCAGCAAGTAGTTTAGTCATGATGAACAGGGCGGACCCTGCAGTGCTCTTGCCTAACAAGCCCGGGGACTGCTGCCGCCTCTGGCTTCTGCCCAGACTGCTATGCCTCTGCTTATAGGGCCTGTAGGGGGCGGGTTTGCACAGAGGTGCCTTCCATGCCGACACCTGGGAAAAAAGGCGGGCCTCCAGGCATGTGGGTCACTCTTCACATCCTTCCGGGTGTTAGCAGTCACATGAACACTGCCTCCCTTTTACTTCCTGTGACATCACATAACCAGCTTGGGAACATCTGCTGAATGTGAGTGACACAGGAGGTTGAGCCACCAATAGCTAAGCCCTAAGTGAGGCTGACTCAGCCCTGCCTTGGGGTTGATGGCCTTTCCTCAACAGTGAGCTGCATGCACAGGTGTAGGCAGAATGTTCCCCGAAGGGGAAGGCTTACGCCCCCTCACAGAAGCGTGTACAAAGGGAATGGAGGGCCCTGCCCCGTCCTGCTGTACTCTCTAAGGGCCATGCTGGGATAATTAGTCTTTACAATTTCGCTTGGCATTTTATGCTCTTTTTACCTCTACTTTTCCCCATACTCAGCCCATTGTGATTGTGCATTCATCCTATGAAACTGTCCCAAGTGTGATGCTACCTGAGTGCTTTCTTTGCGAAATATCCGTTATGCTTCCTTGTCACAAAATTACCGATCCTTTCATAGAAAGGCTACCTGATTTCATTTAGGTCCCTGCTTGCTATTGTTGATCCTGAGTAATTATTTTATATGAAGTCCTCTCTGTCACCAGAACTCAGGCCCTCATAGTCGATGTCTCCCCATCCCCAGACCCTGAGGCTGTCTGGATGCTAGGGTTGGGCTGGCCTGGTGTTGACCTGTCCAGTGCTCTGAGAAAGGGGACTCCTTAGAAAGCATAGGGCTCTGGGTCTACAGGTGACCAGTACTGCTGGTTACTAAAGATGATTGTCAGGCAAGGACCTCAGGATGCTACAGGGCTTTATTGGTCTTGGTTTTCCCCAACCATGTGGCAGAACTAGGGCTTGTTTCATTGGCAGAGGCCTGCATGAATGTGTTTTCATGTAGTTCTCGTGTTCATTCAAGGTTAGGGAAGCCAGAAGTACCGTGGAAGGGAATTCCAGAGAAAGGAGACTTCTTGGCACTTGATAGCCTACTCGGAATTCAAACCCGAAAATGACAACTGTGTGACTGGAAAGACTAAACCTTAGAGAAAAGAGCTAAGAATCTGAATCTTCTCAATTTCATGGGCTACACCCAAGTTGTGAGCCACGGAGTAGCTGGCACTGATAATCGCAGGATAGAATGGCTTGTTTTTATCTTGTTTCTCTTGTTTTCTAGAAAGACCAGGTTGGAGATAGACCAGCTGCAATTTCTCTCCCAACATTGCACCTCTCGGAGACCAGGCCAGCAGGTTCTGTTTTAAAAGCCAGTATTCTCCCCTAGAGTTGAGTCTGGTGTAGATGACAGAGCCAGTGACCTGCTTTGCTCTTCTCTGACCCTCCCTGGGGAGTGGGCATTGGCCAAGGCACAGTGATGCTGGGATTCAGGAAGGAAGCAGGTGGCTCTGGGAAGTCCTAGCCCAAGTCTGGGATCCCAGAGGGGCCATCGCGCTGGGCCTGTGGTTCAATCCTAGCAGCACAGAAGGAATAGATAGAAAAAAACAGGCATCCTTGAAAAAGCCCACTTCCTCTTGCCTTCCACCACTCTCCTTCCTCTTGACTTCTAGCACGAGAGCTTCTCCATTGTGAGGTGAGAACTACCGTTATTCTCTGACCTCAGATCATTTGAGGACCTGAGTGCAGAGGGTTTCTTTGCCTGCATGCTAGGAAGTGATGACTGCTTGGCAAACTTGTCCTTTTTGTAGAGATGGTATTTCTAATGTGTTCCTGAGGTTGTTTGCTGCACCAAGCTATTTATTGGAGAGACATAATGGCCTTAAATGGCCTTAAAGTTTTCTATGTCAACATGAGGAAATTAGATTTTTTAAAATTGTACTGAAGTATTGTTCTAGCTTAGTCAGAGGATCTAAACTTTCACCCTATTCTTTAATTCAAAACATTTTATTCAGCATCTATCCTGATTTCTCCTGTGTACCAGACACACAACCATTCCCTCTTCAGCAGAGCCTCTGGTTTGAGGCTCTATTCAGGCCTGTGAGCAAGACAGAGTGCTCTGTAGAGATGTGAAGAAGGGCTATGGGTGTGGCCTGAGTGGTAGAGAGCTTGCCTAGCAAGCACTGGGATCAATCCTCATGCCACCCCAAAACAAACACAACAACCACAACAACAAAACCCGTGAGAGTCTATAAGAGGGGCTTGGGAGGCGGCTCATTTGGTAGAGTGCTTGCATAGCATGCATGAGGCCCTGGGTTTGATTTCTCAGCACCACAAAAACAGAAAAAGGTAGAAGTGGGGTTGTGGCTCAAGTGGTAGAGCACTAGCTTGAGCTGAAGAGCTCAGGGACAGTGCGCAGGCTCAGAATTCAGGCCCATGACTGACCAAAAAAAAAAAAAAAAAAAGTCCCTGAGTTGAAGCTCTAGTATGAGCAGGAAAAAAATAATAGATAAATAAAATTAGGAACTTTTTGAGTACCAGTAATCCATAAGTAGAAAATCCCACAGCATGAAATATTCTGTCTTTTGGGAAGTTATTTTAAAATACTGCATAAATTTACCTTTAAGCTATAATATGTAAAGTAGATTTGGAGCATAAATGAATCTTACGTTCAGATTTGGGTTCCTTACCCCAAGTATCTCATGAATATGCACATTCCAAAATAAAATCCTAAATACAGAATACTTCTGGTCCCAACAGTTTGCGTAAGGGACGGTCAACTTTTACAGGGTGACAGGAATGTGACAATTCTGTGGCCAGCATAGGTAGCATACCTATCACAGTTTCTGATGCATTTCCTTACCTGCCTCATGTTGTACAATTTGAGGACAATTTTGTGAACACAGACCCTGCTAATAGGAAACCACAGAAGACTTCTGTTGGGGGAAAGAAACAGGGGCAGAAATAACCTTGCCTGGCTAGTGACCACACTGCTTTGGTACTTGCAAGTGTTTGATGCCCTCTTAGAATAAGAAAAATATATAAACTATAAAAGAAAAATGTGGAGCCGGGTGCCAGTGGCTCATACCTGTAATTCGAACTATGCAGGAGGCTGAGATCTGAGGATCACAGTTCAAAGCCAGTCTGGGCAGGGAAGTCTATGATATTCTTCACTTAACCAGTAAAGTAAGAGCTGGAAGTAGAGATGTGGCTCAAGTGGAAGAGCATTAGCCTTGAGCACAAAGAGGCCCAGGAGCAGCACCCAGGCCCTGAGTTCAAGCCCTAGGACCAGCAAATTAAGAAGAAAGGCAAAAGGAAGGAAAGAAGGAAGGAAGGAAGGGGGAGGAGGAAAGAAAGAAAAATGTGAGCCCAGACAAGCAGAGTGGCAAATAACTCCAGGTGCAAATAAGAAAAGGCCAGTTTGGTGGTTCCCAGTCAGTACCTAATCATACGCAAACTGCAGGGGCTAAAACATGCCTGGGAATGACTTCCTCTTGCTGCAGTTGGCTTGGGTCCTCCACGGATACCAGGCCATACTGTCCAGCCCAACTCCAGTGATGAGGGCCCCCTGAGGCATAGCTTCATATGTCAAGATTCCCCAGGTGTGCCTGGTCCTCTGTTTCAGACAGCTAAGGAAAAACTTTTTTGGGAACTTGTTGTTTGAAAGCATCTCACTGTATAGCTGAGGCTGGCCTAGAACTCTCATTTTTCCTGCCTCCCTACTGCTAGATTACATGTATACACCATCCTGATTTCCAAGTTAATTCCTCACTGTATTGTGACCAGCCCAACTCAGGTCACTGGAGCCCAACGATTACAGAATCTGCTCTGTTCTGCTGATCACCTGGCACAGTACCTGGCCCAAAGCAGGTGATTGAGTAATGGAGTAAATGGGCTCAGCGTCCATCCTGTATAGGTGGAGCACACCAAACAAAGACCCACTGTTCCTTTTCATACATGTTTGTCAGATTCCGATTTCATTCAAAGTTTTACCAGCTAAAAAAGTGGAACTCATCAAAGTAGAGAGTAGACTAGTCATTAGAGGAAGGAGCAATGAGGAGCTCAAATAAAAGGAATCAAAGCACCTGAGACAAGGGGTTAACCTGTGTTCTGTAGCACCACGTGGTAGGGTCATTGTACCAGACACTAAATCATATATTCAGAATAACTAGAAGAGTCCCAGGGTTTCTAACACACAGAAAGGATACATTTTGATGAGATAGAAATGTTGATTACTTTGATTCTATGTATATATAAAAAAGCGATGTATAATACAAAGCTTACGTGTACTAAATTATCATATTACACTCCATAAGTATGCATAACTTATATGTTGATTAAAATCTTTTTCTTTTTTTTTTTTTTAATTTTTTATTGTAGAGATACTATACAGAGGGTTACAGCTACATGAGTGAGGCAATGAGTACACTTCCACTTCCTCTTGAACATTGTTACCCCCTCCACCGTTTTCCCCCCACCATCCCCTCCCTCCCTCCCTTCCCCAAGGTTCTTTTTTTTTTTTTTTTTTTTTGATCGTGATTAAGTGATTACTTAATTTCCGGAAATTCACAGTATTGTGGAATAATGATGCTCATTTAAAGTCACAAGTTCATTCTAACTTTCCTGGAGCAAATTGTCTATCACAGTCTGTAATATATAACGGTGCTCATATGTTATATACCATATATGTGATCAGCAGCATGGGGATATTTAGTAGTGGTTCAACCAGATGAGTGGGAGTTCTTTGTTTCTTAAGTCCTGTTAGTTTTGTCATATCACCTAACCTTTTGGATTCATCATCCACTTATCAGGGAGACCATGTACTGTTTGTCTCTTCGTTCTTGGCTTACCTCGCTCAACATGATTCCTTCTAGCTCCATCCATTTCCCTGCAAATGCCATTATTTTGTCATTTCTAATGGCTGCATAATATTCCATTGTGTATAGATACCACAATTTTTGGATCCATTCATCTGTGGTGGGGCATCTAGGTTGTTTCCATATCCTAGCTATTGCGAACAGTGCTGCAATAAACATGGAGGTGCACGTGTCCTTGTATATTGGTTCCTGTTGTTCAGGGTAGATGCCTAGAAGTGGTATGACTGGGTCGTAAGGGAGGTCAATCTTTAGCTTTCTAAGGACCCTCCAGACTGCTTTCCAAAGTGGTTGTATGAGTGTACATTCCCACCAGCAGTGTAATAGCGTTCCTCGTTCTCCACATCCCCTCCAGCATTTGTCGTTGGCTGATTTGTGGATGTGGGACATTCTGACTGGGGTAAGGTGGTATCTCAGGGTTGTCTTTATTTGCATTTCCTTCACCACCAGGGATGATGAACATTTCCTCATGTGTTTCTTTGCCATTTTTATTTCTTCATTTGAGAAGTCCCTCTTTAGTTCCCTTGCCCATTTAGTAATTGGTGTGTTGGGTTTGGGAGGGATTAGTTTCTTGAGTTCCCTGTATATACAGGATGTTAACCCCTTGTCTGATATATTGCTGGTAAATATTTTTTCCCAATTAGTTGGTTGTCTTTCTAGCTTGGTTGCGATAGCTTTATCTGTGCAGAAGCTTTTTATTTTAAGGTAGTCCCATTTGTCGAGTCTCTCTCCAATTTGTTGTGACCCTGGGACTCTGTTCAGGAAGTTCCTTCCTGTGCCTATTAGTTCAAGTGTCTCTCCTACTCTGTCCTGCAGTAGTTTCAGAGATTCAGGTTTAATGTTAAGGTCTTTAATCCATTTTGAGTTGATGTTGGTGCATGGTGATAGGCTGGGGTCCACTTTTAGTTTTCTGCATGTGTCTTTTTCTTTTTTTAATGCTAGCCCTGGAACTTGAACTCTGGGCCTAGATGCTGTCCCTGAGCTTTTTTGCTCAAGGCTAGTGCTCTACCATTTGAACCGCATCTCCACTTCCAGCTCTTCTTTTACTGGTTAATTGGAGATAAGAATCTCGTAGGCTTTTTTGCCCAGACTTGTTTTGAACTGCCTGCCATCCTCAGATCTCAACCTCCTGAGTAGCTAGGATTACAGGCATAAGTCACGGGCACCTGGTTGATTAAAGTATTTTTTAAGGGAAAAAGAAAGAAAATGGGCCAGAAAATCATTCAGAGTAGAGGAGAATAAGGTTTTCAAGTGTCATGATCTCTTATGTGCCCCAAACCCTGAAGTGACCTAAGCACTGGGGTCCGATTGCCACTGCAGGAAGGCCAGGAATGGATGCAGGAGGAGAGCTGTCCACTGACGCCCTGGGAGATGCTGTGCTGTCTCCTCTTCATCCCTCCGTCTGTCCAGGAACCAGGCAGAACAAATAAAGCTCTGGCAGCTGGGCTGAGTCAGCTGAGGGCTGTCCTATTTCAAAGTATTTCTTTTTTGTTTTGTTTTTTTTTGTTTTTGTTTTGGGTCCAGTCGTGGGGCCTGAACTCTGGGCCTGGGCGCTGTCCCTCAGCTCTTCAGCTCAAGGCTAGCGCTCTACCACTTGAGCCACAGCGCCACTTCCAGTTTTTTCTTTTTTGCTTATGTGGTGCTGAGGAATCGAACCCAGGGCCTCAGGCATGCAAGGCAAGCGCTCTACCACTGAGCCACCTTCCCAGCCCATTCTTTTAGAATGATGTCTAGAGCTTACTGCGGGCAGAACCTCAGGTCAAGCCCAGAGCCTTCTTCCTATTTAGGATGCAGCCCAGATCCTGGGAGCTGTTTTCTTCTGGTATGTGTGAGGCTATAATTGGCCTCCCCATGCCCTGAGCTCTGCCCGCCCTGACTTACTTAGTGATGTATTGGCCTTGGAAATTATCCCAAGTTCTTTCATTCCGCGTTTAGCTGGAAAGTCCCTATGCAGCTGTAGTCACACTGAGACGTGTGGAGTGCAGGGGCTATGTGGGTCTTGACCCAGCCGCCTGACCCAGCTAGTTGTTTGCCTTTCCAAACCAGCTCCTGCCGGTGATTTGGGCCCCCTCCCCCTAGATAGGATTTACTGTGTTGCCTAGGCTGGACTCAGACTCCTGGGCGCACGTGAGCCTCCTAGGCAGCTGAGACTAGAAGCATGGCCAGGCACGTCAACTGCCAGTAACTTTATCTCCTCCAGGCTCTTCTATCCGCTGAAGCAGGGCCAGGTGGCCACTGCCCAGGCCTCCCTCACTCTCACTTTCTGCTCTCTGAGTCTGTCTTCACCCGTCTGGCCAGTGTGACCCAGAACCCCTTGCTTATTTGTTTTTGCATTTCCCCCAGAGTACTTTAGAGTCCCGGGTTGGGGATGTTAAGCTTAGGGTGGATTGTAGGAACTGGCCTCGCCTCATCTGAGGACCGCCTTCCTGCTCCACCTCCGTGGGGAATGAGCCCTCAGACACCCTGCCTTCCTGCGTTCCCTTGTGGCTAACAGCCAAGGGGGAGCTGGAGGTGTGGGAACTGCCCGGGTGGACGTGTATTGGACAGAGGCAGCTCTACTCCCCACCGTGTTTTGTTGTTGTCTTAGCTCTGGCTGACTCTAAACTTGTAGTCCTTCTGCTCAGCTTCCCGAGTGCTGAGATTGCAGGTTTGTGCTACCCCCTAACCTTCTATCTTAGTTTTTGCAAAATCTCCAGCAAGAGCCTTCTTGCGGTTTTCGTGGCCAGAACATCCTTCTCTAGGGGCTTCATGTATGAATGGTCTGGATAGTTCTCAGTGCTTCTGGTTTCTTTTTGTTCATTGTAGCCAAGCCCAGAATTAAATCAACATTTCTCCTTCCCAGAGCTTCAGGCTTGGACTGCCAAGTTCTGATGCTTGATGATTTACTTGTCTGCAGGCCTTGGGCAATCTAAAAAAAAAAAACACTGGGAGGAAGGTAGACTGTCTGTTGTTCCACATGCCGGATTCTCTGCTCTAAGACAGTTCTGTGAGGTTTTACATCCTTCATATTGAAAATACGTTGGTATGAAAGAATGTAGTATGGATGTTTAAAATGACAGATGGGCGGTCTAGGCACTGGTAGGCCAGGGCTCAGGTAAACTCATTACCAGGCATACACCTGTATTTGTAGACCCTTCTGTCCAGGGAAAATTTCTCTACAAACTTGAAATCATCTTCCTGTAACTCTAGCACCACCTTTTTACCCTAGTACTTACCTGGGGCTCTTTCTCATGCCGTTGAGAGGTTCAAAATCCTGTATACAACAGAAATGCCAGGCCTCCAGAGCATTATCTGTGCAACCTGCCAGTCATTGCTGAACAATACTCCAACTCCTATCCTTTAATAGAGGTCTACCTGGGACCTGGTGTGGCATTTCATGCCCAAACCCCATATGATTGCTATTGCTTTAGAATGTCACAGAAACCATAAACCTTCCCTGGACAGATCACAAGACCATGCGTTGACCCGCTGTCACCTGATTTTCTGCTTCTCAACCCCTGCTAGTAAGCCCAGAAAGACCTAAACACAAGTACATGTTATATTCCTTCACATTTCTGCTTCCTCCCGTCTCTGTCATGTGATAATGTTTGTGGTCTATAATAAGCCAAGACCACACATACACTTCTGCAGAGGTCTATACGAGTTGCTACTGGATGTCATATGTGTTGCTTTACAGTATACCACCTGTGTACAAGACTTAAGTAACAAAGGCTCAGTGGAGCCGAGTCTGCACTCCACAATGTGTCCATATGTTTATAATTTCATTCAGCATTCATACTAATAACCCTGGGAGGTCGGCATCATAATCCGTAAGACCGTATGAACCCTGAGTAGTTACATAATTTTTTATTCTTGTTATAAAGGTGATGTACAGAAGGATTACAGTTACATAAGTCAGATAATGACTCTCCTCACTCTCCCAGTTTTTCCCTCCCAGTTATATAGTTTTTTTTCTGATTTCTTTCTCTCTTCCAGTTCCTGGAGGAGTTTGTACCTCTCTATCATGTCATGCTACAGTGGTCGACTGCAGGATCAACTGGGGTTTTCAAGCAAAGCTGGGGAGATAGGGACATCAGACAGGAATGTGGGCCTCCAACCCCAACTGGGGTGAGTGAGAGGGACATCTGAGGAAAATGGGAGCTTCTAGCCCAAACTGGGGTGATTGACATGGAGATCAGAGGGAAATGGTCTAGAAAGGAGACAGGGCGCTGATCTAGATTAAGGGAAACATAGGAGTCTCAAACACAATATTTTTAAGTTTTAAAAAAGACTATGAGGGGCTGGGAAGGTGGCTCAATGGTAGAGCGCTTGCCTTGCATGCATGAGGCCCTGGGTTCGATTCCTCAGCACCATATAAGCAGAAAGAAAAAAGCTGGAAGTGGCGCTGTGGCTCAAGTGGTAGAGCACTAGCCTTGAGCTGAAGAGCTGAGGGACAGTGCCCAGGCCCAGAGTTCAGGCCCCACAACTGGACCCCCCCCCCAAAAAAAAAAAAGACTATAAGTCTATGGTAGAACTGAAAAATGTACAAAGGAACAATAGAATAGGAATAACAATTCTAAAAAATTATCTTTTGGTATACAAATAGACAGGCACAGATCATCAACAACAGATGCTCAGACCACCGGACAAAGGAATACTGGGGGCAGGGCACTCCTGTGGTTTCTTTTTGTTGTTGTTCTTGTTGTTATTAGTCGTGGGGCTTGAACTCAGGGCCTGGGTGTTGTCCCTAAGCTTTTCTGCTCAAGGCTAGCACTCTACCATTTTGAGCCACAGCTCTACTTTTGATTTTCTAGTAGTTAACTGGAAATAAGGGTGTCACGGACTTTCCTTTCCCAGGCTGGCTTCGAACCTTGATCCTCAGATCTCAGCCTCCTGAGTGACTAGGATTATAGGCATGAGCCACCAGTGCCCAGCTGCCATGATTTCTGAGTATTGCCCAAAGGTGACAGTTTATTTACAGAGGAAAAAACGTCAGTGCTAGGTGTCCATCACTCATGCCACTCAGTCAAGCCTGGCTCGGTCCTTTACTGAACAAATAACTGTGTGGTGTGTTTGTTCACAAAAACTGTTTTCATGAATCTGGCCCAGTGGCATAGGCAGGTCTAGTGTGAGAATACAGTCAAACAGCTGCCCAGATACCTCCAGGGAGGCAGCCAGACTTGAGGCAGAGACCTTGCCCCACTCCCAGACCGCTCGGGCTGGGTTGCTTGAAGAACTTGGCCCCAGGCAGTGACTTTAGAGCTATGTAGTTCCCTTCTGAGTAGTGAGAAGAGCTACCTGACGGTCTCCCATACCCCTGTCATCCCTGACTGTTGCTGGCTTTGTTCAATCAGGCTGGGGCTCAGGGGTGATACAGAAAGTAAACGTGGCCAGGCACCGGTGGCTCACACCTGTTATCCTAGCTACTCAGGAGGCTGAGATCTGAGGATCCTGGTTCAAAGCCAGCCTGGGCAGGAAAAGCTGTGAAACTTTATCTCCAATAAACCATCAGAAAACTGGAAGTGGTGCTGTGGCTCAAGTGGTAGAGCAGAGGAACAGCTCCCAGGCCCAGTGTTCAAGCCATATGACCAACAAAAAAAGAAAAAAGAAAAGAAAGTAGACGTGGACATGTGATCTTTATTCCTCTCCTACCAGCCTCCTTTCCCAGCTTCTACCAAATCCATGGAGTTTTTTGTTTGTTTGCTTTTGCCTTTACTTTTAGTGGCCGGATGTTCAGATTTCATGGAGGTCCTGTCTTCATTTTAGTGAAGGGCAGTGCCTCGGTGCCTAGATGGTCTCTCCTTCCTCTCTATACATCCTTCATCCTGGGGCTAGAGTCCTGGTCCATGCTGCATCCTCAGAACTGGGCCTCCGTGTTTGTCCCTCAGGTCCCGGTGTGAATGGCCTGGAGGAGCCTAGCATCGCCAAGAGGCTGAGGGGCACCCCCGAGAGGATCGAGCTAGAGAACTACCGCCGGTCTGTGAGACTGGCCGAGGAGCTGGAGGAGGTGCCCGAGGAGACCCAGGCAGAGCACAACCTGAGCAGCGTGCTGGACAAAGGCACCGAAGAGGACGTGGCCAGCAGGTCAGTGCCCGTGGCTTGCCAGGCTCTTGGGTCCCCAGATGAAAACCACCTCACTGGAGGGCAGCCGGGGAGCTTCTTAAAGATGGAATCCGAGCCAGACTGTGTGGAAATCCTGGCTCAGACACTTTCCAGCAATGGAGCTGTAGGTAAACTTTGTCGTTTTTTATGCCTCAGTTTCTTTGTCTGTAAAATGAAACCTATGCTAGCTCCTTCCTCACTTAATTGGTGTGACGACTAGAGGGGGAAATAGGAATATGGTTCTAAAACAGTACATGGTATCGGGCTTCTCTGCCTGGTGCTGACTGTGTGCTTCGATCATCCTCTGCTTGTGAGGTTTTGTCCCTCTACATAGGAAGTGGGCAGAGCTAGGAATAGAACTGATTTCCTATCTCAGTTTTTCTGGGTCCAAGCCTAGGGTTCTTCCTGTTTTTCTTGCGGTCTCATCTGCTCTTCCCTGCTCTGTCAGTAGCCTTACCTGTAACCTATACACAGTCAGCAGTCACTGCACTGACCTGTGTTTCCCTCCGGCCTGCGTTTCCCCGCAGCCAGCATCTCCCTGCAGCCCTCCGGCCTGCGTTTCCCTGCAGCCTGCATCTCCCTGCAGCCTGCATCTCCCTGCAGCCCTCCAGCCTGCGTTTCCTTGTGGTCTGCTCACGGTGCCTGCAGCCCTTGAGGGCTTGCAGCGGGTAGCCAGGCCAAGACACTGATGGAACCAGCCTGGAAAGACACAAAAGAGTTTCATTTTTTCCTTATTTCTTGGGTGATTTGTGAATTGCCACTGCAAGATTTCCAGATTTCCTGATGGTAAACACCACTGGGACATTTGGTGCAAAAGCAGTTCCTGGGCCCTCCCCTAAGGTGTGGAGTGGGAATGGCTGTCTTTTACAGACATTCTTGATCATGTTTATGATCAGCTCCATGGTTGACTTTACACAGGCACCTTGCGCCAGGACTCAGCAGCCTCCTGACCCTCCTTCCAAGCTGGGTGGAGCCTGTCTTCTAGAGGACTCTAGAGGATGCATTTTTAAATTTCCTGGCCCAAGGCCAGGGAAAATTGACTCTGTGGTTTGGTGTTGTTTTGTCTTGTTTCTGTTTTCATCAGTGCTGGGGCTTGAACTCGGCCGGGGCACTGTCCCTGAGCTTCTTTTGCTCAAGACTAGCGCTCTAGCACTTGAATCACAGCACCACTTCTGGCTTTTACTCTGTCTGTGGTACTGAGGAATCGAACAGGCTAGGCAAGCATCTACCACTAATCCCCATTCCCAGCCAACCTCTGTGGTTTTAATATTGGTTTCCCTTATTGCTCAAAGCAAAGAAGGCGGCCTGTGCTGTGCCGGGTGCTGTAAGTGCTTTAGTGTTCACAGATTAACATTTCCATGGGCTTCCCGCAACCGGATGGCATCATCATGTGTGGCAGAGCGTGAATAAATGGGATTTCCTGCCTGTCCTTCCCCTGTCTTGCCTTGTCCAGCAGAGGCAGTGGCTGAGCACATGCTTGATTTTCACCCATGTGAAGGTCACTGGTTGATGTTACCTGCTTGGCAGTGTTCATGAGGTCTCAGTGTGGGTGGGACTTTGGTGTTTGGCTGAACAGGACAGCAGTTCGCAGAGTCCTTGATTAGAGTCCTGTTTCCCTTTGAGAAGCCTCAGAGAACTTCAGGGGGAACCCCAGGCAGAGCCCCCTCAGGCATAGCCTTCCTCACCATCCTCTGCCAGCTTCCCTCCGCAGTGATGCCCCCCAGAACCTAAGAGTGCTTTAGGCTGTCTGTGATGCTTTTTTTTTCTCCTGTAGGGATTCTCCTCACAGAGTTTCTAGGCTGATGGCTGGCGCTTGATGGTTCATGCCTGTGATCATAGCTACTCAGGAGGCTGAGATCTGAGGGTCATGGTTCAAAGCCTAGCCTGGGCAGGAAAGTCCATGAGAGTTTTATCTCCAATGAACCACAGAAAGCCAGAAGTAGAGCTGTGGTTCAGGTGGTAGAGTGGCTCAACTTCCTGTGTCCAAAAGCTCAGGAACAATGAACAATGGCCAGGGCCCCAAGGTCAAGCCCTAGGACCAGCAACAACAGGAAAAAAATAGTTTGTAAGCTGAGTCAGGCACCAGTGGATCATGCCTATAGCCCTCGCTGCTCAGGACGGAGGCCCTGGAGGATCAGGGTGGTTCTAAGTCAGTGTCTTTGGCACCACTTGTCAAATTCCAGACCTCCCTGCCCACAGAGGAAGGCTGCTTTGCTTGTCTTGAGCGCCAGGAAATGGCAGAGCCTCTGAGCTTGTCGCTTACAGAGAAAGATGAGGGCTGACCTTTCCTCTCGCATCTTCACACTCCAGTCCGTGAGCTGCCATAAAGCCGCTAGAGGTCGGGTTAGGAGCTCCCTTCTCTCGGAAAGCTGGGGCCGTGCAGCTCAGCCTGCTGGCTTACTACCATTACCCAAACAAGCCTGCGGACACTCAGCTGTGGAGGAGAGGCAAAGGGTTAAGATGATTGCAGCTCTGACCTGGTTTTATCTTTGAACCATATTACCTGGCACATACCAGATCCATTCAAAATCCATTCAAAGAAAGCAAACTACCCTCAAGAAGAGCAAACATAATTCCAGTTTAAAAAAAAAATACTAAGCCAGGCATGAGCCAGTGGCTCACACCTATTATCCTACTCAGGAGACTAAGATTGAGGATTGAGGTTCAAAGCCAGCCCGGGCAAGAGTCTGTGAGGTGCTTATCTCCAATAAACCACTCAGAAACCTGGAAGTGGCTCAGTGGCTCAAGTTGTAGAGTGCTAGCCTTGAGCTGAAGAGCTGAGGGACAGTGCCCAGGCCCAGAGTTCAAGCCCCACAACCGACCCAAAAATAAATAAATGCTGAAACATGATCGAACACAGATGCCAAGTCTTCCATGGTTCAGATCCCTCATTCATGACCTGTGACGCCAACTCCTCCCCTTTACCTGACTTATCATGATGTGTTTGTGCCTTGTCCCCCTCTGAGAGTATGCATCTTGCCCCTGTCATCTTTGCCTTTACTCCTGGGTGTTTAGTAAGTGTATTGTAAGCCGAGGACACTGGGCACATTATAATTGGGTGGCTAAATGAGTAAGGCAGGCCACAGCTTGCAGGAGGGAGTCAGTTCTTATTCCTGCATCCACTGGCTTAGCTGCGGTGGGCGTTCAGCGTGCTCTTTCTGTGCACCTATAACTCCAGCGCTTAGGGATCATTGAGAGTTGCAGGCCATCCTGGGGTACATCATGAGACTTTGATGAACGTCAGTGATCCCTGACCTCCATAGCATAACCAAGACCCAGGTGGTAAGAAAGTCATGGGTCATTGGGGCTTGGAATGTGGCTTAGTGGTAGAGTGCTTGCCTAGCATGCATGAAGCCCCTGGTTCAATTCCTCAGTACCACATACACAGAAAAAGCCAGAAATGGCACTGTGGCTCAAGAGGTAGAGTGCTAGCCTTGAGCAAAAGCTCAGGGACAGTGCCCAGGCCCTGCATTCAAGCCCTAGGACTGGCAAAAAATAAAGCCGTGGGTCACAGAGCATAATAGTCACCCCTGGGGTCATGTGGTCCAGCGGGCCAGTCTGCTGTCACTTGTGACACCAACCACAGATTCAGGAGTTTCCCCAGCCACTTTCAGACCCGACCCTTGTCTAGAAAAGGACCCACAGAACTCACCAAGAGCTGTTACACCGTGGCCGTGGCTTGTTACAAGGGAAAGAAGCCGGCTTTAAAAAAAAAAAAAATCAGCCAAGGAAAGAAGTGTGTGAGCAAACTGCCAGACTCCAGAGCTTCCCAGTGTTCTATCGAAGTGGGACCAGGACCTTGTGTTGCTTTCTTGGTGTCAGTGTGCGACAGTGTGGGCTGAGTATACCCACCCAGGCTTGGGAGCTTGGAGTTTTCTGGCCGGTACCATTTGGCTCAGAACCCATACCAAATCACAGCGTCAGTCTTTATGGTATGTCCAGTTCCCTCCCCCAAAGTAAGACTGTGGGATATGGCTAGCCTTCACTTGCATCTGCTTACTAGACTTACTACCACCCAAGGTCCCAGGCAGTCCTCTTAGACAGAATCCCAGGGGGCCAGGCGTTTTCCTCCCCTACGTTGAGGACAAGGGCAGACCTGTTTGGGACAGTCAGACTCTCCCTACACAGAACCAGTGGCCCTGGTAGTGCACATCATTGTCCTTGACTCTGTGTGCTCACAGCTGGGCTGTGAGGAGCTGCATGTTGGTGCAGAGGACCCTGCCTTCACAGAACACCAGGGAGCCTGATGCCCCTGGGGCCCATCTCCATAGGTCAAGTGCTTTATCCTGAAAGCCAGGGCTGGGCCAGGGAAAGGTGTTCTTGTAAAGTGCTGCTCTGTTCCAGCCTGAGCTGGCCTCTTCTGTGAACAGAACCAGAGTGGAGGATAGAGCTATTTGTCAGGCAGGGTGGCCCAGGGGTTGATCTTTCCGGTGTTTTGGTGCTGGGCCTGCTTGGTGGGCAGGACGCTGGCCGCACGTCTGTGTGGCCTGCAGGTGGGAGTTTGTGCTGGGCCTGCTTGCCTGATGGGACCCTGGCCCCACGTCTGTATGGCCGGCAGTGGGGGGGGGGACTGGGCTCTCAAGGATCACCATCACGTTAATCAGGCTGCTGCCTCCTCTGTGCTCCTCACTACGCACATACATCCTGACTGCCCGTGCATGCCTGTACCCCCATGGTTCTCATGAGAGGCTTCTAGCCAACCTAAGTAGAATAGAATTGAGTTCCCTCCACCAAATAGTGGCCAGAGCAAAAAAAACATTCTCTCTTTCCTCAGTACTGAGGGTCATGAGGTCGTAGCAGGAGTCTATGCCCCTGCTCTGCTCTTGTGGCCTTCTGTGACCCCTCAGTGGTGGGGCCTGCTGGCCACTGTGCCCACAGGCTGGGCTGTGTACCCTACCCCCGTCCTCCTACCTCGCGTCCCCTCCCACTCGGCTGGACCTCTGCTCCCAGCCTTCCCTTCTCCGTGTGATGTAACCCCTCACTTGGATTATGTGGTCCTTCCTCACAGCAGTTCCGAGTCGGAGATGGAGGAGGAAGAAGAGGATGATGAGGAAGACCAGTTGCCCACCTCTGACCTGGGTGGTGTTCCTTGGAAAGAGGCAGTGAGGATCCATGCTCTTCTGAAAGGAAGGAGTGAGGAGGACCTGGAGGCCTCCAAGAGCTTTGGGCCTGAGGAGGAAGAGGAGGAGGGGGAAGAGGAGGAGGAGGAGGAGGAAGAGGACTATGAAGAAGAGGAAGAAGAATATGATGAAGAGGAGGAAGAATCCAGTGAAGGTCAGAAAATACTCCCTTCTCCTAGCCCTGACCCCCTCCCCTGGAGCCAGGTGTGAGTTTAACAGGCACAGTGGCTGCAGCCACAATTCGCTGTACACTGACTGCCTGCCTCAGAGCCAGAGATGGTGTTCTCCCCTGCCCCCACTCCCCTATCTTAAGTCAGAGCCAGAAAGATCCTCCTCCCCTTCCACACTTCCTGATCTCAGAGCCAGGAAGACCCCCCCCCTCCTCCCCCTCCCACACTCCCTGATCTCAAGAGCAGAGGAGATACGGGTGTCTGGCGGAACATTGCAATGTGATAATGTCCCTTGTGCACCTTTGTACTTTAACTGCAAGTGGAAGCCAGGGGCCAGTGCAAAGTCTTCGTCTACATTAGGATACTCGTTCCTGCTTCCTCCTTTGTCTCCCCGCCCCCCCATAGTGTCAATTAGTGAAATGTATTTTCCTAAGGGGAGGGAAATTAGCTCTTTAAAGGAGTCTCTGGTTCTGTCTTGAAAGCTGAGGCTACTGGGCCTCAGTGCCAGGGACAGAGAGGATCTGTGGTCACAATGGAGCTGGTGGAGAAGGAGCATCTTCAGTGTGCACTTGTTCTGATTGCTTCTGAGATAGCTTCTTGTGGTGGATTTTTCCATTCCCTCCTTCTCTCTGGCTGTGAGGGGAAAACCTGAGGACAGAGGAACATTCCTTCCCTGTCCTGGAGGCACGGAGGTCCCGTGGGTGACAGGTAGAGATGTGACGCCCCAGGAGGGTTGTTCTTGCTCTGCAGGAGCACAGAACCAAAGAGAAGGTTCCAAGCCCTACTCCTTCCTTCTGTGCAGAGCAGGTTGAGTCTGGAGGCACGGGTGTGGTGGAGGGTTGAAGTGAGGTTGCCTCTCTGTTTTTCCTGAATCCAGTGTGCTCCTTGCCCAGGCCCACCCGACACCTGTTCCCTCTGGCACCTCAGCGCCTGAGCCTTTCTCCGGCAGGACTCGTGTTCACACAGTGATCTCTGGAGAGGGACCACCCTGACACCAAGGCCTGCCCAGGGGTTACACTCCCTGGGGGCGTTTAGAAAACCCTCGGGAACTACTCCGCCAGGCCTCGTGCAGAGTGCCACGAGGGTAGCCCACGGAGGCTCAGGCCCTGCGTTCATGCAGTTTCCTGAGACTTGATGAGGGTCCGCACAAGAAGCCAGAGACCACGGCTGGGGCCTGGGGTCCTCTCGTCCCAGCCACATCTGCAGCACATGCTGCAGACACAGGGCTGCCCCCTACCCCCCGCCTGCTCCCAGCTCACACCCAGGAAAGTACCTTGTGAACTCACTTCATTGTGGATATCGTTGCCTCCAGTGAGGGCTGAAGCTTGCTATCTTTGGACCCACATAGCTCAGTCTTCCAGGACCTTCCCCAGGCCCCCTTAAGTGGAGTTAACTGCCTACTCTTAGAGCCAGTATCAAGATCAGGCCTGCAGAAAATGAGCTTCAACCAGAGAAGTACGTGTCGCATAGTCCAGCCATGCTCGGTGTGTTCACGGGCTAGCCCTTGTCCCAAGCCTGTGATGTGTGTCTTCTGGGCGGATGTGAGGATCTGGACACCTGTGGGCAGTGACAGGACCCCACTGCTGGCCGCTGGAGATAACTCTGCTTTCTGTTCTCTTTCCTCCTTCCTGTCCCTCTCCACTTGCCCCTCTGTGGGATTCTTGGTGCTGTCGGTGGGTGTCTGGCTCCCCCTGCTGTAGAAGGGGAGTATTGCCCCTGGGACAGAGAACTTCTGCAAGGCCAGTGGCTCCAGCATCTCTCAAAGGAAGAAGCAGCGGGTACATGTAAAGGTACCCACCTTGCCCGCCTTCCCACCTCTGTCCCAGATCCCTCCCCATCCAAAACCCATCTCCAAGAGCAGGTTCCACACGAAAAGATCTGTGCTTTCCAGATAGCTGCACTTGGGTTTTTTTTTCACACATCTAGCTGGCTACCTACCCCCATACCCGGCCTTCCCAGCACAGAGAGCAGTGTCTACGTCAGTAGAGAGTAAGTGATGCCTGTGGTCCTCTCTCTACCCTCAAGGTTCTGCCCCGGGTTCCCCTTACCCAGGGAAGACTTGGCAGCTTCTCTAATGCCGGAAATTGCATGACCAAAGTTTCCATCCCACCTTAGCTGCCTTTAGTATTTCTCAGAGGAAGGAAGGCTGACTTCATGCTGCTGATAAATCCCCCCCGGCTGTATGTGTTAGCGGGAGACAGAATATAACTCAGGGAGAAGCTCACATTTTAAAAGGTAGAGAAAGAGCTGGCTGACCTGCCAGGCAGGCTGTTCGGTGACTGATGTGATTTAGCCCCATCTTGTACCAGAAAGGCAAAGAAGCCTTGGAGAGAATCTGTGAATCTTGAGACAGCCACTCGCTGGCTCAGTGGTAGA
Source organism: Dipodomys merriami (assembly GCF_024711535.1). Lineage (NCBI taxonomy): Eukaryota > Metazoa > Chordata > Mammalia > Rodentia > Heteromyidae > Dipodomys > Dipodomys merriami. The sequence goes on along the minus strand of NW_027206295.1, from coordinate 321,165 downwards.
GCACTTGCCTTGCATGCCTGAGGCCCTGGGTTCGATCCCTCAGCACCACATAAGCAAAAAGAAAAAAGCCGGAAGTGGTGCTGTGGCTCAAGTGGTAGAGCACTAGCCTTGAACTGAAGAGCTGAGGGACAGTGTCCAGGCCCAGAGTTCAGGCCCCACGACCCGGACCCCCCCCCCAAAAAAAAAAAAGACAGCCACTCTAGGAAAGGTGCCATGAGGGGCCGAAGCCCCCATGTTAGAGCACAGGGCAGGGTCTACACTGAGGACCTGTAATACATATGTTCTCCAAGAACCACTGGAGTCACAACGGTAGACAAGAAAATGGAGAGTTGTCACCAGACGCTGGTGGCTCACACCTATAATCCTAGCTACTCAGGAGGCTGAGATCTGAGGATTGCGGTTCAAAGCCAGCCCAGGCAGGAGAGACCGTGAGACTCCTATCTCCAATAAACCACCAGAAAACCGGAAGTGGCGCTGTAGCTCAAGTGGTTGAGCGCTCGCCTTGAGCTGAAGAGCTGAGGGACAGCACCCAGGCCCAAAGTTCAAGCCCCACGACCGATCCAAAAAAAAAAAAAATAGAGAGTTGTCCTAGCAAAGCAAATTTTACTTCTGCAGAAGAGTGTGCCATCAGCCAAGAATCTGTCAAGCAAGCCCAGAACAGGCAGGCAGCTGCCCTGATTATCCGGGATGGAGCAGGCCCTGCCCCTCTGCTCTGATAGGCTGAACTCAGGTTCACAATTTGCTCAGACTGGCTAGTTTGAATCAGATAAAATATTAACCATCTCAAAACATAGCCACACCTCTGCTATTCCCTGAACAATCAGAGGTGTGTCTTAATTCCATCTTGGAAAATCAAGGAAGATAAAACTTTACGTTTCAAAAACCCTTTTCCCAAAGCAGTTTCTCTTGTCCACCAGAGCCAAGCTACCAGGAACTTTTAAGCAACACACTTTGATAGAGAAGAGGTTTTCTCCCGGGCCCTGATCAGTATTTTCTGCTCCTGTATGTCATCCTCACTGCTCCCAGCCCAGAGAGCATCATTGTAGTGACCAAACAGGAGCCAAGTCACTCAGGAAAATGGCTGAGGGAAAGGATGGCACCGCTCCCAGATTGAAGCTGGCTCCTGGCAGGAACTCCAGAATCCTTCAGATCTGTGGTACCTGCTCTTGCTGCCTGAACAACTGTCCTCCCTCCAAGACACAGGCTGTCCCTTTGTCTTAACCCTCCTCCAGCATGATCCAACTACTAATGTCAGGGTCCCCTAGGGCAGGGACCATGTGTCGGATTCCAAGGGTCATGAGGAAATTTCGTGTCTGTGAAAAACCTCATCTCATGTCCAGAAGGATCAGTGCGTCACTAGATGGGTCTTAAGAAACAGGACCTCAACCATAGACAAAGCAGAGAAGTTTTGGTTGCGTTTCAACCCTTGGACTCCCAGAGTTTGGTACTTCACAGTATAGAGCTCTCCTTCCTCTCCTGGCTACTGCCTCCTCTAACCCTGCTCCCAGAATTTGCTTTCTGCCCTGTATTTCTCAGCAGGGGTGTTCACCCCTCTGTAGAATGTGCCGGCCTCTTCCCCCGCAGAGTGTGTCCCTTCCACAAACCCAGCATGCAGCATGTGGTTCAGGGAAGGGAGGCTGTTCCTCTCCAGCAGCAGTTCTGGCTGCGAAAGATAAAAACTCAAGTACTAAGAAAGCGCCTTTCTGCTCGTTGGAGTTAGGTGGCTCAGTAGAGAATGGCCCACCTCTCGTCTCTCAGAGAAGTGGTCAGTCCGGCAGGTGGTGGTAAGCACCTTGCTGGGTAACCAACAGAAAGTGTGTCTTTGAGAAAGCTTTTTTTTCTGCTTTTTCATCTGAGTCCTTGTGACCTCTGGAGGGGACCAGGTGTCATCTGTTCTTCCTGCCTTGGCATTTGGCTTAGGATGAAAAGAACATAAGAAAGAAAAAGAAGACTTTAGCGTCGGAGTTGGAGTATGTAGTCCTCTTCACTGAAACTAGAAGTACAAATGAATGGCTGGATGTTGGTGTCTCACACCTGTAATCCTAGCTACTCAGGAGGCTTCCACCTGAAGCTAGCCTGAGTGGCAGAGTTTGTGAGACTCCTATCGCCAGTTAATCTCAAGGAGCCAGAGGTGGGGCTGTGGCTCAAGTGGTAGAGTGCTAACTAGCTAACACCTCGGCCCTGAGTTCAAGCCCCATGTGTGTCACACACACACACACACACATACACACGGACACACGGACACACAGAAGGAAGGAAGGAAAGGAAGGAAGGAAGGAAGGAAGGAAAAAGGCTGTATCAGCTTGAATGAGTGGAAAGGGGTATGTATGTGTGTGTGTGTTTTCTTAACTTTTACTTCTTTCTGATTCAAAGTGGTCTTGGCAAATATTGTAACCTTTCTCTCCGTTTCCGTTCTTGTGGTGTTTCCTTCCTTCCTTCCATCCACTGTCGTGTTTCTGCCTGTGTCTCTGTCCACCATTGTTTCTCCCCCTGTCCACTTCTCACCGCCTCCATCCCTCACACCTGCATACCAGCTGGGAACCACAGGCTACAGCAAATCATAAATCCAGCGGACCCCTTGGCAATCCAGGCTGATGTGCATTGGACACACATTCGTGGGAAGGAGGAGGAGGAGAGAACGGTCCCCACCTCAGAGTCCTCCACTTCCAGAGGTAACTGCCACGAGGCCAGGTCCCAGTGTACTTCGGAAGCACTTCACCACTCCTTCTGCTGCAGAAAACCCTTCCTTGTAGGGACAAAGCTGCGGTTTGACCAAAGAATAAGAAGCACCAGAATTTTGCATTTTTCTGATGTTAAATCAGGACCACTTCCCTGCTGCTCAGTCAAGGACAGGCTTTAATCCATGGATACAAAACAGTAAAGTGATCCTGACCTGTAAAACTCAGTAATCCACCCTGTTAGAACACTCCTCTGAAGAGAAAAGGTATTTCTCTGGGGGATGTCTGCCTGTAATTGTGTTGGGAAGAACACATATTTAGAAATGAAATTAAGATGAGATGTCTATCAGGGAAGCCCCTAAAGTCTCTGAGTCAAAGATTAGATTGGATAGTCTATTTCTGTTTCCCAGTAAAATACAAATAATTCATCTTCCTCTTTTTTTTTTGTTTCCTTTTTGTTGTTAGTTGTGGGGCTTGAACTCTGGGCGCTGTCCCGGAACTCTTCAGCTCAAGGCTGGCGCTCTACCACTTTGAGCCACAGCGCCACTTCTGGTTTTTCTGGTGGTTCACTGGAGATAAGAGTCTCATGGACTTTCCTGCCTCACTGACTTGGAACCATGATCCTCAGATCTCAGCTAGTCTACTCAGCTAGAGTAGCTAGGATTACAGGCGAGAGCCACCAGCACCCAGACCTTCTTCTTTTCTTCTTCTTGACAAAGTCTCACTAAGCTGCTCAGACTGTTCTTGAACTGGCAACCCTCTTGCTTAATCCCCCAGAACAGATGGGACTAAAGGTGTGCACCATGGTGAATAGCGGTAAAAGTAAACCAAGGAGCTCAATGAGGAGTGGTGGCCGCGTGTGATCCTCAGCCACCTCTTCTAAACAGGGGACCTTGGCCTTGTCACGTGCAAGTGTATTGATCCAGAGCCCGCTCACAGCCCCACGCTGGACTCATTCTCCCGTTGGACTTTCACCCTCTCCAGCTCCAAATCTTTGCAGGTAGACAACACCAACCTCTGTTAATGGCTTTCCCACCACTGTAGAGAGCAGATGTACACAAGCTGTGGAAAGAGACCCTGCTTACCAGGCATCAGGCTGCCTGCAAGATCGGGACGGATCGGAATGTCTGCACCCTTGGGCCCCTCTTGCCCCCCAACCCCTCCTTGGCTTTCTCTTTTCTCCTTGTCCAGAGTGTCCACTGCACAGGCCAGCAGCACACCGGCAGTCCTCAGTACCAGACAGGCTCTGTCCATTGACTTCAGCTCCTCCTCACTGGGAACGGACTGCCGTGTTAACTCCACGTTTATCGTTTGTTTTAAATTCAGTGCCTGGCCTTCCTTCCGTACGCCGCGCAGCAGTGCAGGCCTGGCTGGAGACGGTCTCCGGAGGTAGTCTGGTGATGTTTGCCCCCGCCCCACTCACCGTAACCTCTCTCTAGGCAGCTCTGCTGGTGCCCTAACACCAGGACGGTGGTCCTGTGGCCGCTGCATGTGAGGGCGGAGCCAGCGGGGTGGGGCACTTGCATGGCTGGTCAGGCCGGCCCCCTTGCATGGACCCAGGCACTTCCCACCCAGGCCGACTACAGACCCACCATGAGCTAGGACAGAGAGGCACCTTGGCTGATGGATAGGGCGTGGGGGGAAAGGCCGGAGCTGAGGGAACCTTTTGCACTGAGGTTCAAAGTGTGTGTAACAACTGACTGTGAAGGCAGAGGAATAGATAGTGTTCTAGAAGCTTGCCCAAGTCAAGTGCCGGAGAAGGGAGCAAGTCGAAACTCGGGAAGGAGCTGAGGTGCTGGGGGCTCAGCTCTATCGTAATCCTAGCGACTCGGGGAGAGGCTGAGATCTGAGGATTATAGTTCGAAGCCAACGTGGGCAGAAAAGCCCGAGAGATTGTATCTCCAATTAATCTGCAAAAAGCAAAAAAAAAAAACTTGACTGGAGGGATGGCTCAAGCGGTAGAATGCCAGCCATGAGTAGAACAGGCATGCAAGAGCACGAGGCCTTGAGTTCAAGTTCAGGAAAGCTGTAGAGAAATTTGCCAGAGCACAGGGGAGGGCAGAGGGCAGACTGAGAACCGGCGCGTGGCTCCATTGCTGGCCCCACATAGCCACCGTGTCTTTAAGTACTTAGAGCCCTTGCTGGTCCTCCCTGAGTTCTTTGGGAAATGCGTTTCTTCAGGAAGGGTAGTTGGTGCTCTGAGCGCTGTGCAGTCTCCATCTCCACCCCAGCATCACACCGACCGAGGATCCTGCACATGTGCTCCGAGCATCACCTGGACAGTCCCTCTGGGATGGACTGGCATCAGCCGATCTCTGCCACAGGCTCTTACCAAGCTGCTAGCCGCAGGCAGGAGACACGCGTCATGGGAGTTCACTGGCATCCAGTGTAGCCCCCCTGAGCCATCAGCGTGGGGGACAGAGCACAGAGCCGGGGACAAGGCTAAGAAGGAAGGTCCCTCAGCTGGCAGCTGAAATAAACACAAATACTGGCTTTGCAGCGTGCTCCTCACCCGTGTGGCCGCTTCCAGCACCTTGCGCTCCTTCTCCACTTGGACTCCACCCCCCGGTTCCATCGCTCAGGCTGCGTCTCTTTCAGTACCGGCTGCTGCCGCTGCTTCAGTGATAGCGCTCATGTTTGTTGTTTCGTATGTGACCGTTCCTTCCAAGGTGCCCCAAGGAGTTAGAACCTCCTCCCTTTTGACTCCACGGCCAGTGTTTCTTAGTAGGAGCTCCAAGTGGGAGACCCGCGTGAAGAGCAGAGGAACTGGCCAACCCAGCAGGCAGGGGCAGCCAGGAGTCCAGGGACTGACCTTCTGTGTGCTCTCTTCCAGCTTACTTATCAGGCAGAGCATAAAATCGCCACCTGGGTGCCAGGCACTTGCTGGTTGATCATTCAGGCACATCAGCACCAGAGAATGTCTGATGAGCCAGGGTTCTGTTCCCACTGGACGTTTTGTTCTGACGATGAGCTTGTGGCCTTGGCCTACAGCTCAAGTCTGGACCCAGACCAATTGCTGTTTTTTGGTGGGGTGTTTGTGCCTCCAAGGTCCTGTTCTTTGCTCTTCAATTAACTGTCCTCCGTGAGTGGCCAACCTCAGTACGATTGCTCAAAAGGTTTTAATCGTGGGGCTGGGAAGGTAGCTCAGTGGTAGAGTGCTCACCTCGCATGCATGAGATCTTGGGTTCAATTCCTCAGCACGACAAAACACAGAAAAGCCGAAGTGGCCCTGTGGCTCAGGTGGTAGAGTGCTAGCCTTGAGCTGAAGAGCTGGAGCTGAAGAGCTCAGGGATAGCTCCCAGGCCCAGAGTTCAAGCCCCATGATCAAAAGAAAAAAAAGCAGGTGGGGGGGTTAATCCTGTAGAAATGCCATTATTATAGGAGAGCAGTTTGTCATTGACAGCTCCCTTGGCTGCCCTGGTATTTCAGTGGCAGGTGGCATTAACTGCCAACATAGAACTTACCTTGGAACACCTCAACCAGGACTGTATTCTATTCTAAATCTGTTTCCCATTGTTCAGTTTAATTTCACGAGTTCTTCATAGATTTGAACCATCATCTTACACATTGTGCATTAAATATAAATATACTTCAAGGAAATGTAGAAGAGTGAACACCAACATCATCTCAGTCAATAAAACATGCCAGCACCTTTAAGGTGTCACCTCCTGGTCACCAAAGGGAAGTTCTTGCGATCTGGAGTGGCCCTGTCCAGCCCGTTCACACATGAGGCAGAGGCTGTAGTGAGGCAGTGCCCATGGTGCGGGGCAGTTTTGCAGCCTTGAAGGGCTACTCCAGTCTGGAAAGGGAACTTTACAGATCCCCTCACCTATCCCCTCAACTCCGAGAATAGCAGCAGCCTCTTCCAGGGAAGGGTGAGGCCCTCAGGAGCTCCCCCAAGCTTTCCCGCACCCCTGCACGTGCCACAGTGACTAGATTGAGCAGCAGGGTCCTGTGCAAGTCACCTGAACTGTCAGGCATCGACTTCCTTACTCCAAAGTACACAGTAAGAGTGGTCCATCCAACTGTGTATGATGAGAAATAAGTGCTCCAGGCTTATGAAATTCTGAGCGTAGTGCTGGCTCACAGGTACTGGCGATAGAAGCTATCATTCTAAACTTCCAACAGTCCCACAGCAGCTTCCCCTCTGATGGGCACAGACTTGAGGCAGCCTGCAGGGGAGGAGAGGACGGGGCCTGGAAGGAGGAGGAGGAAGGGCTCTCCTCTCTTCACTCTGCCCTACTCAAATGGAGCAGTGGCCTGGACCCTTCTTGTGCTGCTTGGAGTGCCCCCACCCTCTGTGGGAGGGGCTCCTCCCTCTTTCCTACGGCCATCTCATGGCTGCCCTGCAAAAAGCAGTTCTCTCCCCCTGTGCAGGCCGTCTACCCATCTGTCCATTCGTTTCTTCCTGTTCTTGAACATCTCTGCTTTACAGCCCCACTGGACGAGAATGACCTGGAGGAGGACGCAGACTCCGAGCCAGCAGAGACAGAAGGGGAGGCTGTGGAGGATGGGGACCCCGGAGACACTGGTGCTGAGCTAGATGACGGTACGGAGCCTCGGCCTCCACTCCTATTCCTCCCTGCAGGCCAAGACCAGAAATACCCAAACAATCTACAGTGAAAGCTCAAGGAGGCAGCCCATAGGGCTTCTCGACTTGGAAGTCTCGTCTTCCCTGTCGAAAGCGTAGCCTACATTCACAGAGGTTGTACATCATTGTGGTTCTGAGCTGGAACTTGGCAGCTGAGGGCTAGAGGGCATTTGAAGAATTGTAAGAACTGCTGTCTCAGGCTGGGAAGGTGGCTCAGTGGTAGAGTGCTTGCCTCACATGCATGAGGCCCTGGGTTCAAGTCCTCACCACATAAGCAGAAAAGGCCGGAAGTGGCACTGTGGCTCAAGTGTTAGAGCGCTCACCTTGAGCTCTAGAGCTGAGGGACAGCGCCCAGGCCCAGGCTCAGGCTCCACAACCAACCAAAAAAGAACTGCAGTCTCATTGGTTGAGGGCAGGGACTAGACTGAGGGAGTTACAGACCTGGCCGTGGTGTTAGGCTGTAGACAGTTTGGCAAAAGGGGAGGGAAGTGGAGTTCAGGAAGCAAGGCCTACCATCCCTGTGCACACCAAAAGCTTTTCTTCCTGTCATGGTGAAACTGGGTTTTTAGACCCCAGAACCAATCCCCATGTTAGGTCCAGCTGCTCAGCCCCATGTGCCAAATCAAGAGACATGTGAAGGGCAGAGAAAGATGGAAGACAGCACTTCATGCATCTTCAGCCATCTTCACGGGTGCTGACGTTGGCCTCAGGTTAAATAGGGAGAATCAGGTGCACAGGGTGAGAAGGGTTGCATCGTTCAATGAGCCTCAAGTCACAGGTGTGTTCTGGTTGGCTCTTCCCTCCGTACTGGCCTCTGGAGGGCCAGCCAGTTTCCTGTTGCTTTTGGCTGTTTTCATCAAGCTCATAGGAGAAGGCATTAGGGGTAGTTTGCCATTGGAGCTTGAACTCAGGGCCTGGGTGCTGTCCCTGAGCATTTTTGCTCAAGGCTAGCGCTTTACCACTTGAGTCACAGCTCCACCATCAGCTTTCTGGTGGTTAATTGGACATTAGGGTCTGACAGGCATTCCTTTCAGATCTTAGCCTCCTGAGTAGCTGTGATGAGAGGTGTGAGCCACTGGTACCTGGCTGGTAGTTTGCCTCTTGTCATAAATCTCAGCCTTCTGAGCAGCACAGCGCTGCTCAGAGACGAGTGCTAATCTGTGTCTGTTGTCTCCAGATCAGCACTGGTCTGATGACATCCCATCTGACGCTGAAGCAGGGCTTCGGGTGCCACACCCGACAGAGGCAGAAGGAGAGCTGGAGCTGAGAGTATCAGAGAACGAGGAGGATGAGGAGCTACCTGCCTTACCAAAGCAACAAGAGAGAGGTGGGTCTGCTGCCACTGGCCGGAGACACAGTGTCCCCAGTGCTGTGGGGATCACAGAGCCAGGCAGGTGGGGCAGGCCAGGGCCGCTGCCCCTCCCTTCCTCCACTCCCTGCTCCCCCTCCTACCCCATGCCACAGGACTCTGCAAATGCCTGGCCTGCAGCACCTTTCCTTGTACTGTTTGGGGTCATGAGAGGGTCGTGAGAGCTCCAAGCTGAGCGGACCCGCTTGGAGTTCCGACGGCCATGCTGGCACGGGGGGGGGGGGGGACGGGGGTGCTTGGTGGTGCCATCAGAACAGCCAGGGCATGGAGCAATTGGCTCTCTGAGCCTCTGTCTGCCTGCAGCGCCCAGGAAGGAGGGGGAAGGGGTCCCCACTTGAACATTGAGTGCATCTCTGAGGGCCGACTTCCTCCTGACATGACTGTGACCTCTCCTTTCAGGTCCTTCCCAGGTCTCCAGCCCCATCCACTCTCCTCAGGAACAGGCTGCTCTGCTCACCCCAGCCCACAGCCCCGTGGTCGAGGTGAGGCTACGGGGCCGCTGTGCGTGACCAGGAACTGATGGCCCCAAGGGGAAGCAAGGGGGAAGGCCTGTCTTAGGGGAAGCAGCCTACCATCTTCCTCATCTGAAGAAAAAAAATTTTTACTTTGTGCCAAGTAGAGCTGTTGACAATAGGAGTGGCCTTGGCTTCTAATTCAGGTCCTTGGTATGAATAGAAAAGGTAAGTTCTAATGAAAGCAGCTGGGCACGCTGGTGGCTCACGCCTGTCATCCTAGCTACTCAGGAAGCTAGATCTGAGGATCACGGTTCAAAGTCAATAACCACCAGAAACCTGGAAGTGGCGCTGTGGCTCAAGTGGTAGAATGCTTGCCTTGAGCTGACAAGCTCAGAGACAGCAGTGCCCAGGCCTAGAGTTCAAGCCCCATGACCAACAAAATAATAGTAATAATAATAATAATAAATTGTAGGATCATGGATTTATTCTGATAGACACATCTTGTGTTAAAATAAATGCATGACTATTTAACATAAGCATATGTTGCCAAGGCCAGGCTCCAGTGTTTCACACTAGAGATTTACAGTTCAAAGCCAGCCCAGGTTAAAAAAAAAAGTCAGACTGTCCCCAAAATAACCAGCAAAAAGCCAGGCTGAGGGTGTGGATCAAGTGGCTTGAGCTGAGCAAGTGTGTGGGCTCTGAGTTCTAACCCTAGTACCAGAAGAGAAGAGAAGAGAAAAGAAAAAAGTACTGTACCCTCCACACATACATGCAGGCTCCCAGATTGCCTGTGGTATTCCATAAATACAGCTCAGCAGTGTCCCAACAGTTTCTGAAATGTGGTTTGGGAAATAGGATCTAGAAGGCCAAGGGGGAGCGTGGCGTGGACAGACAACAGGCCTGGGCCTTTGAATACCAGCCAGCACAGACATGACTGACCCGAGAGGCCACCGTGACGCCAGAGCCTTGCGCCTCTGAGCTTCTTGGGAAGGACACTGTGGTCTGCATACTGTGCTGAGTGATCATTTTAAATGTCCTCACTGCTGGCCCCACGGTGGGCCAGTAGGGACCACCAATATCTGGTTGAACAAGGCTGGAAGCTGAGTGTATTAGCTGCGTTGGCCAGGACTCGAGTCAGTGGACAAGCTCATTAGATGTGTTTGAGATGACCCAAACCCTGTCTATTCAAACCAAGGGGAAGGATTCTAAAGAGGGAACAAGTAGACCAGAAAATGAGAAGCCTTTCAAATAATAGCTCAAAGGACAGAGAGAGGAGTCTATCTCCACACCACACCGGCCCTGTGAGAGGCCGTACTCCCTGGGGGCTGCTGCTGGCCAGGGAAGCTCTGGCTTCTTAGCAGCTTCTGTCTTTCTTCTCTGTAGGGAACCCAGATCTCACCGGTCTCTGCTGCCACCAAGGTGAGAGCCCCCGAGGAGCACCTTTTCCCTCCATCTCTACTCTCCAGAGAGAAGCCCAAAGCCGGAGCCTCTGCAGATCCGAAGGCAGCACACTCTCCCATCCGATCACAGCCCATGGCTCTGCCAGAAGCCAGGTCACCAGCCGACTCCCAGCCTTCAGCGGCTCTGGCGGCACCACTGGCTCCCTGTGCACCCCCTTTCCCCATCTGCTCTCAGCCCCAGCTTTCCTCAGAGACCACTGTGCCCTCCCCCACCCAGTCCCCCATACGCTTCCAGCCTGTTCCTACCAAAACATCCACCCCTCGAGCCCCTCTCCCTGTAAAGAGCCAAGGTGACCCCAAGGACAGACTGGGCAGCCCTCTTGCGGCGGATGAGCCCGTACGAAGGAGTGATCTGGTGGAGGAGTTCTGGATGAAGAGTGCAGAGATCCGCCGTAGCCTTGGGCTCACACCCGTGGATCGGAACAAAGGGCCCGAGCCCAGCTTCCCCTCACCAGCCCTGAAGCCAGTGTCCCTAAAGTCCTACTCTGTGGAAAAGTCTCCTCAGGACGAGGGGCTCCATCTTCTGAAACCCCCACCTGTACCTAAAAGGCTGGGCCTTCCAAAGTTAGCAAGTGATCAGCCATCCCTGCTGACTCCCAAGTCCCCTGACCGGGAGCTGAGGAGCTCCCAGGAGGAGCGCAAGGACCTGTCCAGCAGCTCCGGCCTGGGCCTCCATGGCAGCTCTTCCAACATGAAAACCTTGGGCAGCCAGAGCTTCAACACCTCAGATTCCACCATGCTCACCCCGCCTTCCAGCCCACCTCCGCCCCCACCTCCCGACGAGGAGCCTGCAACTTTGCGAAGGAAGCCCTACCAGACCCTGGAGTGTAGAGAGGTCCAGCCCAAGGCCTCGGTCATCCCACCCCCTCCACCCGCCCCATTTATGCGGCCCCCACGGGAGCCAGCCCAGCCTCCCAGGGAGGAGGTGCGCAAGTCATTTGTGGAGAGTGTGGATGAGATCCCCTTTGCTGACGACGTGGAGGACACTTACGACGATAAGACAGAGGACTCAAGTGGGCAGGAAAAGTTCTTCACGCCACCCTCTTGCTGGCCCCTGGCCAAAGAGAACGGGCAGCTGCCTCCTGTGGAGAGCCGGGGCCAGGCCCAGAAGAGGGGGCTGCCCCAGGTCTCTGCCGAAGCCAAGGAGCTGGCCGAGGAGCGCATGCGAGCCCGGGAGAAGTCCGTGAAGAGCCAGGCGCTGAGAGATGCCATGGTCAAGCAGCTGAGCAGGATGCAGGGGATGGAGATGGCGGGTATGGCCTCCAGATCCCGGATGGCGCCCTTGGCATCCTCCAAGGGCAAGGAACCCAGGTCTGAGTCCCCCACTCACCTGGGCCTCAGAGCGTCTGAGCAGTCGACCCTGAAGCACGAAGCCACCAGTGAGGAGGTTCTCTCCCCTCCGTCAGACTCAGGGGGTCCAGATGGCTCTGTCACCTCATCTGAGGGTTCCAGCGGGAAGAGCAAGAAGAGGTCATCCCTCTTCTCCCCACGCAGAAATAAGAAAGAGAAGAAGTCCAAAGGGGAGGGACGGCCCCCAGAGAAACCCAGCCCCAGTTTCCTGGAAGAAGCAGCCACAAAGCCCAAGTCCCTGTGGAAGTCGGTCTTCTCTGGGTACAAGAAGGACAAGAAGAAGAGGGGCGATGAGAAGTCCTGCTCCAGCACCCCGTCCAGCGGTGCCACCGCAGACTCGGGCAGACACGGGCTGTCTCCTGTTGTGAGAGCAGGTATGCCAGCCTCCCACAGACCCTGGCAGGGTAGGTGTGAGGACTTCCCTCAAGATCTGCTTCCACCTGCTGCCCCCACAAGGGTTCTTGGGAGAGAAGAGAGCCACGCTGTGGTGTCTGGAGCACATCACTCCTCTCTGACAAGATAGATCTAAAGCCTGCTTGAACTTGGCTGAGGGGGAGGGCAGAGGGCGTCTTGCTGGGAGGTCTTACAAGGAGGTGTCTATCTAGTGTTGACTGCACCTCCTGTGGGAGAGAATCACTTAAACTGAGAGTAAAGCTCTCCTGACCTCCCCGGCTGTCCCCATGGCTGTGGACGCTGCTCACTTGGCCTCTTCTTACCCCTGCAGAGCTGCAGCTCCGGCGCCAGCTGAGTTTCTCTGAAGACTCGGACCTGTCCAGTGATGATATCCTCGAGAGGGCCTCCCAGAAATCCAAGCGAGAGGTGGGGATCCAGTCCCATGGGGCTTGGGGGAGAGGGGGCAGAGATCTGAAGTTAAGGTGGAGAGTGGTGTGGGGTAGGTTCTCCCCTTCTTCCCCCTCAAACAGTGGAATGCTGAGCCAGTCCCGGGTGGAGGAAGAGCCCAGGAGGGGTCTTTCCTCAGGCCCTCTGAACGCGTTCCTGTGGAGAGGTCAGATCCAGGTGGAAGGTTTTATTTCCTCCAACGTGGAGCAGCACTGCCTGGCCCGGCAGCAGGAGAAGGGAGTGGAGGCTAGTGGGAAAGGGCTGTGGATAGGCCTGGCCATCCTGCCTGCTTGGTATGTCTGTCAAGCGGAGAGGACTTCCCTGCTTCCAGAGGCCTCTCGCTCCTCTGGGGCTTGGGAGAGCTGCCCCTTAGTCCTGCTGAGGCCCTTAAAAAACCCTTCGTAGGTGGCTGTCCTGGAGGGATTGTTCAATCTTTTAGTTTTCAAGGCTTGGACCAGATACAGTGAAGCTGGAGGAGGGAGAGGATTAGAGAGAGGTCTAGTTGTAGTGTGGCATCTGTCCCAATGATGGCAATTGGACAGGAACTAAGGTCCAGAAAGGCCTGAGCAGAGTCAGGGCCGTCCCCAGCCCCCGCTAGGCCAGGCCATCACCCTGTTCCCGTGCGGCGACAGCCTGGCTGACCACCTACCTTTTGGGGTTTTTTTGTTTGTTTGGTTTTGTTTTTTGTTTTGTTTTGTTTTTGGTTCTGGCATTTGAACCCAAGATCAAACCTACTACTTAGTTTAAACTCTACCACTTGAGCTATGTATGCTCCAGTTTCGTTGCTTCGTTTTGTTTATAGGAATTATTAATAGTATAAAGGAGTTTGATCATGAGCTGTACTTCGAACAATTTACTCATTTCCTTAAACTTAGCCTCTTTCTTCTCCGTACTGTTTCAGACAGTACTTAGTGACTTTCATTTTGTTCAAAACTGTATAGGTGCCGGGTGCTGGTGGTTCACACCTATAATCCTAGCTACTCGGGAGGCTGAGATCTGAGGATCACAGTTCAAAGCCAGCCAAGGCAGAAAAGTCTGTGAGACTCTTATTTCCAATAAACCACTAGAAAACTGGAAGTGGAGCTGTGGCTCAAGCAGTAGAGCACTTGCCTTGAGCTGAAGAGCACAGGGATAACACCCAAGCCCAGAGTTCAAGCCCCATGACCAACCAAAAAAACACTATATAGGTAAAACCGGGTGCCAGTGGCTCATGTCTGTAATCCTAGCTACTCAGGAGGATGAGATCTGAGGATCATGGTTCAAAGCCAGCCCAGGCAGGAAAGGCCATGAGACTCTTATCTCCAATAAACCACCAGAAAACCAAAAGTGGCACTGTGGCTTAAGTGGTAGAGTCCTATCTTTGAGCTGAAGAGCTGAGGGACAGCGCCCAGACTCAGGGTTCAAGCCCCAGGACCGACCAAAAAAAAAAAAAAAGAAAAGAAAAAACTATACAGGTAATATGCTTCAAGCATCTCCTTTCCCCTCCCCCCAGCCTCCTTTTGGACTCCTATCTAATTATTATTGGCAGTCCTGTTTTAGACTTAACCTTCCTTATGTGAGCAGAAGCACACAACATTTAACAAAAAGTTTTCCTACTTTCTTTTTTTTTTTTTTTTTTGGGGGGGGTCCGGTTGTGGGGCCTGAACTCTGAGCCTGGGCGCTGTCCCTCAGCATTTCAGCTCAAGGCTAGCTCTCTACCACTTGAGCCACAGTGCCACTTCCGGCTTTTTTTTCCTGCTTATGTGGTGCTGAGGAATCACCCAGGATCTCATGCATGCAAGGCAAGCGCTCTACCACTGAGCCACCTTCCCAGCCCCTCCTACTTTCTTTACTAAAAGGCTTCCCCCAGCATTCTGTATATTTCCCAGAAGAGCTGTTGGAACATGGACTTGAGTATTTTCCATCAAGAGGCAGCTTTGAATTGTTGGTCAGGGCTGGGCTGTCTGCAGATACGACTTCCATAGCCTGCTTTTAGCCTCCCAGCCTGACCCTTTTTTTTCTTTTTTCTACTCTTCTTTTTTATTTTTATCTTTTTCATTTGGTGGTGGACAGGGGTACAGCACTGGGGTTTGAATTCAGCGTCTACTGCTAGGCAAGCATTTCACCATTTGAGCTATTCCTTCAACCCTATTTTTATTCTAGTTATTTTTCTAATAGGGTCTCAGGTTTTTACTCAGGCCAACCTGGGCTATGATCTTCTGATCTTTGTCTCCCAGGTAGCTGGGATTCGATTACAGACAGCGGCCATCAGCTCAGTTCAGTTTCCCTTTCATTAACTCTGCAAAGTAGAAAAGGGTAGTTCACTTATTTATCTCATCCTCTATACATTTACCTCCCTGACATGCCAGCCTTTTTTCCCCTGGACACCTAGAATGACAAGCCTTACCTCTTGTTCTACTTAGCTACAGAGCCAGGCTTCCCGAGTATGCACTGAGTGGAGGTCTCCGAGGCTGTGTGTTCTACCTCTGGGACTCATTTTAATATACCTCCTGTTGAGCAAACCTCCTACTGAGGTTTCCCTGGCAGTAGCTGGTTCTGAGCCAAAGATTGCTTCTGGATTTGCATGTAGGTCTATAAACATATCCCAGCGTTGCAGGTGGGTGCTGTCTTGTGAGTTTGGTGAAGGGTGGAAGTCTGTGAAGAAAAGAGAATGTGGTCCAAAGTTCCCTTTATCTTCATGGTGAGCCTGAAGAGGTTCAGGTAGTGCCACATTGGTCAAAAAGGTCAATCTGGCTGGGGGCTGGGGGCTCAATGAGCCTGTGAGCCTACTACTCAAGGAGCTGAGATCTGAGAATTCAGGTTCATAGCTATCCCATGAACGAGTGAAGCCCACTCCCAAGACCACCATTGCCTCCCGCTGAACGGCGGCTCCTTGCAGGCATGCGTTACAGAGGAACACTCCCCCACCCCACCCCCGCCCAGCCCTATGAATAAGTCGTGGGTACCAGTCAGAGATGTTAATACTTTGTCAGGAAGACTGACAAGATTTGGGGCATGCTGAGGAAGAACTTGTTTATACTCAGCAAGTAGAGAAGTAAACCTCAGTCTTCTTGAGAACTGGGGGTCACTCAGACGCAGCTGGCAGGTGGAGCCCGTACCCTGCCGTGCCCTCTCCACGCAGCCCCGTGTAACATTGTGGCAACAACAGTGTGTTCTCGTGTGCATTTTAAACATCTAACTTGATTTTACTCCATTTCTGTGTTCTATTTTAATTTTTTTAATCATCATTATCATTCCTATTCTGTTTTGTTTTCTGTTGCCATCCCCCTAAAAGTTGATTTATATACCACACGCCTTGGCATTCAGGAGATCCTACTCATCAAAGGTAGCATCCCATCCCCGGCTGGTCTCATTGCATGCCTGTCTGTGATTAACCCTCAGCAGCCCCGCTGGCCTGCAGGCACACCCTCACTAACTTCATCCCTGCATGCAGCCGTAGCCGCGAGACTCTTTAGCCGTGTCACGAGGGAGAAGGAGGATGAGACACCGGTCTTCACTGGCTTTTCCCCAGGTGCGGGTGGGGCAGAGCTCCGCTGTGGCCCGGGAAGCCCAGCGAGAGGTGGTCACCAGCCCACAGCTGTGTGGTCTGCAAGGTGAGCCGCTGGGCCCCCGGAGCCCCACAGCCACTTACGACTGCCTGTTGCCTGTTCTCTTGACCCTCCAACCACCATTCACGTTCCTGGAAGAAAGCTGATGGATCTAGACTCCCAAGTTGAACTTGGAAGTCTCTTTTAAAAGTGTGAAAGTACCCTCGTTTGGTGCCCTGAATGAAGGCAACCTCGGCTCCCCAACCAGCAGCCCTTCCACAGGACATGCCCAGTCGCCTCCTCCGATCTTGATGGCACCGCCCCAGCCAGGCCACTTCCTCTCTGTGACGACACTTGTCTCCTTAGACCCCAGAGGTCCCTGAGGATCACCTCTGCAGGCCCTTCTCCCACCTGTGCTAGCTAGTTTAGGGTTCACCTAGATTCAAAATAGAAGTAACCTGTTTTCTCTGACTTTGGTGTTAGTTCTTAAAAGAACCTAACCAGAATACCGCTCATCTGGATTTCGATACCAAAGAAAATGAAAGGGTTTTGACTTTTCAAACCTTTTTTCCTTTCCTTCAATTCTCAGATGCGGGAGGCTAGGGAAAACCTTTTACCATGGCATTTACCCCCATGAGGCCTTAAAAACAGTCATCCTGTGAGAAGCAGATGATGCCAAGGATAAAGGTTCTAAGTCCCCAGGACCTCCCGTCATTGTCACAGAGGGAAAGTGTCTCTCTTTGTGGGTCTTCAGCTGTGCCCTATGGCATTAGGGTTCCAGCAGGCACAAGTGCCCATGAAGTCTCTGGTTAAATTCTGCACACCCTGTGCCCTGCTCTCTGCCAGGTCCCAGCCACCATCTCCAGCCTACATGCACCTGACTGAGGCGATCTCTCTTTTCTGTCCAGCCAAGAACCTACACAGAGGAGGAACTGAATGCCAAGCTGACCCGGCGTGTGCAGAAAGCAGCTCGGAGGCAGGCCAAGCAGGAGGAGCTGAAGCGGCTCCATCGGGCCCAGGTATGATACAAGCCATGGGCCTGACCCACTGAGTAGCGGGCCAACCCATACAAGCCACAGGCCCGGCCCAATAAAGCCGTGCCATGGGACACAGGCTGCTCTAGCATGTCCTTGTCCAGAGTACAGGAGGGCGGAGAGGTCCAAGTGGAGGCAAATAGCACGTCCCTGTCTCCTGAGCTGTGACAGCTGCACGCAGCAGCAGAGACCAGAGCATACAGCAGCCAGACCCCGTACATGTGGGGCTGTTGTGAAAAGGAACAGTCATACTTGGAGCTTCTTAGTCTAGAATAGTCAGGTCGCCAACTGTTTCACTTGTAAACAGTGTGCAGAGATTATTTGTGTCTTCTAGTTTCTAATGGATTTGAGAGGAGAGCTTAGGACTGCCCCAGGCATCAGCCTGTTTTCCAACCTTGCAATCCTAGACCATTATAGGTTCCCCCCACCTAAAACTTGCAGAGACAGAATTCCTAAGGACCCTTCCAGTATGTTACCCGTCTCATCATCAGGAAAGGTTTGTGGGTACTGTATTTGAATGCTTCCTGTGGTATTTGACATACAACTCCCACCAGGGAACCGCTGCGGGGAGGGGGCCGGCCCTGCTTCTGCCGGCGTGTTGCCTGGAGTCTACTCAGCAGAGGAGTGGGGAGTTACCAGGTGTAGGTGCCTCACTCTGAACATGCCTGTGGACCAGAGTCCCTCCCAACTGTGTTGTCTTTATCCCTTCCTGGCTTCATACAGCATAACTTTCCTTCTGAAGACTGTAGGTAAGAGAGAGCTGGAAGCTTACACTGATGTTTTTTGTTAGATCATCCAACGGCAGCTGGAGCAGGTGGAGGAGAAGCAGAGGCAGCTGGAGGAGAGGGGGGTAGCGGTGGAGAAGGCGCTGCGAGGTGAAGCAGGTATGGTCAGGCTGCCTTGGTAAGGCGGCATGTTCTGGAGCAGAGCCCATCCTCCCCACTGGAGTAGCCCAGTTTTGCATCACCTCTTTTGCAAATCAGCTCCTGTACCGGCAGAGTTTTCCGGGTCCCTGTGTCATTGACATCTGGTGCTTCCTGTTAGCTAAAAGAAAAGCAGCTGTGTTGGGGCAGCCCTGAGGCCCAGGCGTGCACCCCAGTCCATTTCTTAGCTTGCCATTTCCTTGTAGAACGAAATCTCAGGCCCCGTCATCTGTTGGTGGCAAGCTCTGGGCTTTTTCCTCCTCTTCCTCCTCCTTCTCTTCATCCTTTTCTTTAGGAGAAAATAGCTGGGAATGAGGGAGATTGTACCACAAGGAACCATCACAGAACTGCACTGGGTGGGCTTCCAGCCCGCTCCCCCAAGTGCCCCTCCTGCCCATAGTTCTCTGGTTCTCTCTGCCCCAGTCACACACCTACAAAGCCCATACCATCTCCTTCAGATGGGGCTGTGGCCCTCAGCACTCACATCGCATTCCTTCCAAGCGAACCCAGGCTCTTTGGCCATTAAAAGCTGGTCTAAGGGGGAGGGTGGGAGAGGCTGAGAGAAGACTTTGGTCAGCCAGTGTGGCATAGACACTGAGAAGTGGCTGTGAGGATCACGGGACTGCCAGGCTCAGCAGAGAAAGCAAGGATGCCCTGAGCCATCACTGGGCCCGGCCCAAGAAGCCCTGTTGGTTCAGGACCTTCAGCCACTGGGCCAACCCAGATCAGGCATGAAGTGACTGACCTCTGCTTTCTTGAGAATTCTGTGTTATGGAGTCTCTGCATGGGGAACCCCTGTCTCTCTGCAGAAAACGCAGCCTGTTGCTGTCTTGAGGCTAGGGAGAAGGAAGACCTCTCACCACTTCCTTCCAGCATGGCATACCGCCTAGCAGGCAGGCTGTATGTAGGACTGGAGAAAACCTGGTAAGAGGCCGCCCAGGCCGGGGTAGCCACTGTTATGTGGCCGTGCTGACTTCATGGTGTGGGCTTGGTGTTGAGACGGATTCTCTAGTGCTGCAGTGCTAGTTTGTGTGGCCAGGTATAAAAGCAGCCCAGAAATCACAGCTGACCAGCTCAGGATAACCTTCAGGTGAAGAGATGGGCTGGGGGAGGAAGGTAAGGGTGTAGAAGTTCTTGGTTTTGTGCCTCACCTGATGCTGGGACGTCAAAGGAAATGTAAACATTTCAGCCAGCTAAATAGAGCCCCCCATGCCAAGAAGGCCAGAGAGTGCGGCTGTGAGTCAGGCACTGGCTCCTATCCTGAGTGGTGGAGAGCCGGCCTGCCTCGAAGGGTCCCAGGCGTCCCGACGCGCCTGTGACATCCTCAGCGAGCAGGCTCCTTTCCCTGCCTTGCATGCTCCAAGCAGCCGCTTCAGTTCAGCTTGAGCCCTGGCACGAGAAACTCAGCTCCCAGTGAGAGTGGACCACAGGGCTCTGCCCTCCTTGGTTTTTATCTTCTGCAGAAGACCCCAGGAAGAGTCTGGACCCATCGCACCCTTTCTGCAGTTACTTGAACTGTCACAGAAAGTGATGTATTTATCCCACAACACCCATCAGAAGTACTCCACAGCTGTGTCCCTCTGCATTTGTAGTCACAGAGGAGAGTTTTCCCTTCACTCAGGCTCCGGGGGGAGCTCTGCCCCTCACCCAGGTTCTTGGCCATCTGTGTTGTGGTTTGTGGGAAGCACTTAGCTTCCTGCAGCTGCAGTCTCCATTTGTGCTAAGACATTTCTCTGATAGGTACATTACTCCAGCTGTGGCCCACAGGCCAGAGAATAACACCACTAAAGATAGGCAGAGGAAGGCCTGCATATGCAGTTCACCGGTTTAGTACTTGCCTAGCCATGGGCAAGGACCTGGCTGCCATACCCAGAACCTCAAAATGAGTGGGGAGGGGAAGTGCTGTGGCTCACCTTGAGCTGAAGAGCTCAGGGACAGAGCCCAGGCCCAGGGTTCAAGCCCCATGACCGACAAAAGAAAAAGAGGTTAAGACAATTGGATTTTCATAAACGTGTACAACCTGAATTTTATGTAAGTCAGTGATTTCAAACATGCTTTTAGCAGCAGACAGCCCTTTGTGCCAGATTGCAAGTTCAAGTTTTAAATGCAAAAGAATTACTCTAAAATACTTTAAAACATGCACACACGTGTGCACACGTACACAGCACCAACTTGAAAGCACAGATTCCATCCAGGAGCTGCAAGCATTCCCAATGCCGTGAGAGACTGTCTGGTGAGCGGAGGTACTTGCTGCAAATGCCTTGTTCAGCAGCTCACCTGGAAATCTCAGAGCACCTGCACAGTATCGAGACCAAAAGCTCAAAAATAGAACAGTAGCATTTTTTTCTCACTGACAAGCCTAGTAGCAGTTCACATTCTCTATAGAAAACCAATCCCAGATAAGAAGCTACCAAATACACATAAGCAGAAAACCCAGCGGTGCTGTGGCGTGGTGAGGAGCTGTGGTTGGAAAGGCGCTTTGCTGCCCACCGGAAGGGGACCTGCAGCTTGCTGTGAGGCCAGCCCTCCTCCATAGGCCCACACAGTGGGGCCGTGAGCACCGCCCTTGCTGGCCAGGACATAACTAATTCTCCTCCTTCCTCTTCACTGGGACAGTTTTACAAGGAGTTCAGATACTTGTACACAGAGTGCAGAAGAAGTGTGCTTCTGGGGGTCCCAGAAAAGCAGGTTGAGTCAGCAGCACAAATCCATGCACTGATGATTCTCAGTGGGCTAAAAGCTGCTGTATAAAGCACTTGAGCATAATGTGTCTTACTTAAGTATTTAACAAGTCAGGTACTTGGGAGGCACTTGGAATGCTCTTTGACAAATTCTAGGCTCCATAGAAGCTTAAAATCCAGCTCTGCTCCAATGCAATCTATAGGTGAGGCTTCATAAAGACTTTTCAACCAAAGGCAAATCTGTTCAGTTTGTAAAGTGAGCTTTGGGAGTTCTGTTGGGAATTTTTCCCACGATGCATTCAGAAAATCCTTCCTATGTAGTGCCTTCTACTACAAGAATTTATTTCAAGATCCATTATTTTCGTTTTCGTACCTTAATACGCAATTTCCAAGACATATCGAGTGCCAGGCGCCAGTGGCTCATGCCTATAATCCTAGCTACTCAGGAAGCTGAGATCTGAGGATCCAGGTTCAAAGCCAGCCCGGGCAGAAAAGTCCCTGAGACTCTTATCTCCAATTAAGCACCAGAAAACTGGAAGTGGAGCTGTAGCTCAAGTGATAAAGTGCAAGCCTTGAGCAAAAATGCTCAGGGACAGTGCCCAGGCCCTGAGTTCAAGCCCATGACCGACAGGGGGAAAAAAAAGGTAATAGAGTATCAGTCCCCAGTGACCCTGCTCTCCCCTGGTGGAGACCTTCTTTGAAGTTTGGTGGGTGCACTGATCACTCCTTTCTCTCTACTTCTGCATCCCCTTTCTCTGGGTACCCTCCCTGTGCCTAACTGGACCATTAGGACGGAACTTGCAGCTGAGCTTTCAGCTGAGAGCCACGGAAAAGCCAGTTGGAACCTGCCATCTCACTTGACAATCTGCCCTCTGGGGAAATCAGACTTTGTTAGACAAGTTGCCCTTCCAGAGAACAATCTGATACAGGCCTACCACCAGTTGGCCTCTCTTTTCAGAAGCTGCTCTGTATCCCTCACAAGGATTAACTTCAGAGCCTTTGAGCCTAGGGTGAGATCAAGACTTAGCAGATTTCTGGTTCTAGAACATATGGGAGCTTCTTTGCTTCTGGAATCCTGATTCAGACTTAGGCTCACTGGATGAACTGGCCTTCAACATGGACTGGAAGCCATGCGGTATGGCATTCAGCTTTCTGAAGTGTCCGTGGTTGAAGGGGAGACTCTGAGGAGGGGTGACAGAGCCACAGCTGAGTCTGCATGTGCTCTGGAAGAGGAGGACCTGCTCAAGGCCAGCCCTTGCAGGCCCAGACTTCAGGTGTGTGATCGCTCCCTCCGGGAGCAGCCGGAGGAGCTACAACGCTCAGAGTGCTTATGGCCACAGGCCTCAGGGCAGAGGGTGGGGCAGGCAGGTCAGGACTTTGCCTGTTTCTAAGGAGAACTGCTGGCTGAAGCCAGGAGCTCACACCTTAGAAGCTTATCTGCCAAAGAAGCTTTCTGAAGGCATGTGCAGTTCCCGCCCCCGTGGGGGTCACATACACAGTTGTCTGGAGCTCCCTGGCTGTGTTCAAAGCGACTTAGGCTTGCAGATATTTCTAGTATTGAGACTGGAGTTCCTGCCCAGGAGGCACTGGTACTGGCCATCAGCTCGCCCACTCGTGTCCAGTCACCCCTCCCACACCACGCGGGACCGAGGTTGCCTGCACGCGTGCATGCGATCGCACTTAGACTCGCATGTTCCCCAGCCGGCCCTGCTCGCCCTCGCACTGACCTGTACGCCTCTCGCGCTTCCCTGGTGGCTTCGGGCATGGGGGACGCAGGGTCATCTAACCGAGTAACTTTCTTCACCGATTCCTTGTAGACTATTGGGGAGAGTCTTATTACAGTGGCCTCATCGACTTGCACCTGGGTGGTATGTATAGCAGCGTCTGTTGCACTAACCCTGCAACCCTCTTCCCCTCTGCCCTCCCCAGGCCTTGCTCACAAAAAGGAGCAAGAAGCCAGCCTGATAACCAAACTGCAACAGCACAAACCCTTTTCCATCCTCAGTGGTGAAGCACCTGCCTAGCATGCATCAGGCCCTGGGTTCCACCTCTAGCACTGCAAGCAAAAGCACACAGACAAGAAAGGGACAGCATGTCAGATCTCATGTATGCTCTAGATAGCTTTTAGAGGCCGGAGGTGTGGCTCAAGTGGTAGAGCACCTGGCTAGTGAGCATGCAGCCCTGAGATCAAACCTCAGTAACACCAAAAAAGAAAAAGAAAAAGTTTCTGTAAAGCTGCTGCTGCTGCTTTGAGATTTTCCTCGTCAGCCTTGCGTCCTGGTCCCCTTACTGCTGGCATTCGGGCGGCAGCGTCTACCCGCTCCAGTCTGCCTGACTTGTGTCTCGAGTCTCAGCCCTCACACCGTGTAGCTCTCATAGCGACTAGGAAGCTCACTGTCAGCCACTTAGCAAGCGGGCATGTGGTTGTGGCGAAGGCGAGTGGTAGAGCATGTGCTTGGCATACACAGGGCCCTGGTACCACCACACAGATAAGGGTGGGGGCAGGGGAGAGCTTGGCCTGGGCCATTTCACATGTGAAGCAGCACTCGGATACCTTCAAGTCCCGGTGCATGGGGGTGGCTTCACTAGTGTGATTCTGCCCAGTTCACGAGCATGAGGCGAAGTTGGGAGAAGCCCCTTCCTCCTCCACGCATGCCCAGAACTCAGCCTGTACTTGTCAGGGAAGGTAGGAGAAGCTACGGCAGTGGTTTTCCACCTATGGGCTCTAAGCCAGCAGCAGCAGCAGCAGCAGCTGCCTCACTGTTAGGCAGGCAGAGTCTCAGGCCCCTCCCAGAACTCCGTAGGTGAGGCCTGGGCCCCCCGTGTTAGACCCAGCTGATGCTGCCTCGAAGGCCAGGAACTCCAGCTAAAAAGAAGTTTAGCAGCCGAGCACTGGTGATTCACACCTGTCATCCTAGCTACTCAGGAGGCTGAGATCTGAGGATCACAGTTCAAAGCCAGCAGGAAAGTCTGTGAGACTCCCACCTCCAGTTAACCACCAGGAAACTGGAAGTGGCGCTGTGACTCATGAGCAGAAAAGCTCAAGGACAGCACCCAGGTCCTGAGTTCGAGCCCCACAACCAACCAAAAAGAAAAGGAAACAAGGGCCTGCTGTGAGCTAGTGCAGGTGGGAGTCCCCCAAAACCACGTGGGGCCCCACAAAGTACACAAGTGCCTTCTTTAGCTCTCCCCGGCTCCCTGGGGCCCCTCTGCCCCTACTGACAATTGAGGTTATAAACAGCCCTCCGCAGGAAGAATGCCCACACTCCTGCCTTAGAGAACTGGCCAGTCCAGGCCTCACGCCCAGACCTTGGACAGCCTCCCCACGGAAGGCTGCCTGACAGCAAAAGGAATGCCCAGCCCTGGTGCCCAGGGTAGGCATGGGTTCTGGCTCCTGCTTGTGACTGGGCATACCGGGGACTCCAAGTCTCCTGAAAAGAGAGCTAATAAAGACAATATCCTGCCCCATTTGTTGTTTTAACCCTAGCCCATTCTTTTTAGAAGATAGATGATAGAGAGATAGATAGATAGATAGATAGATAGATAGATAGATAGATAGATAGATAGATAGATAGATAGATAGAGAGATAGATAGAGAGATAGATAGATAGATAGAAGCCAGGGCAGTAGTGGTAGAGGGATTGCTGAGTGCATAGGAGACCCTGGGTCTCATCCCTAACAGCACAAAACAAAAAGGCCCTAATTCTGACTCCTGCTAGCACGGTGCTGTACGCTCGGTTACCTCCACCAGTCAGCAAGGGCGTGGCGTGGTCTCTGCTCCCAGGAGTCCCACCTGGCTGCAGACTCCTTCAGCATCCCGAGCTTCAGGAATGTTGGGGCGCCCGTTGCGGCCACTGACACGGAAAAAGGGCTGGTGCTTCCACCCGGTTAACACACCCCACCTGCCTCATTTCCTGACGCTCTCCTCCCGCCCCCTCTAACACTGCCTAGGGACGTTTATCTCAAGGTGTAAAAAGACTTTTTTACATCCAGAAACTCAGGGAAGGAGCTGCCCCGGCCTCCTCCCCATGTGTTCTGTCACTCAGCCTTCCCAGCTTGAGATGCTGGCTTTTGCCCAATGGATAGTCTTGTGTCTGTGTTGTCTGCTCTCTGTACTCCACCGCTCAAGTGAGAAAATGGCAGCGGGCTGTTTTCGTTTCTGTGACTCCAAATTCTAGTCTTTTGGATTTACGTTGTCAAAAGATTCCAGGGGGGAATACACAGAAGAAAGAGGCTGTTTCTTCCAGTTTGTAGAACGCATCTCTGTGGAGTGGATACCTGGTAACTGCTGCTTGACTCACACCACTGCCTCCTTCCCGCTGCCCTGTGTGCTCCGTGGCCAGGCCCCCGAGGGCTCTGCCCACAGAGACCTGCTGTGCTCCTAGCCAAGAGTGGAAGAAACATCCCTTTCTGAAGGAAGCCTCTGGTGCACTTGAGGCACCAAGCACACATCGCCAGGCCCCAAGAGGCAGAGAGAAACGCCACAGTTAGAGCCTGGCGTTTCCTTCTTGGGGCACATGGTAATACTCGTTGGAGGAAGGCAATTAAGTTTTTGAAAATCTGAAACTTAAAACTTGTTGTTTCTTCTCTTCCTGCCTCCCTAAGTCAGCAGCAGAAATCTTATTTCTCACTGACAGCACTCACCACAATTAGTCTACAATTCAGCTCTAGATTCCTAGAGTTCTAGGAATCGGGTTTTCCCAAGAGGACCAGACCCTGGTCCCTACCCAGTGCTCTTCCAGTCCACTAGAAGGCCTCAGCAGGGTCTTGAAGTGATGTAGATAACTATTGAAAGGCTCCAGGCCTAAATTAAAAGTCCCTTTGAGGATGGGAGTGTAGCTCAGTTGGTAGAGTGTGTGCTAAGCATACACAAAGCCCTGAGTTCAATGCCCAGCATCCAAGAAAAAAAGAAGAGATCACCAGATGCTGGTGGCTCACGCATATAATCCTAGCTACTCAGGAGGCTGAGATTGGAAGATCACGGTTCAAAACCAGCCCATGCATGAAAGTCTGTGAGACCATTATCTCCAATTAACCACCAAAAGACTGGAGGTGGATCTGTGGCTCAAGTGGTAGAGCGTCAGCCTTGAGCGAACAAGGTAAGGGACAACACCAAGGCACCGAATTCAAGCCCTATTACCGGCACCCAAAAACAAACAAAAAAAAACAAAAAACACATCTTTTCTGAAAAACTTAGATCCTGATTTCTAATTCTAGGGGAACTCCCCCCCCCCCTTGATTTGTATCTCTCAAAAGGAAAGATCTAGAAATGTAACAGGAGGGACTAGAAAGTGGCCTACGCCAGGCCTGCCCTCTTCCCACTTCCTGAGGGACTCTTCCTGTGCCATTTTTATCTTTTAACCTGGTTTTCGTAGTTTTTGCTTGTCTTGTTAGGCTTAGAATTAGCTTAGCTCTGTTTTTGCTTGAAACTTGGAAAGCCTTCACATTTCCCAGAACACCCCTGGGAGAGGAGGTGTGTGCATACCTGTCTGCACATACATACACTGGGCCTCGGTTCTACCCTCACATTTCCCAGAACACTCCTGGGAGAGGGGGTGTGTGCGTACCTGTCTGCACAGACACTGGGCCTCGGTTCTACCCTCGTTGTTAGCGTTGTTGCCTTCCTTTGCCGACAGGCAATGGCCCCAGCCTGGACATTCCTTCTGCCCTGAGTTTTCAGGAGAACAGGCCTGCTGGACCGGCAGTGCTCCCCAGTCATGATGTTACTCACACTGCAGCGCTGCAAACCCACCAGTCGGGTCCCCTCAGCATTGTGGTTGCCCTAGGCCCTCACGCAAAGGCCAGGCATTGACATGAACCAAATAGGCTTCTTGGGTTAGAAAGTGAGATTTGTTGCTTATGAGCTTAGTCAACTAAGATTTCGCTTTGTGTCAGACTGCATAATACTAAAACAAGACAGACTTGAAAATCAGTAACAGGCCTGTTTCTAACACTGTACTCACTAAGAGTTCTCTGGTCTGGGGGGGAGGAGCAAAGCATGGATTTGGCTAGTATGCATGAGGCCCTGAGTTCTAATCCTAGCACTGCAAAAAAAGGAGGGGGGGGAGGGAGAGAAGGAGATGGAAGGAAGCTCTTGTACACCACATGTGTTACTCTGCAAATTTAATAAATTGAACAAGGTGATGAGTGGTAATGCCCCTGGTATTTCTTAGGAAAAAGTAGGCAAAAACGCTGTAGTGTCTTTAACAGGAACTGGATAGAAAGTGACCCTGTGTTGGGTCACTTAGTAAATACATTGCATGAAATAAATGAGGCGAGGGCTGCAGACCATGTGCCAACCAAAGTGAAACTGTAAAATGCAGCGGACAAATAAACATACCTCCTTCCTGTCCCTGACAGGATGTTTCTCAGGCCAGAGGGAAGTCAGAGTGAGAGTATCTCCTGGTAGACGGAGGATTTTCCGGAAGTATAGCTGAGAAGGGAGAATTCACCCTGGAACTGTGGACTTTGTGCATGAAACTGTCAGCAGGGAAGATAGGTGGAGCCAATTTGCAGCTTATGAAAGGCTATTCTGTAATTCAGGCAAACTGGTTTGGGAATTTTTCTGTTACTATGTGGGACTAATGGTGGCTCACCTCATGGTGCTGTGGATAATGTGGGACCTAGCCAGTGTATCGTGAGGAAATGCAGCCTTTCACGCCGTGACCGCTGGGTCCGCACGTCTCCTTCACAGGTCCTCCTCACAGTCTGCCAGGAGCCGATGGCACAGACCCCTTTGTCCAACAGAGGGGAACTGGACGCCTAGGTAATTAAAGAAGTGGATGCCAAGACGGGATGGGGCCGCAGGGCTAGTTCTCAGCTCCTTCCCTCCCAGCCAGGAATCAGAGTGGCCAGCCAGAGTACTTTCCTGCTGCAGCTACCTTCCAACCCGGCAGTGGACCCCGATAGGGTGCTGCATGCCTGTAATCCTAGCACTTGGTAGGCTGAGGCAGGAGGATCTGAATTCAAGGCCAGCCTGTGTAAGATAGCAAATCCTAGGCCCACCTGGGCTACATGCATAGCAAGAACCTATGATAAAAAGAAAAGGAAGGAAGGAAGGAAGGAAGGTGGGCACAAAGGCTCACACCTGTGATCCTAGCCCTTTGAGAGGAGGAAGTCAGGAAGGTTGCCATGTAAGGCCTGATCAAAAACATTCACAAGACTGAATCTCAACAGAAAACAAAAACATGGAGTGGTGGCTCACACCTGTTATTTTAGCTACTCAGGAAGCTGAGATCTGGAGGGTTGTGAGTTGTGGTTCAAAGCCAAACTGAGCAGAAAAGTATACAAGACTTCATTTTTAAATGAACAAAGTTGGGCTGTAATCATGGTTCAAGTGGTAGAGCATCACCTTAGCAAGCATGAGTCCCTGAGTTCAAGATGAGAGAGAGAAGAGCACATGCACGCACAGAGCTGATGGTACATGTACCAGGTACTTGGTAAACATTTCTTACGTTAATTATTAGTTTCTCACCTTGTGCTTAGAATAAACCCATGACCCTTCTAAGGTCTATCTAGTTGCTTCTGACATTAGCAACTGTGCAGGGTCAGAAGGTTAAATGTAATCAGGCAGAACCGAATGGCTGTCCTAGAAGGGCAGAGCTAGGCTTTGCTGCCCTGGGAGCCCAGTACTTCTTTTTTTTTTTTTTTTTTTGTCGGTCCTGGGGCTTGAACTCTGGGCCTGAGCGCTGTCCTTCAGCTCTTCAGCTCAAGGCGAGCGCTCTACCACTTGAGCTACAGCGCCACTTCTGGTTTTCTGGTGGTTTATTGGAGATAGGAGTCTCACGATCTCTCCTGCCCGGGCTGGCTTTGAACTGCGATCCTCAGATCTCAGCCTCCTGAGTAGCTAGGATTACAGGCATGAGCCACCAGCGCCCGGCTCAGTACTTCTGATAGAGCCAGACTTTGGGCTCAGGGCAGAGCCAGGCTTTGGCTTGGTCTCTCCGTTTTACTTCCGAAGCCTTTCTTGTAAGGACAGCACTTGAACCTTCTCTGCCACTCAGCCTCTTGATTAGGGTTTGGAGATTTTTAAATATTAAAAGGACTAATGTACGTTCTGTCTTAAGTCTCAGGTGAGCACCCAAGCTCAGAGTGTGTAGTTCAGTGATAGCATACTTGCCTGGTAGGCCTGAGGCTCTGGGTTCCCCCCCAGCTCCACAGTGGAAAAGAAAATTAACAGTGAGGCAGACCATGTTTCTCACATCTCCATAAAAGGCAAAAATATTATGACTCCAGTAGCCAGCAGCCTCTGCCCTGTGCCTTCCTTGCTCATGCAGTGATTTCTGCTTCTAGTCTAGCCTGGAACTTCCCCTGTTCAGTTGGTTTCCCCCTGACACACCCACCCCATTTCTGTACCTTGCTTACGCAATGATGATTTCTGCTTCTAGTTGGTAGATTTCACACACACCATTTCCTTTTTAAATAGCATCAAAGAGGGTTGTGTGTCGGTTGACTGGTTGGTTTTTCCTATTTTTAAGAGAGCTGCACTTTCATCATGGAAGTCATGTGTAGCCACAGGGCTGGGCCTGGGCCTCTTGCTTTCACCTGTTAGGTTACTGCCTTTTTCCTTTTTAAAAAAATACTGTTTCACCTGAGACTGCCCCTTTTCCTATTTTCATTTGCTAACTTTATTTTGGGGAAGTTGGTTATGACGTTGGAACTCTGGGTCTGGGCGCTGTCCCTTGAGCTCTTTTGCTCAAGACTAGCCATAGCACCACTTCCGGTTTTCTGGGGGTTTATTGGAAATAAGACTTTCATGGCTTTACCTGCCCAGGCTGCCTTTGAACTGGGGTCCTCAGATCTCAGCCTCCTGAGTAGCTAGGATTACAGGCGTGAGCCACTCATTTCCTAACTTTTATTGTCAGTGTTCTTTTGCGGGGTGGGGAGTGGGGTGTGTGCCAGGCCTGGGGCTTGAACTCAAGGCTTAGGTGCTGTCCTTGAGCTTTTGTGCTCAAGGCTAGTGCTCTACACTTAAGCCACACCTCTACTTCCAGCTTTTGGTGAATAAATGGAGCGTAAGACTTGTGGATTTCTTGCCTGGGCTTGTTCAGATCTCAGCCTCCTGAGTAGCTAGGATTTAAATAGTCTTTTATGTCCAGTTATGTGCTGTTTCAGAAAGAGTGAATAGGGAATGTTGCTAAAGCTATAGTCTGAGGTATCAGAAAGCAAAGGATGTTTTAAATATATGTCACCTACTTGATTTTGGAGATGTGGTGCATGTGTAGTGTCATTCTCCCCTGCTGATGAATATGTATGCAGTTCTTTTCACAACCTAGCCTACTCATGTGTAAGACAGTTAATTGACATTGTTAAGGGATTTCTGTAGGCATTCTGAGCCTTAACATAGACTCTATGCTTCAAAACAGCCTGATAGCCCTGTGCCAGTGGTTCACACCCATAACCCTAGTTACTCAGTAGGCTGAGATCTGAGGATCATGGTTCAAAGCCAGTGCGGGCAAGAAAGCCCATGAGATTCTTATCTCTAATGAACCACTAGAAAACCGGGAGTGGTGCTTTGGCTCAAGTGGTAGAGCACTGGCCTTGAGCTGCTGAAGAGCTCAGGGACAGCACCCACGACTGACAAAACAAGTCCCATGACTGACAAAAACAAAAACAAACCAGGATGAGTAGATCTAAGCCAGAGCGAGTTTTGTTCTATTTTGTGATGTCTTTAAGGAAAGAGAACCTTCTCCCCTGTCTCCAGACATCAGCTGGTCACCGTTGTGTCTGTTGAGAGGCCTGGTGGTATCACCACTTCACATACTGCCTCTGGCTCTGGTTGTGAGGTGGTGCCAGCATGCACAAACACGCGGTGCAGAACAGCTTGAAGGAAGGAGAGTGGTCCTTACCCTCGCTCCCCCGTGATGCAGGGTGGCCCCTCCAACAGTGGTTTGTCTGCTTGGCCCTCTTGTTGACTCGAGCCGCTCCCTCAGCCCTTCTCCATGGTTCCCTAGACCTGTCCTTCCTTGGGCTTCACTGTCCCCCGTGTGTGCTCCTCTGGTTCTGTGATGGTCCCTTGCTCTGCTCCTCTCCCTCTTCCTTTCAGTGGTCAGCAGGGCTCCCCGGGGTCTGGAGAGGTCTCTGCATCCTGCGTCCTTCCAGCTCCCCCTCTTGGTCTGGCAGCAGTCCACAGTGTGACAGCTCTGGATAGCTCTGGACCCCTCCGAGACAGGAAAGGGCAAGAAGAGCAGGCGGTTGGCTGCCCAGAGCACACGGGAGCTAGTGATGGGACCTGCGGGAGTGCCTGTGTGCTCGTTTCCCCCGCCACCCCCGCCCCCAAGTTGGCCTGGCTCAGGACGCAAAGCATCGGAGGTATCACAGCCCTGCAGGCCTTTCTGTGGGTACAGTGGCCACGGGTAGCACCTGAGTTTGATTTGGCTGGCGACCCCATGTTACCACCTCCACATCTAGCCACAGCCGTGGCCGTGTGTGTGTGGTGTGGATCCCGTAGAGATGGGAAGACCCACAGGAGCTTTGAGCCCAAGACCCCAGTGGACGCTGTGTGGTGACAGCCCAGCATTACTGCTCTCCCCGTAAGGCGACCGCGAAGGGCAGGGCCGGGTCTCCAGGAGGAAACCCCACTCCTTTGTGAGGCCACGCACCCCCGTCAGCCCCCACGGCCGGGCACCTAGGTTTGCTCTTGTTCAGTTTCTGTGCTGAAAAAAAAGGACTTGATTCATTTGTAGACTTTGTTTCCCCTGTTTCTGCTTCTCCATTTCTTGTATTTTTCCTTTCCCTCTGTTGTTCTTTTCTCACGTTTTATGCTTTTTGTCCTCTGCTTTTTTTTTTTAATTTAATTTCACTTTCTCCCTTTCCCTCTCCACCTCCAACGTCCTCCTCCTCCTCTTTTTCCTCTTCTTTTTTTGTCTTTCTCCATTTCCTCCTCCTCCTCTTCCTCTTCCTCCTCCTTCTCCTCTTCCTTGTTTGGTCCTTTTTGAAGTTGAGCCCAGTGGCGGGACTCCACGGCGTAGACCTCTCTCCTTCTGCCCTTGCTGTGTCCAGGAAGGTAACGTAACCTCTTCCCACCTCATCCCCACTGCTTCACGGGGTTGTAGCTACCAAGGTCCCACGGGGAGCCGAAGCCCAGTTGTTCTTTCCTTCTCTGACCCACGACAGCCCTTTCTGAGAACGTCACGAACATGTGGCAAGCCCCTACAAGGCACAGTATCCCTTAGACTGTCTAAGGAACGGTTGGGAACGGAGGGAAGCTGGGAGCCGTTGAGCCTGGCGTCCAGAGGCTACTAAACTCCTGCGGCCCTGCCCACATTGGGCCTTGGGGCCGTGAGCTCCAGCCCACCACAGGGGAGCAGGAGCATGGAGTGAGAGCCACCCTTGTGGCAGCCATTTGTATTGCTGGAGTCAAGGAATACTGTCCTTAGGCAGCCTGGTCGACACAGACACCCCTACGGTCTTTTCCAAGGGAACCACTAGAAGCAAACTTCTCTACCTTGTGTCTTGCTGAGTGTGTCTTGTTTTGTTTTGTTTTTTTTTTTGAGTCTGTCTGGTTTGAAGTCTTGTGATGAGATTGTCGTTGACAAGGCATGTGGGCACGGGAGGGCAGCGTGGCCATGACTAACCCCTGCTCTCCATGGCTCTCCCCACCCCTCCATTTCCCCTTGCTCATCGGCTGTGAACAGGCTCCACCGAGGCTCATGAGGGGTATCCGGTGGAATTTTCCTGTCTTGATGTGCGGGGAGGCCGGGAGGGGAGGAGCGGGAGACTCTGCGGCGTGCTCGCGGTTTGCATGCCACGCGGGCTCACTGTGCAGAGATGCCCCAGAAGGAATGCGTGGAACCAGGCTGCAGGCTGCTTTAAAGCCAAAGACCCAAGTCGATTGGATTGGGTGAGGAGAGACCTTGGGCCCCAGACAGGACAGCCACACCGCAGCCGCAGCAGGCTCCACGGCCTGGGGAGAGAGGGGTTTCCATCTAGAAAGCAGGGCTGGGGGGCAGGACAGGACCTTACACTCAGGAGCAAAGGCTGCGGCTGGGCCCGGAGGAGACACACCCTGCTGGTGTGGACCTGAGTCCCTCTGGCCTCCAGAGCAGCTGCTAGCTAAGGACTACCTGGCTTAGATATGCATGTGCCAGAAAACACCGCAGCAGCTCTTCTGCTTTGTTTGGTGCGGGGTAGAGAGGCAGCGTGCAGCCGAGAAGGAGGGAGGGGAAAGCCCAGGAGAGGCACCTGCCTGAAACATTATTGTGTACTCCCGTGCTAAGACACCCTGAAATTCTGCATAAAGTTGATGTTGGGCTGGAGGCGGAGCTCAGTGGGGAGCGCTTGCCTGGCATTCCAGAGGCCCTGGTTTCCAGACCTAGCACTGCAACATACATTTGATGTGTGCACACATGACATTTCTTAAAAGAGTTTGTAATCAAAAAATATTCATGAGCCAGGTGCTGGTGACTCACACCTATAATCCGACCTACTCAGGAGGCTGAGATCTGAGGCTCACGGTCCAAAGCCAGCCTGGGCAGGAAAGTCCATAACACTCTGATCTCCAATTAACCAGAAAAAAAAACCAGAAGTGGAGCTTTGGCTCAAATGGTAGAGCTCTAGCCTTGAGCAAAAGCTCAAGGGAGGGCATACTAGCCCTGAGTTCCAGCTCCTTTACCACTAGCACAGAAAAAAAATATATGAATGAGTCTCTTCTGTTATTGATCCTTGGAAAGTTCTCCCAGTATCCTCCCACTGCAGTCAAAGCCAAGGGCCCAGTCTCCTGTTGGAGACTAGTTGTGATTAATTCAGGGCAGCCCACACTCGCAGGTACTGCCTGCCCCAGAGCCAGCTGCCGGGACTGGAGTAGATGAGAGCCCTTTAGATGTGTCTTATAGATCTGCACTTGTCCTGTTTGTTATACTAGTTTCCTCCAAGGAGACCTCACACATGGTGATAAGGTAGGGAGGCAAGCCGGGTCCCAGTGGCTCACACCTGTCATCCTAGCTACTCAGGAGGCTGAGATCCGAGGGTCACGGTTCAAAGCCAGCTCGGCCAGGGAAGTCTGTGCGACTACTATCTCCAACTGATCACCAAAAGAAGCCAAAAGTGGAGCTGTGGCTCAAGTGGTAGAGCAATATAGCCTTGAGCAAAGGAGCTCAGGACGATGCCCACCCCAGGATCAGCACCCCACCCCACCCCCAAATAAAAAAGAAAAAGAGGCAAAGAAGGGCCTGGTAGCTCATGGCTGCTATAATCTTAGCTACTCAGGAGACTGAGATCAGTAGAGGTATGGCTGAAGCTCAGCCCAGGGGGCAAAGTTCAGGAGACTCTAATCAATAACGACAACAAGCTATACCTAAGCAATAAAAGCAAGCCAATAAAAAGCTGGGTGTACAGCCTGAACCATCCAAGCAAGAGAAAAGAGAACCCTACCTAAAAGATGTCCAAAGTTCATACCAGTGGCCAAGGTCTAGAGTCCTAGCTACTGCAGAAACTGAGACGGACAGAATAGTTTGAGGCCAGCCTGGGCAGAAAAGCTCACAAGACCCATCTCAGCCGAGAGCTGAGCACGGTGGCGTGCACCTGTTCCTCTAAGTCAAGAAGCCTAAAGCAGGTGAATTGCAATCTGCCACGGTAGAAAACAGGACCTTATCTCAAAAATAACCAGAGCCCCGAAGGGCTGGAGGTGTGGCTCAGTGATAGAGCACTCACCTAGCAAGTGCAAGGCCCTGAGTTCAAACCTCAGTAATGCCCAAATTCGTAATGATCAAAGCAGAAAGGGCTGGAGATGTAGCTCAGATAGTTGAGGGCCTGTCTAGCCAGCACAAGGTTCTGTGTTCAAAGAAAACAAAAATGGAGGCACAGCAGTATAAGATACCAAAGACAGCTGCTGCACAGAAGAGGCCTGGGAAGAGAGGACAGTCTCCAACACGGTCTCCTAGTGGAGGTGAGGGCGGGGCCTCATGGGACAGACGGGCAGCGCAGGGTGAGGCCTGAGGTCGGGATGGTTTGGGGGCCTGGCATTCTCTGCCCCTTCCCAAGGCTGTAGGCAAACTTCGGGCCTGGCTTGGAAGTGTTCCGGCAGCATCTTGCTCGGCTCTCTTTGCACATTTGCCCCGGTGTGATGAACCCTCCCGGCTGGCTGGACAGACGACCCATCCCGTGGCCCGACACACCCCCTCTCTCGCAGGCATGGGTAAGAAGGATGACCCCAAGCTGATGCAGGAGTGGTTCAAGCTGGTGCAGGAGAAGAACGCCATGGTGCGCTATGAATCGGAGCTGATGGTCTTGTGAGTCTGGGGACCTGGCTGCGGGGAGGGCCGGGTGGAAGCCTGGTTCCCTGTGGCTTCACAGAGGGAGAAGGTTGGTCCCCATGTGACGGCCGCTGTTCCCCTCCCGTGCCCCTCCCCGCAGCGCCCGGGAGCTGGAGCTGGAAGACCGGCAGAGCCGACTGCAGCAGGAGCTGAGGGAGCGCATGGCGGTGGAAGGTGAGTGGGCAGGGCCTGGGGGAGGAGGTGGGGTGAGCAGTGCTCCACAGCGGCTCCACTCATGCCTTTGGCCACGTGGCAGATCATCTGAAGACTGAGGAAGAGCTGTCGGAGGAGAAGAAGATCCTGAATGAGATGCTGGAGGTGGTGGAGCAGAGAGACTCCCTCGTGGCCCTGTTGGAGGAGCAGCGGCTCCAGGAGAAGGAGGAAGACAAGGATCTGGAGGCCGCCATGCTTTGCAAGGGCTTCAGCTTGGACTGGTCCTGAGCCCAGCCTGCCCTTGCAGTTGGTGGATTTGGCATTGCCTGACCCTGCTGTGTGCTGGTAAACCGCCTGGCGCCCTCGGGCGTTTGAAGTCGGACACCCTCGCGCATGGGCGCGGTGAGGAGAACCCCCGGGGGATGGCGACTTGTCCAGGACGGTTCCACCCCCTGGGAAGAGGCCACCGGACCCCCACGCCGCGGGGAGGAGCAGGGTGGTTTGAGGCACACCTGCACGGTCCCTGACTGCCACTGCTGGAGCCTTTGCCTTCCACTGGCACACGTGGTAAGAGCCTGAAGCAGCGCCCTCTCCTCAGAGCCGCCACCACCACCACGCAGAGCACCACAGAGTGGGCGGACATCTTCATGCTCCCTGAAGCACCACCAAAGAAGGGCAAGTCACCCTGCACAAGAGAGATGTGGACAGCAAGGACAGCGGTGTTGCTCACCTCAGCCTCACGGGGAAGCTGAGCGCCGGGCAGGGTCTGGATCATTCTGGATCATTATGCAAGTCAAGAGGACAGGGGCTGGGTCTGTCCCTAGTCCTGCATCATACATTCGACCCTCCCCCCACAAGTGGCCAAATGCCCAGGCCTCTCACTGGCTGTGGCCTGAGGCCTGTGTATTGCTGCGTTTTGCTTTAGTTCACAGCCATTTTGACACTGGAAAGTACTGACTTTGTGGGGGCCGTGGGAGGCCTTACACATCGAGGCATTTCCCCCCCCCACCCCGTCAACGGGCACTGTCCTGGCACAGCACCCACGGGGGCAGGAGGGGGCCGCCCTTGGCATTTTCCTGCGTTTGCACCTTGAAACGAAGCTGACGATCTGGCGAGACACTCGGCCACTTCGGACCCTTTTGGTCAATTAACTTATTTTTTTAATACTTGAAAAGAAGCCACTTCATTTTTGTACCTTTACTAGAGACACTGACCACCTGGCACCTGCACATAGGATTGAGAGAGATCTCTGCCCCGTCCCATGCAGTCTGACCCCAAACTGACTGAATGCTTGTGACGTGCGTCTATTTATTATTAGCTTTCTTCAGCGTGTTACTGACCTGGTCGGCATCAGGGAGCAGCTCAGAACCCTCCCCGTCCTAACTGCAGCTTTTCTGGCTTCTCCTTTAACTGTCTGCCTCCCTGCTCTACCCAGATCCCTGTTCTTGCTATGCACTGGGCTTCTACATCAGAATAGTCACTGTTCATGTACTTCCCTGCCATGGGAGGCCTGACCAGGAGGTAAAGGTGCTGCTGCTCTGGTCTCTTCCTGTTGGGATCTTGGCTTTGAACCCATTTTTTCCTCAGTTTCGGTGCCAGGATTTCATCTCCCTCCACGTGTAGGTTACAGAAAGTTTGGGAGTAAGCCCTTGTCCAACTGGCTGAGACCAAGTCCGGAGGCCTCTGCCATCAGTCTGGCTGATGAGAGCACCTTTGCCCAGCCAGCCTGAGGTCCAGCAGGACAGGGACGCATGTCCTGCCCCCCACTGGGACTATGATTCAGGATGGTTGCCAACAGACAGTCGGACAACTACAGCCTCGGTTTCCTGCCTGTGCTAGGGACTGGGTGGGTTGGCCCAGACTACTATGCATGTCATATCCCGCTCCATAAGCCCAACGATTCAAACCGATTACTTCATGTACAGTTCATGGAGCCACTGGCTGAGAACACCGGGCACCAAGGTGCTAAGTCTACCAAGAGAATCAGCACATCAACATGCAGGGCCAAGTGCACCAGGATGAGACTGATCCAGGAGGCCCGGGGCAGCCCTGCTGCCCTTGGCAGGGAAGGTCCAGTGTAGAGAAAGGGCCTCTGGCTGTTCCTGAGAACAGGCCAGGCCAGCGGCCCAGGCTGACCTTGGACATCCCATAGGAACCACACTGTGCCTCAACTTGAACATCCATCTAACCGCAAAAGAGCAAGCAACCTGTCTACTTTGTCTAAAAACTGCCATCTCTTCGGTGGAAATCCAGTTGCCGCTAGCAACCATCATAACATGGATGTTTTCTGAGCAGGCAGCATCTCCATTTCTGTTCTTTCCCCAAGTGGGAGGGGAGCATGTTCTGGGTTTTCACCCTTCACCCCAGCCTGCCGGTCAACTTGGACTTTGGACAGGACCCTCTGACTGAGTGGCCTTTTCCCTGACCCTGCCTTTCTCTCAGATGCCACCGGCCAGCCCCACAGCATTGCTCGCGTCCATCTCTGTGGCTAACCCCGAACAAGGACTCCAGTTCCAAAGTGACTAAGGGGTGCGGTTGTAGTATACTGCCTCAAGTGGCCTTGTGTAGCAGGAAACCTTCCTTCCACCTCTTGTAGCTGCCCAGTCCTGGTCA
The DNA here is from genome assembly GCF_024711535.1 of Dipodomys merriami. Lineage (NCBI taxonomy): Eukaryota > Metazoa > Chordata > Mammalia > Rodentia > Heteromyidae > Dipodomys > Dipodomys merriami. Next base: position 283,239 of record NW_027206295.1, on the reverse strand, counting down.
GCCAGGGCATCACCATGTCCTCCAGAGCACACGCCAATGCCTGCCAGCCATTGAAGGGGGAGGGAAGCCACTGCGGAAGGGCCTCAGAAAACCACCAGCCCGAGACCAGCCCCAGCTCTCCACCCTGACTGCACTAGCACTTCAGGGTCTCTTTTAAGCTCCCAGTTTGTAACCACTACCCTGCAGTTGATTTTAATAGCCTGGGGACTTTGCTATGGGAGATGATTTCTGCGTTTGGAATACATAAAGTTCCAGACACATGCTGTTCCCAAGAGGGAAGCCTTCCCTTGGAGGCAGGGAAGAGGGTATGTGCACACGCAGGTAAGATGATGGGAGTTCATCTGAGCAAGTCCAAGTACAGCTGGAGGTCATGTTCCACACCCCTGGAGGGCCGAGTTTCAGGCTGGCCAGAGCGCCCTGTGGGATCTTAACCTGCTCTGTTGACATCTGCGGCCTCCACCCAGGAGCCACCCTGAGCTGATTCCGACCAGCAATGATAGATCATTCTTAACCCTTTCTCGACATTTTTCACTGCGGCAGGAAGAGAAAAGAGTCAGAAAAATAGAATGAGTGGCTGAAGATGTAGCTCAGTGGTAGAACGTATGCTTAGAATGCAGGAGGCACTGGGTTTAATCTCCAGCACTGTACAAACAAACCAACCGTAAAAGGGTTATCACATCTGACCACAAAGGAGAATGGTCTGTTTCATGCGCAATAAAAGTTTTTCAAAGAAAACGGCAACTGTATTTCTTGTCATTATACTGTACTTGGCAGTAAGCCAGAATTTCTGCATCCCCACCTCCCTTCAAGGTAGATGGTCTGTATCTACCTCGCTGTGTATATGGGATTGTTTGAAGGTTACAACTTTCTGTTTTAGTTTATGATCCTGACTCAGCCATCAACAAATAGCAGCACTTGAGAAATAGCAGTCTTGTTTGGAAAGAAGCAACCCTATACAACTGGAGACTGGAGCCTCCCTGCCTTTTTTTTTTTTTTTTTTTGCCAGTCTTGGGACTTGAACTCAGGGTCTGGGCACTGTCCCTGAGCTTCTTTTGCTCAAGGCTAGGAATCTTATCACTTGAGCCACAGTGCCACTCTCAGTGTATGTGGTACTGAGGAATGGAACCCAGGGCTTCTTGTGTGCTGGACAAGGGCTCCACCACTGAGCCACCTTTCCAGCCCCCCTCCCTGCCTCTTATTTCTTGTTTTTTGGTGGTCCTGTGGTTTGAACGCAGGACCTTGCCCTTACTAGGCTATCGCTCTGTCTCCTGAGCCACAACTCTAGCCCTGTTTTTCACTGGCTAATTTCGGGATAGGGTCTCACTTCCCACCCAGTTGACCTACTTTCAGCTTAGTTAAGCATAGCTGCTGGAATAACATGTGTGGGCCATCAGACCTCCCTCCACAGAGATACAGCACCTCTGCCTTGGCTGGCCTCTCAATCTTAACCTCCAAGTACTAGGCCGCTCAGAAAGCCCCTCCAGTGTGTTCCTTTTTCTTTTTCTTTTTTTTTTTGGAGGTCCGGTCGTGGGGCTTTGGTGCTGTCCCTCAGCTCTTCAGCTCCAGGCTAGCGCTCTACCACTTGAGCCATAGCGCCACTTCCAGCTTTTTTCTTTTTGCTTATGTGGTGCTGAGGAATCGGACCAGGGCCTCAGGCATGCAAGGCAAGCACTCTACCACTGAGCCACCTTCCCAGCCCCTCCAGAGAGAGAGAGAGAGTGTGTGTGTGTGTGTGTGTGTGTGTGTGTGTGTGTGTGTGTGTGTGTGTGTGTGTGTGTGTGTGTGTGTTTTGGAGGTCTGGTCGTGGGGCTTGGGCGCTGTCCCTCAACTCTTCAGCTCAAGGCAAGCGCTCTACCACTGAGCCACCTTCCCAGCCCCTCCAGTGTGTTTCTAGTCACTTACCAGTAGGTCCTGGAGGCAGGATTCTTGCCCGCTGACCCAAAGGCTCTGTTATCACTGTCTAAACACAAAGCTATAAAACTGGGTAGGTTTGGACCCTGTTCATGCCTTCGTTCCCAGGGCTTCTGACCCAACTCCAAGTAGAGATCATTAAGAGCAAAGGAACTTCAGTCTTGGGGAATGCTAGCTACTTCTATGCCAGGGACAAGGGCACTGGCAGTAAGTGAACTGTTGTCACCCAGGCCCACGCCTGAGGCCAAAGGTCTTGGGGAACACCAGAGAACAGCACAGCTGTGGGTTGGGTAGGCAGGCTGCTCAGCTGTGGGGTATGGACCTGAAGCCCCACTTAATGGACTGGCCTTGAACACAGTGCTAGGCACTGCAGGTCTTGGGCCTCTCTGGGTGAGCCTGCACCCCCCGTCTCTCTCAGTTCTGTTCCTTGGCTCCTGGTGCTGTCACTCGAGAACCTCACTGAGCACGAGTCAGCAGAGCCTCTGTTGCATGCAAGTCTTTTCCCAGTTTCTCCCAAAAGGGTCCCAGCCCCATGCCTGGAGAATACAGGAGACAGCCCCCAGCCCTAGAATCCTGTGGACAGAATCTTTTAAGAAGCATTGCAGAAAGGTTAAGTTGTGCGGTAGTGTAAATAGAAAAGTCCTTGGAAGTGGTGCTGTAGCTCAAGTGGTAGAGCGCTCGCCTTGAGCTGAAGAGCTGAGGGACAGCGCCCAGGCCCAGAGTTCAAGCCCCACAGCCGACAAAAAAAAAAAAAAAAAAGAAAAGTCCTTGTGTTCACCAGGCACTGGTGGCTCACAGCTGTTCTGTAATCCTAGCTGATCAGGAGGCTGAGATCTGAGGATCCTGATTGGAAGCCAGACGGGGGCAGAAAAATCCTGAGACTGATCTCCAGTAGAACTAGTAGAAAAAGCCAGAAGTGGCGCTGTGGCTCAAAGTGGTAGAGCACTAGCCTTGAGCAAAACAGTGCCCAGGCCCTGAGTTCAAGCCCCATGACTGGCCCTCAAAAAAAAAAAAAAAAAAAAAAAAGTCCTGAGCCTCATTCCGAACATCTGCAGTAGGACACTGGTGACCTTGCTCCTGACCTTGCGAGCCGACCTGCGGGGAGGAGTGAGGGACAAGTTGGAAGGACTCCCTCTCCACCATGGTAAAGTGCACTCTCCAATTTCTGCACGCTTCATGTGGCCAAAATAGAGGTAGCTATCATTTGCTTCACCTGTTCTGTTTGGAAGAGAGTCATCTCTGCCCTCAACAAGCACACTCATGCCTTCGGGGCAGAGTTAGTCCTGTGAAATCCAGGCCTCAGGGGACATTCACCACCTCTGGCCCAGCTGCCTTACAGTGGCCCTTTAGACCCGGAAGAGTCTGTGGCCTGTCCTAGAGCACCCTAGCCACCCAGCCACCCAGAGGGCTGTGTCTCCAGCTCTTATTAGGTCAAGACCCACAGGGAGACAACAGAATGGAATTCGCCACAGGGCCCTTGTCATCCCAGCCCTAGTTGTTCTCTCCAAAAGGAGCTCTCCAAGGTTCCCCACCCCTGTCTGTGCAGCTGAGAAAAGCCGCCCAAGCGCCGTACACCAGGTCACTAGGCAGCCTTCTTCTATCTGAGCCGGGGACTGGGCCCCGGGTCCGGCACACGTAATGGGATCTTCAGACTCCGGAACACGGACCTTGGCTTTGAGTGCTGAACCACGAGCCCATCACCACAGCCCTCAGGTGCTAGGGCTCCGCTCCCATGGCCCAGATCTTTGTAGGAAACTGCCATCATCTGTTCTTTCCCCTGGAGCCCAGCCGAGTCCTGGCAGATGCTGGGAAGGGACGTTTCTGAGATGACTGAGGGGTCAGCCCTTTCCAGCCCTGCTCTGCTGACTGGTGGAGGCTCACAACTCTAGGCCATTGGGGCTGGTGGAGTGGTCCAAGGGAGGGGCTAGAGCCAGGGGGTCTGGGAAGTTCCCCGGCTGGGTCCTGAGGCCACGCTGCAGGCCCTGCTGCCTTGCCCCACCACAGCCCACAGCCTGGGCCGCTGCCCTCCACCGGGGCCACTCAGATGCAGAGCTGGGACATTGTTTTGTGCCCCACAAGCCTTGGTCCTGGATCTTTCCCCTGTTCAGCAAAATTGGTTTGCCTTTTCTCTCTGGATAGTCCTGCTTTCTTAAGCCAGAGCCATAGACGAAGTGATAGGAAGGCCTGCCCCAAATTCCAAGGGCCAGGCCCTTTCCTTCCCATTGCTGCACCAGCTTCTGGGGTGAGAGTCCACGCTTTCCTTCCCATTGCTGCACCAGCTTCTGGGGTGAGAGTCCACGCTTTCCTTCCCATTGCTGCACCAGCTTCTGGGGTGAGAGTCCACACTCCAGGCCAGCCACTTCTTCCTCTGCATAGTCCTCTGCTTTCCGCTTCCCAGTGGTCCAGTGAGCACACACTGGTGTGTGTGGGGGGGGGGGGGGTGGGCTCGGGGCTGTGAATGTGAGACCGGTGGTCTGGAGGTGCAGGGAGCTGGGTCAAGGCAGCTTCAAGACATGGGCACAGCCACCTTCTGCTCCCAGGCCTTCGTGGCCTACCCCACGTGACCTTCCTTTCCTGGACCTGGGGATCTCACATTCATCTGTCCCACCCCACAGGGAGAGGTAGATGTGAACCTTTGAGTGCTGAGCTGTGAGGTCTGATAACAGAACTGGAATGCCAGTCTCTGACTCTCAGAAAGCTGGGAGTGGCCCGAGAAAGATCAGTCGTTCCTACCATTACAGAGACCCAAGATTCTACCGGAAATATGAATTCATCAAACTGTGGTTGTTTGCTGCTTGCTTCTGCTTCCTAAGATAAGGAAGTCACTCATCCTAGGATTGTTTCCCGTGCTGGTGTAACTTCAAAGGGCTTGCTACCTACCCCCCATCTGCTAATCACTAAAGACCCTGTTAATGGAGTGTTTGTTGCCAGCACAGGCGCCCTGGTGTCCCCAAACCAGTTTCACCATCTGGTCACTGCGGTTTGCAACACTTCCACTTCCTCCTTTCCAGAACGTCCTTTTCTCCTCACAGGCTGCTTCTGACAGGCCCAGGCCACAGCCAACTCCCCAGGCCATGCTCACAGCAGACTCAGGCGCCCAAGAAGAAAACCTAGCCCTGGCTTCCCCCAGCCTCAGAGGCCGCCTGTGGAGGTCTGCTCGGGTCTGCTCAGAGCTCCTCCTGTTCATGCCTTCATGTTCCAGGCCATGTGGCTTGCTAGGCATCTGGTGCTCAATCCTGAGGCATCATGAGTGAGCACATCTCAGGACTGGAAACTGGAAGATGCCCCAGACAGCATCTGGTTCCACATCTCGGGGGATCAGTGAGGATGGTGGCCCTCACACTGTAGACCCTCAGTAATGAGTCAATGTGCGTTCCATGCCATGGGGTTTTTTGTTTTTCTCTCAGCTCTTGTTGCTTTGTAGGTGACTTCCAAGTGCGGGTGGTTACCCCACTATCTCTGCCTTCCCTGTCCCCTCTTTTTCTGGCACTGGTGGATGCCCCCCCTTTTTTACTGGTGGTTGTGGGGCTTGAACTCAGGGTCTGGGCGCTGTCGCTCTTCCACTTGGAGCCACAGCTCCATGTCTGTGTTTAGGGGGTTAACTGGAGATCAGTGTGGTGGGGACTTCTCTGCGCGGGCTGGCTTTGACCTGCGAGCCTCAGATCTCACCTTCCTGAGTAGCTGGGGTTACAGGTGCGAGCCGCTGTGCCCCTGTGATAACCCCTGATAGTAAACGGGGGTCCCCTGAGCCACACCAAGGCCTTGCGGCGGGCCTGCAGGCAGGCCTGCGGGGCCTGCGGGGCCTGCGGGGTCCGACGGCGTCTCCAGGCACAGCGGGGCCGCAGCCGCCCGGGAGGGGCCGCAGGGTCCGGCCCTCGGCGCCCAGCTGGGCCTGCGGCCCTGCGGCTTCCGCACTGGGCCCGGAAGCCATGCGAAAGCCGGGGCTGCTGGAGCCTCAGCACCTGGGAGGCTGCGGCGGGAGCACCATGAGTTCAAGGCCAGCCTGACGATGAAGGGAGGGAGGGAGAGGGGGCGGAGGAAGAAAAGCACCAGGCACTGAGAAACGACAGACCCAACGCAGCGGAGGAGGTGGGGCGCTGGGGAGGACCGCGGGTGGGGCAGAGACGGGGCGGAGCCGGGAGCCGGGGGCGGGGCATCGGAGGGGCGGGGTCAGGAGCCGGGGGCGGGGCATCGGCGGGGCGGAGCCGGGGGCGGGGCATCGGCGGGGCGGGGTCAGGAGCCGGGGCGGGGCATCGGCGGGGCGGAGCCGGGAGCCGGGGGCGGGGCATCTTCCGTGGGCGGGGCCTGCGGCCAGAGTAGCCGGGATGGAGGCGGAAACGTATCGGAGGCGGGACGTGGCCCAAGGACTGGGCCTGAGAGGGGTGGGGCCCGCCGGCGGAAGGCGAGCCGTGCGTGGGCGGGCGGGCGTGGGCGGAGCGTCGGCGGGGGCGGGGCGGAGCGTCGGGGGCGGGGCCTGCCCGAGGCGCGCGGACGCCTGGAGGAGTCGCTCTCCGCCCGGCCTCGGCTCGGCCTCCCCGCGGCGTCTGTCAGGTGGGTCGGGCTCTCCGCCCGGCCTCGGCTCGGCCTCCCCGCGGCGTCTGTCAGGTGGGTCGGGCTCTCCGCCCGGCCTCGGCTCGGCCTCCCCGCGGCGTCTGTCAGGTGGGTCGGGCTCTCCGCCCGGCCTCGGCTCGGCCTCCCCGCGGCGTCTGTCAGGTGGGTCGGGCTCTCCGCCCGGCCTCGGCTCGGCCTCCCCGCGGCGTCTGTCAGGTGGGTCGGGCTCTCCGCCCGGCCTCGGCTCGGCCTCCCCGCGGCGTCTGTCAGGTGGGTCGGGCTCTCCGCCCGGCCTCGGCTCGGCCTCCCCGCGGCGTCTGTCAGGTGGGTCGGCCGCGGCTGCGGCGCGCGGACCCCGAGCCGCCCCGGGCGTCCTCCCGGGAGGCGCGGCGGGCGCGCGGCCCGCTCCGGCGAGGCCTCTTCGCGGCGGGCCCGGCGACCCGGCAGGCCCGGGGCGGCGAGGCGCCTCCCCTGCGGCTCTGCGCGGCGGCGACGCGGGCGGGCCGCGGGAGGGGAAGCTTCCAGAAGCCCGCCGTTCTTCGCCTTCCTAGGGCCGAGCGGCACCTGGCGGGGCGGGGCGGGGCCGGGGGGGGGGAAGCGGGGCCGGGGGGAGGGGGGCCGGGGGGGGGGAGCCGGGGCCGGGGGGAGGGGGGCCGGGGGGGGGGAGCCGGGGCCGGGGGAGAAGCAGGGCCCGGGACGGGGCGGGCACAGGACCCTCAGCGGCAGCCTAGAGTCCGTGCGCCGCGCCCCGCTGCCTCCCGGGGCGGCTCGGGGTGCAGAGCCTGGCCCCGGGGCTGTGTCTGTGGACTCGGGCGTGGGTGCTGAGGCTGTGTCTGTGGACTCGGGCGTGGGTGCTGTGGCCGTGGACTCGGGCATGGGTGCTGAGGCTGTGTCTGTGGACTTGGGCGTGGGTGCTGAGACTGTGGCTGTGGACTCGGGCGTGGGTGCTGTGGCTGTGGACTCGGGCGTGGGTGCTGTGGCTGTGTCTGTGGACTCGGGCGTGGGTGCTGTGGCTGTGTCTGTGGACTCGGGCGTGGGTGCTGTGGCTGTGTCTGTGGACTCGGGCGTGGGTGCTGTGGCTGTGTCTGTGGACTCGGGCGTGGGTGCTGTGTCTGTGGACTCGGGCGTGGGTGCTGAGGCTGTGTCTGTGGACTCGGGCGTGGGTGCTGAGGCTGTGTCTGTGGACTCGGGCGTGGGTGCTGAGGCTGTGTCTGTGGACTCGGGCGTGGGTGCTGAGGCTGTGTCTGTGGACTCGGGCGTGGGTGCTGTGCTGTGTCTGTGGACACAGGCGTGGGTGCTGAGGCTGTCTGTGGACTCGGGCGTGGGTGCTGTGCTGTGTCTGTGGACACAGGCGTGGGTGCTGTGGCTGTGGACTCGGGCGTGGGTGCTGTGGCTGTGGACTCGGGCGTGGGTGCTGTGGCTGTGGCTGTGGACTCGGGCGTGGGTGCTGTGGCTGTGTCTGTGGACTCGGGCGTGGGTGCTGTGGCTGTGGACTCAGGCGTGGGTGCTGTGGCTGTGGCTGTGGACTCGGGCGTGGGTGCTGAGGCTGTGTCTGTGGACACGGGCGTGGGTGCTGTGGCTGTGGACTCGGGCGTGGGTGCTGTGGCTGTGGACTCGGGCGTGGGTGCTGAGGCTGTGTCTGTGGACACGGGTGTGGGTGCTGTGGCTGTGTCTGGACTCGGGCGTGGGTGCTGAGGCTGTGTCTGTGGACACGGGCGTGGGTGCTGAGGCTGTGGACTCGGGCGTGGGTGCTGGGCTGTGGACTCGGGCGTGGGTGCTGAGGCTGTGTCTGTGGACACGGGCGTGGGTGCTGTGGCTGTGGACTCGGGCGTGGGTGCTGTGGCTGTGGACTCGGGCGTGGGTGCTGTGGCTGTGGACTCGGGCGTGGGTGCTGAGACTGTGGCTGTGGACTCGGGCGTGGGTGCTGTGGCTGTGGACTCGGGCGAGGGTGCTGTGGCTGTGTCTGTGGACTCGGGCGTGGGTGCTGTGGCTGTGGACTCGGGCGTGGGTGCTGTGGCTGTGGCTGTGGACACGGGCGTGGGTGCTGAGGCTGTGTCTGTGGACACGGGCGTGGGTGCTGTGGCTGTGGACTCGGGCGTGGGTGCTGTGGCTGTGGACTCGGGCGTGGGTGCTGAGGCTGTGTCTGTGGACACGGGTGTGGGTGCTGTGGCTGTGTCTGTGGACTCGGGCGTGGGTGCTGAGGCTGTGTCTGTGGACATGGGCATGGGTGCTGTGCTTTGTCTGTGGACACGGGCGTGGGTGCTGTGGCTGTGGACTCGGGCGTGGGTGCTGAGGCTGTGGCTGTGGACTCGGGCGTGGGTGCTGTGGCCGTGGCTGTGGACTCGGGCGTGGGTGCTGTGGCTGTGGACTCGGGCGTGGGTGCTGGGCCCCTGCTGGGCTGAGAAGGTTGGGTGGGGCAGGCAGCAAAGTCCCTGTGTCCCCGGAGGCCGAAGGGCGGGCGACTGGGGTGGGGGGAAGGGTGGGGAGGCCCAGCGAGGCCCGCGGGGTGGGGGGGACTGCAGGAGCTGGAGGAGGCCGTGGGGCCTGACAGGGCCTGACCTCCGGGAAGCAGGGGTGGGATGGGTGACAGGGCCTGACCTCCGGGAAGCAGGGGTGGGATGGATGACAGGGCCTGACCTCCGGGAAGCTGGGGAGGGGCAGGGCAGCATGGGAGGGGCAGGGCGGGAGACGGGGCCTGTCCTCCGGGAAGCATGGGAGGGGCCAGCGGGTGACCGGGCTTGTCTTCCAGGAAGCATGGGAGGGGCGGGCGGGTGACCGGGCCTGTCCTCCGGGAAGCCCGCCGAGCACACCTGCGACCTGTACCGAGAGCCACATTGCTTTTTGCAATTGCCGTCTGTAAGTGTGATGTGCTGAGGGCGGCCGTTCCTAAGTCAGTGTCGCCCCTTCCCTCCCATAGCAGGTTTTCAGCAGGGTCTAGCCAGCACCACCGCTGCGGGTTCACCCTCTGTCCTTCCCCTTCCCCTCCCAAAGACAAAGGAACAAAGCAAGACAGAAAGGAAAAGAAAAGAAAAACCACCTCTTGTTTCCATTTCCTGGAGTTCATGTCTGTAACCACTGTTTTATGTGATCAGAGGCACAGAGGCCTTGCACCTCTGTGAGCCTCCCCTAACGTTTGGAAGTGAAGTCTCATTCTAGCAGGCTCCAACATCCACACCATGTTCATTTCACCATGTTCTCTTTTCATGTTCCTTCCTGAGCAGAGCTGAAGATGTGGAACAGGTGCTGGAAGCTCTCTTTGTGTTCTAATTTTCCAGGGCTTGCCTCTCATTGTATGGGTGTGATCCTTCCTTCCTCCTTCCTTCCTTCCTTCCTTCCTTCCTTCCTTCCTTCCTTCCTTCCTTCCTTCCTTCCTTCCTTCCTTCCTTCCTAATTTTCCAGGGCTTGCCTCTCATTGTATGGGTGTGATCCTTCCTTCCTCCTTCCTTCCTTCCTTCCTTCCTTCCTTCCTTCCTTCCTTCCTCCTTCCTTCCTCCTTCCTTCCTCCTTCCTTCCTTCCTTCCTTCCTTCCTCCTTCCTTCCTTCCTTCCTTCCTTCCTTCCTTCCTTCCTTCCTAATTTTCCAGGGCCTGCCTCTCATTGTATGGGTGTGATCCTTCCTTCCTTCCTTCCTTCCTTCCTTCCTTCCTTCCTTCCTCCTCCCTCCCTCCCTCCCTCCCTCCCTCCCTCCCTTCCTTCCTTCTTTCCTTCCTTCCTTCCTTCCTTCTTTCCTCCCTCCCTCCCTCCCTTGTCATTGAAGGATTAAGATGTTTTAAATTGGAGGAGAGGTTGCTATGAGTGCCTTGTGATTGAGCGTGCCAATCAAGTTCAGATGCATTGGTATTTTTTAAGCAGGTCCCCCGCCTCCCCCCTGCCCTACCACCCGCCTGGTATGGTTTTTTTTTTTTTGGGGGGGGGCTGATGCAGTGAAAACAGGGCCTTGTTTGTGCTACCACTGGAGCTGCACCCTCATTCCCTTACAGAGACACGTTTAGAAGTCTTTCAAGAATCGAAGTTAACATCTCAAGGTAATCTTTGGCAAATTAAATAACCTGAGCTCAAAAAAGGCCATGTCTGGTCGGGGCTAGAGGCACTGCTCGGTGGCGGTGTCACACAGGGGAGAGAAGGCTGTGTCTCATTGTCAGTAATGAGTGTAATACAGGCGTACATTAAAACAAATGGTGATGTACAGAGAAGTTAGTTACACATCAGACAGTGTCACCCCTTACAGGTATACATTTTATTGTACTTGTGTTTCTCCCTCTTAAGTATACATTTATATGTTAAAGCTATACACATATAGTTATCAAATCAAATAATACTAAGCAAAGTATCACTATGAGTTTGTGTTGAGAATCAAACCCAGGGCCCCCGGCCCTGGCTTTGTTCTGTTTTTTGTTTGTTTGGTCATGGGCTTGAACTCTGGGCTGGGTGCTGTCCCTCAGCTCTTCAGCTCAAAGTGAGCGCTCTACCACTTGAGCCACTGTGCCACTTTGGTTTTCTGGTGGTTCATTGGAGATGAGAGTCTCATGGACTTTGCTGCCTGATTGGCTTTGAACTGGGATCCGTAGGTCTCAGCTTTGTAAGTGAACGTTGGCAAAGTCTGCTTGATTTAATGGTTGTCTGAGTGTGCTCATAGATGCCTTTGCTTTCAGAATGAGAGATTATCTTACTTCCTGCCCAGTCCACCTACATAGCAGAGATTTCATAGATTGCATATTTTGTAGAATAGTTTTTGGTGCCAGATGTTGACTTTTTATGTACCAAATTGTTTCCTGCAAATGCCATAGTTTTATTATTTATTTTTAGTTGTTGTTATAAAGGTGGTGTGTAGAGGGGCTGCAGCTCTGTCAGTCAGGTGAGGAGTATGTTTCTTTTTGGACAGACCCCTTCTCTGCGCTCTCCCAGTTTTCCCCTCGGTGCATTGGACTTTCAGGGGAGGAACAGAACAAAAGCTCACCAGTTAAGAGTGAATCTGGTTGTGACTTTTAATTGATGAATAATTCAGGCTGTTTCTCAGGCAGGTGATCTTAATTGTGAGTCCTGCTATCCCTTCCAGTCTTTTAAAGATTAAACTCTAGACTTAGAAAAAAAATCACAATTCAAAAAAATTGGACAGTGTTGAGGATGAAAGCCAGTATGTCTGCAGGCTAGTCTAGTGCTCTGCTTCTGAGCTGCAGCCCTGGCCCTTCTGGGGTGTTCTTTACCTGATTCTATCATTAGTTAACTCTGGGAGATAGCAATGATTTGGTCCTTTGCCAGTGGGTATAGCCCAGTAGTGGAGTGCTTGCCTGGCGTGTGTAAGACTGGGCTCTGGGCCCTCCTTCCGAGAAACCCCACCTAGGACTACTAGAAAGTTAGATTTTTGCTGATGTCAGAGACTCCCATCCATCCTTCTATCCCACAGGAAAAGAAATAGCAAGCAGATCAGGGTTGTCTGAACTGTCCAGGACTGACCTGGGTTCAGACCTGGGGGAGTCAGGGCAAAGGTCCGAAGTCAGAGTCCAAGGAGGGTGAAGAAGAGGCAGTAAGACTGGCAGCCGGGGAGGGCGCAAGCTCCTGGGCCTAAGAGACCTGGTCAGCCACTCGAAAGAGCTGCCTGGGAGAGAGCAGCCACCAGCCAGCCGGAAGAGAGGCTCGCGTGTGCTTCCCTTGTTTCACACACACACACACACACACGTGTAGATAACACACACACGTATACATACACATGTATGTGTGTGCATCACACATATACATATATATAACATATACACAGGTGTACATAACACACATGTATTCATAAAACATACATGTGTACATAAAACACATATATGTATGTAACACATACACATACGTATACATAACATTCACATACACACATACATAACACACACATATACACACCTTGGGAGTCAAACCCAGGGTCTTGTACATGCTAGGCAAGCACACTACCACTAAGCCCCACCTCAGCCCCGAATAGTACGTGTGTATATTTTATTACTTTTAAGTAGTTATACAAAGGGCTTTCAGTTCCACGACTCAGTTTATAAGTGCAAAGCATCTTGATCCACGTTCCCCCTTCTGTCGCTCTCCCCATCCCATAATATATCTTATTCTCAGAGAAAACACGGGTTGAGTTTTTCATGAGGTACTTGCTAAGTACCTGCTATACCCACAGGAGACATGGACGCCGTCTCTCTGCTGCTCTCACTCAGAGAAGTGAATCCGTGACTGGGCCCTGTCGTGACTGGGCCCTGTCGGGGCGCCTCTGTGCATGGATGGCAGCGTGTGGGAAGGGAGCTTCCGGGTGCTGTGAAGCAGCAGCATGTCTTGGTGGGCTGGGTGAAGCCAATGTGAAGGTGCTAGCCCAGCATCCCGGGCCCTGAGGTGAGGTGGCCCTGGACCCCCCCTCCAAGAGGCGAGAGGAAAATCAAAACAAAGACTGGAGTCTTGGGATGCAGGGCTTAGAGTGGCCACCATCTCCTGGGCAGCTCTGCCACACAGTGCGCTGGCCAGCGAGCCCAGGGCTTCCAGGGCTTTCCTTGGGTTGGGTGCAGGCAGCTGTATTGCCAGCTCTGATGGCAAATGGTGCCAGACAGATGGACGTGACGCGACACCTTTATTCTGTGTTCTGGGCACCCGCGGGAACACGTTCCCCAACTGTGTATGGCACATAACCCTTTGTGGGCTCTGCTAGGGTAAACCGAAATGAAACTAAAATGATGTCTGCTCCTCTCTGGCTTCCCACCGCCTTTCTACAGCTATTTGCTCCAGTGTAATGAGAAACTTCCTTTTTTAACTTACATTTTTAATCAATGATAAAAGTCTGAACGATTTCCACATTTGTGTTGTTCAGCACATTTATATTGTGCAATCATAGTTACTCTCTGTCTCCAGAACTTCCTTGTCTTTCTAAACGGAGACAATAAGCCTTGAACCAAACAACAGGCCCTCCCCACACACCTCACTGTCTTCTGTCCATGTAAGTGGACGACTCTGGGAGCACCGTCTGGAGGAAGGCGGCTTCAGGGCTCACACAGCGTGTGTTGGAATCTCCTTCCTGCGTGGGCACACCAGATTTTCTGTTGATCTGCTGGTGGACACTTGCTTCCTGCATCTGGTTACTTCAGATAATGATACTAGAACCTCCCGTTCTTTTGTGGGCATACTCTAGCAGACTTCTAGATCATTCCATGAAATGGTTGATGACAGCCACTTTTTTATTTTTAGTCATGGGGCTTCTGGTTTTCTGGTGGTTCATTGAAGATAAGAGTTTCACCAACTTTCCTGCCTGGGCTGGCTTCAAACCATGATCCTCAGATCTCAGCCTCCTGAGTTGAGTAGGATTACAGGTGTGAGCTACCAGTGCCTGACTCCATGTTTTTTTGTTTTGTTTTTGGGTCTGGTCGGGGGCCTGAACTCTGGGCCTGGGCGCTGTCCCTCAGCTCTTCAGCTCAAGGCTAGTGCTCTACCACTTGAGCCACAGCGCCACTTCTGGCTTTTTTTCTTTTTGCTTATGTGGTGCTGAGGAATTGAACCCAGGGCCTCAGGCATGCAAGGCAAGTGCTCTACCACTGAGCCACCTTCCCAGCCCCCTTTTTGTTCTTTAAAATGCTGGTCCTAGGGCTTGAACTTGGCCTGGGCACTATTCTTGGTGTGTGTTTAATTGAAGTTAAGTGTGTCAAGCTAGGTGATGGTGGCTCACGCCTGTAATCCTCACTATTCAGGAGGCTGAGATCTGAGGATCACATTTCAAAGCCAGCCTGGGCAGAAAAGTCCGAGAGACTCCTATCTCCAGTAAATAACTAGAAAACCGGAAGTGGCGCTGTGGCTCAAGCAGTAGAGTGCTCGCCGTGAGCTGAAGAGCTGAGGGATAGCTCCTAGGCCTAGAATTCAGGCCCCACGACCAAAAAAAAAAAAAAAAAGTGCCATGGACTTTCCTGCCTGGCCTGACTAAACCATGATCCCCAGTCTCCTGAGTAGCTGAGATCACAAGAGTCAGCACCAGAGCCTGACAGCTACTTTGACAAGGGACTTAGGTTGGTTTTCTAGCGTCAAGACCAAGGTCTCCCAGCAAAACTGGCCTACAGGGTGGTACAGAGGAAATGTAAGGTAATTGGGGAACTGAGTCAGAGAGACTGAAGGCACAAATGGACAATGCAGCCATCCTGAAATACGGTAAGCCGCAGGGACACCAGCCAGCCCAAGGCTTCCTCATGAGACGTCCACTCGCTATTTTTAGTGGCCATCCAGAAAAGCCAGCCATGGCTTCTGCAACCGTCAGTCCCAAATGGCCAGGATTTGGTCGATTTTTTTATTAGTGCTTTTGTTGTTTCCAAGTTGGGATCAACCAGAGGAGGACAGAAAGGCCCCAGGTGGATGGATGGGTTGGGGACTGGCCTGCAGGCCCCTTCTCCCCCACACGCGCCTCCCGTCACAGCCATGGGAGCCATGCCCTTTGCGCCGCTCATTCGCTCATTCCTGGCCTTCATTTGTCCCAGGAGTGAAGCACACCTTCACATGTTCCCAGGGTGAGGCCAGGTGGTGGCTCTCAGGTTTGGTTTCCTCCCTTCAGCCAGGAGGCCTTGGGGAGATTCCCAGAGCCGGCCCTGCTGCTGTGAGCCCCTGCCGGGTGCTCCTGGTTCTGTCCCCGGCCCAGGGGAGGTTTGCCCCACTTCTCTCTCAACGCAGAGTAAGAGTTTCTGAAAACTTGCCAGAGCTTTATTGGGTAAGCAAGCGGGCAGGCAGGCAAGAGAGGCACTCTGACTGTGGGTGCTTCCAAAGGGGGAGACGTCACGGTATTTATATGATAAAGGCAGGGTCTGACTTAAAGTTATGCAAATACAAGTGTTTATCTTTGCTTTTTTTTTTTTTTTTTTTGGTCAGGGGCTTGAACTCTGGGCCTGGCTGCTATCCTCAGTTCTTCAGCTCAAGGCGAGCGCTCTACTGCTTGAGCCACAGCGCCACTTCCAGTTTTCTAGTGGTTAATTGGAGATAAGATTCTTTTGAATCATGATCCTCAGATCTCAGCCTCCTGAGTAGCTAGGATTTCAGTCATGAGCCACTGGCACCGGCTATCTTTGCTTTTAATTATCTTTTTTCTTGGTCATTCCTGGGGTTTGAACTGGGTGCTATCCCTGGTTTTTTTCCACTGTAGGTGAGTGCTCTACCACTTGAGCCACAGCACCACTTCCTGTTTTCTGGGGGTTCATTGGAGATCAGAGTCTCACAGATTTTCCTGCCTGGGCTGGCTAAGAACTGTGATCCTCAGATCTCAGCCTCCTGAGTAGCTGGGATGACAGGCGTGAGTCACCAGAGCCTGGCTTGCTAGTCGCTCTTGATGGTGTACGTTTACCAGGTGGGCTTGGGTTGTCCCAGATTGGCCTGTACTTTAAATGCATGATGGGCATCCAAATGTGATGAGTTCTGTTTACCCTTGAGGTAAAGGGTGCCTCCCACCACGTGTTGTTCTTGGAGATGAGCCATTTTGCTTCTCTAGGGTACTTTTTTTTAATGTGCCTTTCCCAAGCTCGTGGTTTTTCCCCTGGTTAATTAGAATTAACTAGGCCTAAATCTAGATGGCTCTTTCCTTCTTCCTGTCTCCTTCCTCCTCTCTCCTTCTTCCTTTCTCCCCCTCCTCTTCCCTCCTCCTTCCTCTATTCTTCTCTCCTCTCTCCCCCTTTCTCCCCTCCCCTCCCTCCTCTCTCCTCCCCTCCCCTTTTTCTCCCCTCCCTCCTCTCTCTCTCCAGATCCCTGGTCTAGGTGGATGGATGCCCTACTTTCTTTGTTGTTGTTTTGGCAGTAATGGGGTTTGAACTAAGGACCCTGTGCTTGCCAAGCTAGTCATCTTTCAGGTGGGGGCTTCCTGCCAGGGCTGGGACCACCACAGGCACCCTGCAGACACGCACCGCTGTCCCGGCCTCCCTCCGAGGAGATGGCACACACGGACTCTTCCGTCAGGCTCCTGTGGGGCTAGGAGACGGGTTCAGCGCTGTACCTCCCTGTAGCATGAGGAGAGGAGTTGCAGACTTCCTGTCCAGGGTGGCTCTCAGCCTCCCAGGAAGGTGGGATTTGGGCTCATTTGTGAGCCACCAGTGCATGGCCCACCAGCTTTTTTTTTTTTTTTTTTGGTCCGTGGGGCTTGAACTCTGGGCCTGGGCGCTGTCCCTCAGCTCTTCAGCTCAAGGCTGGCACTCTACCACTTGAGTCACAGTGCCACTTCTGGTTTTCTGGTGGTTCATTGGAGATCAGAGTCTCATGGACTTTTCCTGCCCGGGCTGGCTTTGAACCGCGATCCTCAGATCTCAGCCTCCTGAGTAGCTAGGATTATAGGCGTGAGCCGCCGACCAACTTTTTTTTTAATGTCAGTTGTGGTGCCTGAACTCTGGGCCTGGGCACTCTCCCTCAGCTCTTCAGCTCAAGGCTAGTGCTCTACCACTTGAGCCACAGTACCAGTTTTGGCTTTTTCTGCTTAATGTGGTGCTGAGGAATCAAACCCAGGGCTCATGCATGCAAGGCAAGCACTCTACCACTGAGCCACCTTCCCAGCCCCTGAATTTCCATGGAAAAGTTGCCAAAAAATATATATTTAGTTTGTAAAATAATCCTTATGCTGTGTCGCCCGTCTGCCTGATCTGTGGGTCAGTGTGGGTGAGGTCCAGTCTTGTTGGGGACGGGCTGTGGGTCAGTGTGGGTGAGGGTGTCCAGTCTTGTTGGGGACGGGCTGTGGGTCAGTGTGGGTGAGGTCCAGTCTTGTTGGGGACAGGCTGTGGGTCAGTGTGGGTGAGGGTGTCCAGTCTTGTTGGGGACGGGCTGTGGGTCAGTGTGGGTGAGGGTGTCCAGTCTTGTTGGGGACGGGCTGTGGGTCAGTGTGGGTGAGGGTGTCCAGTCTTGTTGGGGACGGGCTGTGGGGCAGTGTGGGTGAGGGTGTCCACTCTTTTTTTTTTTAATTTTTTTTTTGGGGGGTCCGGTCGTGGGGCCTGAACTCTGGGCCTGGGCGCTGTCCCTCAGCTCTTCAGCTCAAGGCTAGTGCTCTACCACTTGAGCCACAGTGCCACTTCTGGCTTTTTTCTTTTTGCTTATGTGGTGCTGAGGAATAGAACCCAGGGCCTCAGGCATGCAAGGCAAGCGCTCTACCACTGAGCCACCTTCCCAGCCCGAGGGAAGTGTGGGTGAGGGCATCCAGTCCAGTGCTTGCTTCAGACCTGGCAAGTCATAGCACTGAGGACTCCAGGTGTGCACCAAGGCTATGTGGTAATGGGGACCGGGGCACCCTCCGTCTTCCCGTGAGTGGGTGCTATGGGTAACAGCCGCCCCCTGTGCCTCTTCCAGGCCCTTCCGGGACCCTGTGAGCCAGAAGTGAGTCAGCACTCTCCAGTACGGCTGTGCCATGGACCCTGAGGTCAGCCTCCTAGGGCTTTTGCGGGAGCCGGGGTGGGGGGCGGTGGAGGAAGCCAAGGGCCTCTGCTCTTGGGGTGTGCACATTGGTGCCGGTCTAGGTCAACTCTTGCAAAGTAGCCCTGCCTGCAGGGGTGCCTCAGACCTGCAACAGAACAGGGTTCTGAAGGACCTGAGCCCCACAGCAGCTGGAGGGGCTCAGGGTGGTCTGTGGGTGTCCCTCGGGGCTTCCAGCCTGGGACCATGGTGGTGGCACAGATGTGGCTGGGCAGAGGAGACGGGGCCTGTCCTGTGTGTGTGCTTGCCACCTTGTAGACCTGCCTGTCTACGGGGGCTCTCTGGGGGCCACCGTGGCCGCTCTCCGGTCCAGGGCATGGCTCCCTGTCCACACCCCGCCCTCTCTCTGTCTTTCAGTACAGGAGGGTGGGCAGAAACACCCAAGGTGAGAAGTGACACACAGCTGGGTCAGCAGAGCAGCCTCCCCTACTTTCCTCTTCCTTCACTGCCATCACAGAAACCCGTTGAAGATATCTGACTCAAAGGTTACATGATAAATATATACAACAAAATGTATCACTTTAACTTTCCCTACACTAGCAGCACGTATGTTATATAAAACAGTCTGTTTCCTTGTGACATGTCCGACACGTTACTGCTGACTATTACGGGGCATATTAACTGCATCTGTGCAGAAGCCCTCCCCACTGAACTCCAACCTCTCACCCCACCCAGACGCTGGCCCCCCCACTCTCTCCCTACAACCCCGGGTGCCTACCTGCTAGCACGGGCAGAGGCCGGGGCTGTGGAAACCACGCGGCACTAATCAGGGAGCTTTCACAGGCTTATTTCCTCAGTTTTTTTTTTTTCTTTTTTTGGTCAGTCGTGGGTCTTGAACTCTGGGCCTGGGCACTGTCCCCGAGCTCTTCAGCTCCAGGCAAGCGCTCTACCACTTGAGCCACGGCCCACTTCCTCACAATTGCTAAAGGCAGAGTCTGCAGTCAGGGTTTCATGGGGCAGGTTCCTCAGGGGCGAGGAGGTGTTCTGGCCTCTGCCCTCTCTGGCTGCCGTCTGTGCTTGGAGTTTCCCAGCTCTGTCTTTACACTTGTCTCTATACCTGAATCATCCTATTCAGACACCGGGGGGCCTTCACTCGGGCCTTGACTGGATTACATCTGCAAAGACTAAGTTTCTGGATAATCTAGACGTTTCCCACGGTGGACCCCGGGGGGTCAGAAGGGCAGCTCTCCCTCTGGCGTGTGTGGTGCCCCGTCCTGGCCCGGCCCCCACAGGCTTCCCTGACCCCTTGTCATTGTAGGTCAGCAATGCTGCAGGCTTCGGGAGTGAGCGCATCACAAGCCTTCTGGTGTTTGGCTTCCTCCAAAGCTCCTCGGATGAGTTCCGGCAGGAGCTTGACACGTTGGGTCATGAGCTGTTTGACGGGGCTTTGCCGCAGCCGTTTTGTGCTGACGACGACGAGCTGCAGACCGACGGCCTCCGGATCAGCCGCTCCTACGGGAGAATAGAGGCAGGTAGGCTCCTGTGCATCTCCATCCCACACCTGGACTGGCCCTGCTGGGGCCTCTCCACGCAGTGTCCCGCTCAGCCTGCGGCCACCCCAAGGGCCTGTCCCAGAAAGGCTTGCGCCATGGCTTCCCGTCCTGATTCTGTCTGGACCAATGGAGAAGGCTGATTTTTGTCAGTTGTGGGGCTTGAACTAAGAGCCTGGGTGCTGTCCCTGAGCTTTTAGGCCAAGACTAGAGTACGTTGGAGCCACAGTGCCATTTCCGGTTTTCTGAGTGGTTGATTGGAGAGGAGTCTGACAGACTTTCCTTCCCTGGGCTGGCTTAGAACCATGACTGTCAGACCTCAGCCTCCTGAGCAGCTTCAATTACAGGTGTGAGCCATGGGTGCCCAGCTAGTGTTTTTTTTCCCCCTGTCGGTCGTGGGGCTTGAACTCTGGGCTTGGGCGCTATCCCTGTGCTCTTCAGCTCAAGGCAAGCGCTCTACCGCTTGAGCCACAGTGCCACTTCCAGTTTTCTAGTGGTTTGTTAGAGATAAGAGTCTCATGGACTTTTCCTGCCCGGGCTGGCTTTGAACCGCGATCCTCAGATCTCAGCCTCCTGAGTAGCTAGGATGACAGGCGTGAGCCACTGGCACCCGGCTCTAGTGTATGTTTTTATAGTAATTTTGCATTGTATGTACAGTCTTGCTGCACTTTTACTTTCACACATACTCTGCCTTGTGCTGATCTGTAAGATGATCGGCACACTGAGTATTTCTGAGCCTCACTTGAGAATAAGGAACTGAGGCCCAGAGCATTGACAATGGTCCTCATGAGGCTGGTTGGGCAAGGTGGAGGGGTTCTCAAGCCAGAGCCCCGGTGCGCTGGTCCGTCACGCCTCGGCCTTTTGCTTTTCTGAGCCGTGTCCCCACCACTCAGCTTTTTTGTTTTTTTAAGTTGGGTCTTGCTAATTTTTACCTTGTCCAGCATTGTATCTCAGCCTCCCGAGCAGCTGAATTCACTCCTATGTCCCTGGTGCTGCGTCTAGGTGGGCATCCTAAGAGAACAGAGGGTGTGTGCAGGCCCCTTCCCTCCCATGCCCAGCCCACAAGGCCCACGGGTCAGCTGGCCTTTGAGACTCAGACCCTGGTTGGGATGGGATCACTGCCCTGAGAACCAGTCATCCAAGATGCTACTGCCCTCTGGTGGTTGTGCAGAAGGCCAGCAGCCAGCCCTCCAGGCTCTTTAAACCCTGTGTGAGGGGTTGTGGCAGGTGTTCTGTGCTAGCCGCGATGTGTCTTCTGGACGGCCCTCAATGGAATAAAAGCCCCGCTCACTTTGGGAGGTGTTTGGCAGAGCGGGCAGGACTAGCTTCATCGCCAGAAAGACTACACAGCAGGAAAAGCTGACTCTTCTCATGCTCTCCACACCACCCCCCTTCCCCTTCAGATGGCAGAGCCTGGCTTGGCCAGTGGCCTGTGGGGCCACACGCTTGACCATAGTTGTGCTCTGGGAGAGTGTGGGCCTGTACAAACAGTCCCGCACAGAGCTTGAGAGCAGGGTGAGAATAGCACGTGTCCACAAGGACCAGATGGGCCGGGCGTGGCTGCCGAGGTGCTGAGCTGGTGGCTAGAGAAGGGTGTGCACACAAGAGCTGGAGACACACAGGGGCAAGTCAGCACTGGGGGTGCAGGAGGGAGCAGGTGGGCAGCCCGGACTGCACAGGGCTGGGGGGGCTCTGCGGCTGGCGTGCAGCTGGGCTGGGGGACAGGTGGGAAGGAGAAGAGGCATGGCATAAGCCAGAGCCCGTGGGTGGGAAAGCCAGGACTTCCGGAAGGCACAAGGAGTCGTGGGAATTAAGTCAGAAGGACTTGAAGGCCAGACAGACGTGAGCACTGGAGAGGTCCTGTGCAGGGAAGTGTGGGCTGTGTCTGTGAGGCAGCACCAGAGTCCAGACCGCAGAGAAGGCGGGGTGGCCTGGTGGCAGAACACTCACTGGCTGCAGGGAAGGCTTGTGTTGGGTCTCTAGCAGTGCAGAAGTGCAGGCAGCCAGCCAGACCTGGAGCGCAGGCTCGAAGGTCTTCCCACTGCCCCCTGCCTTCCTTTTTTTTCTAGGTGTTGATCCTGGCCTTGAACTCGGAGGCCTCATTTGCTCATTTGGCTTCTTCACTCAGAGCTTGAACCATGCCTTCAGTCCCAGCTTTTTTAGCAGGCTGAGGGAGAGTAGTCTCTTGGACTGGTCTGCCTGGGCTTGCTTCGAACCTGTAGCGCCAGGCTCAGAGGGAACAGAAGTGGTAGAAATTTCTGTCAGCCAAGTAACTGAAATTGGTAAAAGTGTCTGAAGGAAGGAAGATGAGGAAGGGGCGTGCCCGGTGTGGCGGAGAGGCTTTCTGAGGGGAGTGGTGTGAGGGGAGGCGGCCAGTCCCAGACAGCTTAAGAAGGGTTTAAGTGAGACAGAACCAACCCTGCCACACCCACCGCAGCGGCGGGAAGCTCCGGGGCCGACCCCTCCGGGCCCCCTGGCCGTCCGCTTCCCTCATAGCATGGAGGAATCTCCTTGCACCATGGCTCAGCTGAGGGGACCCCGCGGGCGGACGCTGGAGCATGCCGTGGCGGCGGTGGCAGGCATGGAGTGGGGCTGTTATCTGGATCTTGTCTTTGCCGCCCTGCAGATTCTGAAAGTCAGGATGAAGTCATCCGGAGCATCGCCAGGCACCTGGCCCAAGCCGGGGACGAGATGGAGCACCGCATCCGCATCCACCCGGGGCTGGTGAGCAGTCTGGCCTCGAAGTTCATGGACCGGAGCCTGAGGGAGGAGGTGAGTCGGGAGTGGGGCTAGCTAGCAGTGCTCGTCCAGGGCTCCTTCCGTAGTGCTCCTCCCCGTGTCACGGCGAGCAGTCGGCTGAGCCAGCACACATGCCATGTGCGGGCCTCTCCACACAGCAGCGGCACACTGCCTCTCAAGTGCTTCTTCCTACTCACCTTTCAGGACTTTTTTGGGGGGCAGTTGTGGGGCTTGAACTCTGTCCCTAAGCTCCTTTTGCTCAAGCTTAGTACACTCCCACCTTCTTTGTCAGTCGTAGGGCTGAACTCTGGGCCTGGGCGCTGTCCCTCAGCTCTTGAGCGCAAGGCTAGCGCTCTACCACTTGAGCTACAGCCCCACTTCTGGCTTTTTGTTTATGTGGTGCTGAGGAATCGAGCACTCTACCCCTGAGCCACCTTCCCAGCCTGCACTCTGCCACTTGGAGCCACAGTACCACTTCCAATTTTTTGAGTGGTTAATTGGAGGTAAGAGTTTCCATGGGGATCTTTCTGCCCAGGCTGGCTTCAAACCATGGTCCTCAGAGCTCATCCTCCGGGGTAGCTAGGATGACAGATGCGAGCCACCAGTGCCCAGCCATTCTCGACCATCTTCAAGAGGGAAGAATGTATGTGAGCGGCGTCTTTCTCCCTGCAGGACAGAAGGAACTGCCTGGCTTCTGCCCTGAAGGACGTGGGTCAGGCCTACCCTAAAGACATGGAGACGGAGAAGGCCACCCTCATAATGGCAATGCTGTTGGCCAGAAAAGTGGTCACCCACACACCATCCTTGTGCCGTGATGTCTTCTGCACAACAGTGAACTTTATTAACCAGAACCTACTCATCTACGTGAGGAACTTAGTCCGAAATGTAAGAGCCCATGGTGGGGGCGCGGTGGGGCCTGTGTGGTGTCAGCTCTGGTGTCTGTCTCAGTAGGTTTCTGTCTTGCTAGAGCTCGAGCCCGCAGTGCCAGCCCCAGTGTCTGTCCCACCAGATGTCTGTCTCGCAGGAGACTGGGGAGGTGAAGGTGCCCCTCACCACTGATAACCCTAGCAGAAGTGCAGGGCATCAACTTTTTTTTTTTTTTTTTTTTTTGGGTCCAGTCATGGGGCCTGAGCTCTGGGCCTGGGCGCTGTCCCTCAGCTCTTCAGCTCAAGGCTAGCGCTCTACCATTTGAGCCACAGCGCCACTTCTGGCCTTTTCTGCTTATGTGGTACTAAGGAATCGAACCCAGGGCCTCATGCATGCAAGGCAAGTGCTCTACCACTGAGCCACCTTCCCAGCTCCATCACCAACCTAATTTAAAAAGCATGGTACTGGGCCAGGTTCTGGTGCCTCAAGAGCCTGAGAGCTGAGACTCATGGCTCAAAGCCAGCCTGGGCAGGAAAGTCCATGAGACTCTGATCCCCAAGAAACTAGAAGTGGAGGTGTGGGTCAAAGTGGTAGAACAAAAAGGCTCAGGACCAGAACAAAACCCACCAAAAAAAAAAAAATGCTATAAAAGACGTAGCTCAAGTAGAGCACCTGCCAGAACCACACCAATAACATGCTAAGGATGTCGGAGACACCAAGAGAAAGGAACAGAACCCCCGAACCAGGGAGCACATCTGTCCTATAACCAAGGTGTTAAAAACCAATTTAAGCCAGAACCTGATGGCTCATGCCTTTAATCCTACTACTTAGGAGACAGATCTTAGAATTGTGGTTCAAAGCCAGCTGGGGCAGAAAAGTCCGTGAGACTATTATTTCCAGTGAACCACCAGAAAACCAAAAGTGGAGCTGTGGCTCAAAGCAATAGAGCGCTAGCATTGAACACAAGAGTTCGGGGACAGCACCCAGGCCAAGTTCAAATCCCATGATGGACATTTAAAAAAGAAAAACCAGTTTAATGATAATGGATCTGCTGCAGAAGCCAGGCGGACCTCCTCCTCTGTGGGTTTTAAAAACACTAGGGAGCAGTGGGCCCGGGGATATGTCGGTGTTTGAAACCGCGGTATCTAACCCTCTTGGTAACTGACAGACCCTCAGTAGCTGCCCCTACTTGTGCTATGGTTGTCGGTTATGTAGGTGATTGTATAGATGCAAAGGTGAAGTCGGGCTGCCCGGTTGCAGAGAGCGAGCCAAGGAAGGTCTTACCCAGAAAGCTCTTCCCAGGGAGTCGGGCACAATGCCAGCAAGAACGCAGGGCACCTCCTGAACCCCAGCAACCTGGGAGATGGCAGCGAGGAGATGTGTGCACTGCAGGGATCCAGCAGTGTGTGCACCGTTGGCTGTGGCACCAGATCCTGGTGGGAATTTGGTGGTTAATTCTGCCACTCTTCCACCCTTGCACAGGAGGTAGACTGACGGCATCCCACAGAAGCAGGACTGGCTGAGACTGCACAGAGACAGAGCACAGCTACTGCCATCGGAGGGACAGCTGTGGCCACGTTACCGGACAGCACAAGAGGACAAGCCCTGGACAGGAGTCACTGCCCTGGCTGTCAGGCTGATGTTTTGGGCTGGTGACCCATTTAGCCATTTCTGCACTGTGATGCTCACAGTAACAGCTGACGGGGCCCGCTGCGAGACAGCGCCCAGATCTACAACCTTGTGCCTTCTCAGCTGCACAGGTTCTCGCTGGAAAATTAAATGAGAAAGCAGGCTGTAAGGCAGAGGGGGAAAAAAGCCACAATTTTTGTTTAAAAAAGTTACTGTTTAATCATTAAAGTACAATGGGGCACAGTCTTAGAGCAGTCACCTGTCTGAGGAGGGCAGGGCTTGGAGAAGTGCTGGACCCTACAGGTGAAGAATTCCGCTCAGTAGGGAACCTCCCCATCCCAGGAGGTAAAACCCATGGGGCACAGAGGTTTAGACCAAGGTACTGGTCTCCGACCACGGGGACTGACCACACACAGGGGTCTAGCTGTTTCACTTCCCTTTGGAGCGGGTTAAAGGTGCAGGTGAGGCCAGGCCGTGTCAGCCACAGCTCCACGGGGGCGGCCAAGCGCGTGTTTTCTCTTCAAGGCTTTCATAAAAATTCTAAGCCGATGGAGAGCCAGAAGCTACTGTGGGTGTCCTATATTAGCCTTTTCTTTTCGATTGTACCTCACGCCTGGAAGCTAAATTGGGAAGGTTCAAAGGTGAAAGCGCAGTTCAGCAGCTGGGGCTGGCTGCAGCCGGGTGGTAGACAGAGGTGCAACATGCGTGTGTAACATCCGGAGTCCTGTCACCAGCAGCTGAAGAGGGCACACAGGTGGAGGAGGCCACAGCAAACCCAACTCACTTCAGGGAGGACCAAGGTAACAAGGGAAGGCGTCCGGCCAGAGACACCCACTGGCCTCTGTCCCCATTGGAAGCTAGAACTCAGGCCACACGTGTCACTTCTGACAGCGGTGATTGGGGTGGGGAGCAGGTGAGGAGTAATGAAGTACTAAGAAACAACAACTGTTACCAAGCCCAATCTCTGCTCAAGAGGGTAAATTCACAGCAGAGTAAAAAAATCACTCTCCAACAGTCAGCACCAAAATACACACCACTGGGGCTGGGCTGGTCTCCATCCGACCTGGGAGAAAGGGACAAACGCTAAAAGCAGACAGGTGCCGGTGTCCAAGAGCCACTGCTGAGAATGATTCCAGTAACAGCTGCGTCTCACACTTTGCAGTGGGTTTTTAGGGGTTTCTACAGCTCCATTGCTCATGTTCCTGCACAGATGTTCTTTGGTACACACAGCGGTCATTGCAATCAGTTTTCAGCAGGGGACAGAAGTTCTTCCCAAAGCAACAGCTTAAAACATCACCGCCAAATCTAAACTAACAGAAGAAATCTGAAAAGGCAAGTAAGACAAGTGCCAAACCACCCTCTCACGCTTTCAGTGGGTCACGGCTGTCCCGTCTGGTGTTCCAGAACAGGTCTGATGTGCTTTCTTGGTTGCTAAGACTCTGACCCCTTCTCCTAAGCTAAAGAGAAAATCCAGGCACCACAGTTCCTGCTGTGAGCCTGCGCCAGCCACCACGGCGGACGTGACCACTGTGGCTGTAACGTGGGAGGTGACTAGTTCAGAGAATTTCCTCCTGCTTGAAAAGTATATCCAGTTCTAAAAATGTGCATCTTTGGAAAGATGCACATTTGGTGAGGGTTACACTTCTGTGCATTCATTCAAAAGGTCAAGACCCAGCAGAGCTGGGAACATCCCAGGGGAGGGGGAGTTAGTTCCAGCCTAGGAGGGGAGGGTACCGGAGCCAGTAACAACTGGGTTTAACCAAAGTGGAGAGAGGCACTTTGCGTCTGAAGGGAGGGAAGACCACACCAGCAGGAGTGCACACTGGTGCCGGCCAGTGGCCACGTACACGACACACTTGCTACGCGTCCTCACAAACAGGTACCATTCAAACCCCAGCAGGAAGGCCACAAACAAACCAGCAGCCCTGAAACGTTGTCAGTGTAAGTCACACACTCACCAGTCTCTTCAGGGGGTGCAACAAGCACCAAGTCACGAAGAAGGGTCCCCAGAGAAGGGAGAGCTGGGTGAAATCCTGAGCCCACTGCTAACGTCACAGGACACGGCCTGGTAAACATCCCGAGCCGGTTCAGACCTGGGCGGTGGCAGCTGGCTGGGACACCGGCTGTGTAAACACAAACACTGGCAAAGGCCGTGTGTGATGATGGGGTGGCTTCCTAACCACGTTCCCAGCTCTCCACAGAGCTCCCTGCAAATGAGGCAGCTACCCAGAGTTGGCAACGCACAACAAAGGTCACGGCGTGGCGTGGCGTGGCGCTGCTGTGGATGGCAGTGGGCTGGGTGAGCCGTCGGCTGACCAGCAGTGCTCAGACGCCGCGCCCCCCGGCCCCCCTTGCTGCTCAGCAAGGGAGAGACTCAAACATGAAATGGAAGCCTGGCACTGGTGGCTCACACCTGTCATCCTAGCTACTCAGGAGGCTGAGATCTGAGGATCGCGGTTCAAAGCCAGCCGGGGCAGGAAAGTCCGTGGGACTCTGATCTCCAATAAACCACCAGAAAACCGGAAGGGGCGCTGTGGCTGAAGAGCACAGGGACAGCGTCCAGGCCCAGTGTTCAAGACCCACAACCAAGGGGAAAAAAGTGAAATGGAAGACAGGCCCTGCTGCTGCTCCACCTGCCTCGCGGTACCTGGGGATGACCTCGTTTGTCACACTAATGAGCACAAGAATTTAATACATTAAGAAACCTCCCAAACCATCACCAGCAACCATGGTCTGGAGTCCCAGTTTCCACGCTGGCCGGGCAGGCGCTCCGCCACTGGAGCGAGCGCCATCTATCTTCCTCAGTTTAGGTTTAGCCTCACGTTTCTGCCCAGGACTGGCCTGAGATCCTAATCCTCTTCTCTGTGCCTCAGTGTAGCAGGGGCTACAGGCGCACAGTGGCCACCGAAAGGAGGAAGATCTTGCTACCTTTTCTCCCTACTGGTTTCAAACCACAGTCGTCCTCCTCTGCCTCCCCAGCCGCTAGGCTGAAGGAGGGCGGCCACTGCAGCGTGAAGGGAGGAGACGCCCAACGCGGTCAGGAGCTCTGGGCTTTCCTTTACGAAACACAGAAAAGGGCTGTGGCTGCTTCTGCATCATCTGCCTCCTGAGGGAAATGAGCAAGCCATTCGCAGCGCCTGCCCGAGCCACACAAAGCAGTGACTACAAGGGGGCACTAGGCTTGGAGTCCCGGAGGTGTCGGGGCCTCTTGACTTCCTCACAGTGCGACGTGGGAAGCTGTGGCAAACTTCAGCGTGCAAGTGTTGCACACGAGTATCCGCAGCGTCTAACCCCCTCGAGCCCCGCCCAGAGACGGTGTAACCAGCCAGGGCAGGTCTGCGTCCTGACATCTGATGTCAGTGCAGTGATGCCGAGCACTGTTGGGTGCCAGACTGTCCCTGGTCCTCGTGCTAAGAGCGATGGCCACGTTCCATGAGAGAGGAGTTTGAGTGGAAATACATAGATTGTAAGACGAACACATTCTCACCTATAAAACTTAGTTCTTTAAATAATTGTATCATGCTTTGGAGAAGAAAGCAAGAGCAGGCATTGCTGTCGGCTGGGGTCCGCTCCCCAAAGACAGGCAGGCCGTGGCTTCACTGGTAAGAGAACACCTCACAGGCAGGAGAGATCTAGAAAAGGTTTGGGTGGGAGCTGCACAAACCACTGACAGTGGTTCTTCAACCAGAATGTTCTCTAGCAGGCAGTGACCATGTGTCGTCCTAAGGCACAGTTGGTACGGACAGGATTGTCACTTCAGTAGGTAACTGAAGCTGGTGTTCTTTAATCCTGGTTCTCTTCACAGGAAACCGCTGGCGGTTGCCAGGTGATTAGAATCCGTGACATTCAATGAACGGCACAGCATCACCACCAAGGGGCTGCGGCAGGAGAGGGCTGGGAGTTCAAGGCCAGCCAGGGTACAAAGCCCCGTTCCCCAGACAAAGAATTATGCCAACAGGCTGAGCATATAGCTCAGCGCAGGGCAGGGGCCTGGTAAACAAATGAGCCCTCAGTTGTATTCCCAGCAAAGAGGGGGAGGTGAGAGAACATTCTAGAACCAGCAAAGCTTCCTCTGTAGCTCCCAAGGACAGTGTTTCACTCTCAAATCTGGTATCTGTCTTTCCCTAACCAACTTACATGTATTCCAAATATATTTCGTGCTAAGTAAGTCAGGGGGCAAGAAGAACGGTAGCCTGGAGCTCTGAAACGGAAGGAGCTGGATGTGATGGCTCACCCCTGAAATCCTAAACTGAGGAGGCCGCGATCGGACCACGGTTCACAGCCAGCCTGGGAGACAAACCCACGCAACTCTCCTCTCCACTTAATGAGCAAAAGGCCGGAAGTGGAGGTAGGGCTCAAGGAAGAGGGCCAGGCAATACTGAAAACCGCTACCGCTAAGTGAGAATTCAAGGTCCAGTGTTCAAGCCCCAGTACTGGCGTGCATGTGTGCACACACACACACAAAAACAGGAGAAAGCAGAAAAATAACTGTTTCCGCCATGTGACTGCAAGGCAGGGTACGGTAGGGCATGCCCGTGACCCAGGTCTCCTGCGAGGTTGAGGCCAGCATGGGCTGCACATTTAGACCTCGGGCGGGGACGGGGAAGAGGGACAGGGGAGCAGGGATGCCCTCTCCCGTGGGGACCAACACCTCCAGCCAGCGAAGCCGACAGAACACCAGCTCTCACACTCCGGAGGCTAAGGTCTGACTGTGCTCTGAAGCCAGCCTGGGCAGGAAAGTCTGTGAGACTCTTCTCTCCAATCAACCACAGAAAAAGCTGGAATCCTCTGTGGCTCCAGTGGTAGAGCGCTAGCCTTGAGCAAAAGCAGCTCAGGGACAGCGCCCAGGCCCTGAGTTCAAGCCGCACTTGGCCAGATTCCTTTACACGAATGCTCACTAGGTGAAATAAAGCAGCAGTCAGCTCAGAATCGCACCTCCTTCTCACACCGACCCTGCGGAAGACAGGATCACGCACAAGCCTGAATTCACAATTCAAATGTGTCACCACTAGAGGAGTATTAAAAGCAAAACCAGTCACAACTCACCAGGCTCTTGGCTACGCAAACATAAACATGGCAATTAGAACACAAGAGGCCTAAACCTCACCACCAGCCCCGTGGGCCGCCCCGAGCCCTGAGCACGGCAGGGAAAAGCTGCGGGACAAAACACACTCCTCTCCTCTTGACCAACTGCTAAAAGTCTTCAGGGATTTGTTTTAAAAAAAATGGGTGTCTAAGCCAGGAGCCAGTGGCTCAGGCCTACAGACCCGAGCTACTCGGGAGGCTGAGATCTGAGGATTGTGGTTTGAGGAGACTCTGAAACTCTTATTTCCAAAAAACAAAGTCAGTACGGGCAGGAGAGCCTGAGACTCTTATTTCCAAACAAAAAAACAAAAACAAAAACCACTCAGAAAAAACTGGAAATGGTGCTGTGGCTCAAGTAAGTGGTAGAAGGCTAGCTCCGAGCACAAAGCGGCTCAGGGACACTGCCCAGACCCTGAGTTCAAGCACCAGGAATGGCAAAAAAACAAAATGTCAAAAATGAAAGCACATTTAAAACATCAGATCTTGGTGGTGAGAGCAGGTAAAGTGCTTTTATTATACACTCGGCATTCCGGAAGTCTCGTGTAGCTAAGGTAAGTCTGAGGAGTCTCAGGAGGTGTGCCCTGCAGGAGCCCTGCGGCCCTCAGGCACTGACCGGGCACTGGCCTCCCCAAGGGACCAGGCCCAGTGCCGGATCTGGTTCATGACCCCAGCATGTGGGCTGAGGCCTCTTTCCTGGACACTAAAGGCCAGTGAGCAGCCTGACTTGCAACTCAAGCCTTTTCTCCCCGTTCTGATTTCAATGACACTTGGGATTAAAGTAATAAAATGACCCTTATCACTGGATCTCAAAGATCCTATTTAGTAAGGCTCTGACCTGGCTGGTTCTAGAAGTCCTCGGAAGGCATTGTTCACCACATGGCATGAGGCATCCAACACTGGAGGCCGGACCCTGGGAAACCACACCAACCCCACCGCGGGCACGGCGCATCCCTGCCCGGGAGGAGCCACGGGAAAGCCACCAGGGCGGGGTGGACACTGAAGAAAGGCCACAGCCCCTAAACGCATTGCGTGCGTCCTTTGAAAGGTTCCTAACGGCAGCAGAAGCTGCTGGAAGCATGGGGGACGTAGGGTGTGCAGAGTATGGGCAAGGCCCCCGCAGATCGGGGAGGGGGACGGGGGGGATGGGGGTGGGGTGGGGATGGGACGGGTACCTGAGAGCCAGAAGGGCAGGGCTGTGGGAACACAGCCTGGTCACGGGAAAGACAAGGACTCCAGCCAGCTGAATGGCCCTGGAGCCTGAGGATGCAACCCCAGGCTCTCGCGCCTCGAACCTCTCCCTCTAAAGCACGGCGGGGGAGGGGGAAGGGGAGGGACGACTCACGGATGGGGACAGGATGGGACAGACGGGAGACACCTGGCAATGTCTGAGACACTTCTGGCTGACCTTGCTGCGTGTGGGCTGTGGGGGGCTGGCCACGCCAGCCCCTACGCCGCCCAGATGGCCTTGGAGGGGGCACAGCGCTCAGTGCCAGGTGTGGGACGCTGTCATCACTCACGAGATGCGGAATCCAGCGTGAGCCAAGGCCCTGGCGCCCGGCCACGCGGCCCCTACCTCAGCCCTACGTGCGACCCAGCTGCTGCTTGCTGAGCGGAAAGCCAGTCCCCAGGGCATTCCGCAGTGCACCCTCCGCGGCTGGCAGTTCAAATTCCACACGGGGTGAGGGAAACCTCGGATCCGGTCATCATCGTCCTCTGCTCCAGAAGCAGCTACTTTTTTTTCAGCGCCAAGGCCACTCCAAAGGCCACTGCCAGGACAGCCACAGCGGCAGCCCCTCCAAACAGCAGCGTGGCCCTGCCCTCGGGGCCTGGGGCTGCCCGGGCCTCCCCACCGGGACTCTGCTCCTCACCCAGCGGGGTGGGGGGCCGCTCTCCCTCCACGTCAGCAGCCTCCTCTGGTGCTGCCTCCGCCTCTTCTTCACAGAGCTCCACAAGCAGAGACGGGACGGGGCTAGCCGGCTCCCTGGCAGCTGCTTCTGTGTGGGGTTCCCTGGCCTCCAGCGAAGGGGCAGTGGTGTGTGGACGCGGGGTGGCGGGGAAGGCAGCCTGGGGGTCCCGGGAGGGCACGGCCGCCCCTGCCCCCTCTGGGACCTCTTCCTTCTCCACATGGACAATGTCTGAGTTAGACGAGTTGTTCTCGCTCTTCTCGCCAGCGCCATTACTATCCAAGCTCTTGACCTCTTCGGGATCCATGGCGATCTGCTGCCAGGACTCAGGGCCCAAGGACACGGGCAAGCTTTCTGTGTGCCAGCTCTGGCTGGCCGACAGCGAGGCCGGGAGGCTCTCGCACTGCCAAGAAGTGGTCACTGTTGGAGACTCCGGGGGACTGACCTGGCCAGAGTTGTCACTGGGTAGGATATAAATGTCATTGCTGTCTTCTGCGATGAGGCCGGGGTCTTCCTCCTCCTCCGGCTCAAGGCTAAAAACGGTACCCTAGAGAAACAAGAAGAGAGTCAACATAAAGCCTATTCTGGGACTTGAACTCAGGGCCTAGGCCCTGTCCTTGAGTTCTTGTTCAAGGCTAGCACTTGAACCATAGCTCTGCTTCTGGCTTTTTTTTGGTGTTTAATTGGAGATAAGAGTCCCACAGTTTCCCTTCCTGGGCTGACTTCGGACCTTCAGATCTCAGCTTCCCGAATGGCTAGGATTACAGGTGTGAGCCACCAGTTTCCAGTAGTATTTTAAAAAGTTATTAAAAGCTGGGTGCCAGTGGCCTGTAATCCTAGCTACTAAGAAGGCTGATATCTGAGGATCCCAGTTTGAAGCCAGCCTGGGCAGGAAAAAGTCCCTAACACTCTTATCTCCAAAAAACCGATAGTGGTGCTGTGTCTCGAAGTGGTAAGGAGCATTAGCCTTGAGTGAAAAAGCTCAAGGACAGCGCCGAGTCCCTGAGTTCAAGCCCCACGGTCAACAAGAAAAATAAAAGCTAAACTGAAAGAATATATTCTTCCCTGAAGTTCTAGTGTTAAGTATGTTTATTTAGACCTAAACAGTTTCTGAACAGAATCCATTTATTTGAAGAACAACACAGAGGAAGAATTTTTGAGGCATGCAACTGACAACTGGAAATGTGGATTTTATTAAATGGCAAAGGCTAGTCACTGAAGTCCGATATATAAAAAATAATTAGAGGGCTGAAGGCACTGACTCAGACTGCCAGCTGGACAAACAAGACAAGCATGTGCCAAGACCTGAGTTCAAACCTCAATACCAGCACACACAAAAAAAATTCTAATCACAGCTGTGCTTTCAGAAGTAACGCTGAGAGGCTGCGGGGCTAGCGGCGTAACAGCGGAAGGACTTGCCGGGCAAATGTGAGGGTCTGAGCTGGGGTCTGAGCGCGGGGGAGGGGAGGGGGAGGGGAGAGGGGCCCGCTTGTCTAATATCCACAGCAGAGTATAGTGACTGACACACACCCCAATATCCACAGCAGAGTATAGTGACTCACGCTCACACACACACCCCAATATCCACAGCAGAGTATAGTCACACACACACACCCCAATATCCATAGCAGAGTATAGTCACACACACAAACACACACACACACCCCAATATCCACAGCAGAGTATAGTGACTCACACACACACACCAATATCCACAGCAGTGACACACACACACCCCAATATCCACAGCAGAGTATAGTGACACACACACGCACACACCAATATCCACAGCAGAGTACAGTCACACACACACACACACACACACACACACACACACACACACACACACACACACACACACACACACACACACACACACACACACACACACACACACACACACACACATTTAGTCCTAGCACTGGAAAAGCTGAGGCAGGAAGATTACGTGAAGCCAGGGTGTGGGGCTAGCCTAGACAGCACAGTAAGACCCCGTCCCAGGTAAGACAAAGTGACAATTTACTCTAACACCATAGAGAGATCCCAGAAATGCAAGACTGTGGCCTCCTCCTTGGGCAAAAATTACAAGGACCAACAGTAGAGGTTTTCGCCTCCGTGTTTGTGAGTCTCTTCATCATGGGTGCTGAGCTTGACACCAGACATAGAAGGGAAAATAAATCTGTGTGTGTGTAAACTGGTCCTGAGGGTTGAACTCGGGGCCTGGGTGCTGTCCCTGAGCCTTTTCACTCAAAGCAACCACCCTGAGCCACAGTGTCACTTCTGATTTTCTGGCAGATCACTGGAGATCAAGTTCTC
This sequence comes from Dipodomys merriami, assembly GCF_024711535.1. Lineage (NCBI taxonomy): Eukaryota > Metazoa > Chordata > Mammalia > Rodentia > Heteromyidae > Dipodomys > Dipodomys merriami. The sequence continues at coordinate 249,315 of NW_027206295.1, read as the reverse complement.
ATGGAGTTTCCTGCCGGGGCTGGCTTTGAACAGCGATCCTCAGAACTCAGCCTCCTGCGTCGTTAGGATGACAGGATGAGCTGGCGACACACCGTGAGATTTAAGTGCTGCTACCAGGGCTTCAACTCAGGGCCTTGGCCTTTTCCCACCAGCCTGAGCCACAACTCCACTCACGGCATTTTCCTGTGACCTGGAGCCGAGAGCCTCCAGAGTTGGCGCGGGCGTCAAGTTGAGACACTCTGACCTCAGACTCTCACGAGCTACCAGCACCCAGCTCAGTTATGCTACAGTAACACTATGATTGTTTGTGTTGTCGTTATTTCTGTAGTTGTCTTGGTTAATGCTGAGAGCGGTCGTGTGCACTGCACTCTGAGCACGCGGGAGGGTCCCGTGAGCCCAGGGGTGGGGGTCGGCCGGGCAGAGCAGTCACTCCCCGAGCTCACATGTAAATAAGTTTAGCAAACATCCAAATAAAACAGTCAGAAGACAAAGCAATGCCCTTCTTTAGGAAAGGCATCTAAATTTTTTTCTCCTCTTCCATCTCTTTTTTTTTTTTTTTTTTTTGTCGGTCGTGGGGCTTGAACTCTGGGCCTGGGCGCTGTCCCTCAGCTCTTCAGCTCAAGGCGAGCGCTCTACCACTTGAGCTACAGCGCCACTTCCGGTTTTCGGGTGGTTTATTGGAGATAGGAGTCTCACGGTCTCTCCTGCCCGGGCTGGCTTTGAACCGCGATCCTCAGATCTCAGCCTCCTGAGTAGCTAGGATTACAGGCGTGAGCCACCAGCGCCCGGCTCTTCCATCTCTTCTAAGTAGAATTAACAACATGAAAATGGCCGTGTTGCCATGTAATAAAAAAATCCCAATATCTCTCACAGAATTAAGAGAAATCAATCCAAAAATTCATATGGAAGCAAAAAAACCCGGTCAAGCAAAAGTAATTCTAAGCGACTGGCGCGCAGCTAGTGGTAGACCTGAAGTTACACTACAGCAAGCAAGGGCAGAGCCCACCACACAAACCTCAGGACCTGAAGAGCTGCCCAACAACAGCCAACACTCAAGAAAAAACAGCCTCTGACCCCCATGGTGCTGGGAAAATTGTAACCAGTTGCAGGAAAATGAAACCGGACCTTTACCTCTCATCCTGTACAAAGATCAACCTCAAAGCTGTGTCAGTGGCTCCCACCTGTAATCCTACTCACAAGGCTAAGATCTGAGGATCCTGGTTCAAAACTAGCCCAGGCAAACAAATTCGAGACTTTTATATCCAGTTAACCAGCAAAAAGCCCAAACTGGAGGGAGGACTCAAAAGGAGAACACCAACCATGAGCAAAAATGCTGAGCAAGAGTACCTGGGTTCTTAGTTCAATACCAGCATCCAAACAAAAAAAGCCAGGTCCCTGCAGTTCACCTGTGATCCTCGCTACTCAGGAGGCTGAGATCTGAGGATTGCCCAGGTGGGCTTCAACCAATTAACCACCAAAAAGCTGATCTTGGAGTCGAGCAAAACAGCTGAGGGACAGCCCCAGGAGCAGCGCACATGCAGGCACCCCTAGAAGACTCCAAGAAGACGTGAGAGTGTCAGCCGGCTCTACGGCTGAATACTCGCTCAGCGTGCACGAGGTCTGTACCCCATCTCCAATGTTCTCTCTGGAACAAGGAGTGACGGTATTCTTTCCTTAGACACCTAAGTGGTCGTTTCTTATTCTTTATATTTTAGTTAGCTACAAATACTTTTGTCAGGACACACAGTTTCTTAATAAGGACTATTGAAAGGAACCAATCCAACACCGATGAGCCGGCGCACTGCTTCGAGGGGTCATACCCAGCCGCCAAGTTGGATGATGTGCTCAGCGGCACAGTCCTCCAGGTACGCCACGCCGAGCTCCAGCAGGGCACGCAGGGGCTCCTCGCCACGCCGGGTCAGCTCCAGAAGCATATGTCGAAGCAGGACCAGAGGCACCGCGATCTTCAAGGCAGACAGAAGAGCGTGTGAAAACCTGTCGAGCCTCAGGTTTTTACAATGCACTTTACGTGTTCAGTGCTTAGATACATCATTATAGCATTCCGTTCTCATTACAGTAAAACACAACTCCTACTAGGAAGTTCTAAATACTGAGTGTAGGTTTCATACAGTAGGGCGGCAGAAACAGTAATATATAAAATAACCGTGTCAGTGTGTACACAGAAACTCACAGAAGCACTGAGACAACTCAAGGACTAGTTTAATACATTCTAGCCAGCTAGAAAAAACACACAGCCATTAAAAAGAATTGGAAGTGGCGCTGTGGCTCAAGTGGGAGAGCACTCACCTTGAGCTGAAGAGTGCAGGGACAGCGCCCAGGCCCAGAGTTCAAGCCCCATGACCGGCAAAAAGAAAAGAATTAAGAGCTATGAGCCAGTAGCTCACATATGCTACTGAGGTAGCTGAGATCTAAGGACCAATTTCAAGTTCAGCCCAGGCACACAAAAATCAAGGGACTCTTATCTCCAAATAACCAGAAAAAAAGCCAGAAGTGGAGCTGCGGCTCAAGTGTTAGAGTGCCAACCAAGAGTGAAAAAGCTGATCCAGAGTGTGAGGTTAGCTCCAAAGCAAGCACAGAAAACAAAGCAGTAAGAACTTTCTGCATGAATGTGGTGCACATGTGTAACCCCAGTACTTGAGAGAAAGGGTTCAAATCCAGCCCAGATAAATCAACTGTGAACCTACTTCAAAGAAAACAAGGTGGGGCTGGGAAGGTGGCTCAGTGGTAGAGCGCTTGCCTTGCATGCCTGAGGCCCTGGGTTCGATTCCTCAGCACCACATAAGCAAAAAGAAAAAAGCCGGAAGTGGCGCTGTGGCTCAAGTGGTAGAGCGCTAGCCTTGAGCTGAAGAGCTGAGGGACAGCGCCCAGGCCCAGAGTTCAGGCCCCACGACCAGACCCAAAAACAACAAAAGAAAACCAGGTGAGTGTGGGTGAGCATGGCTGGAATTCACTACGGAGGGCCGGGGGTGACAGCCAGGTGAGGCTGACAAGGAGACACCACGGTGGGCTCCGCCTTGGGCCCCACTCCAGGTGGAGGTTCACTTCCACATATAGTTTACCTTAAAAAAATAAATAAAAGCAGCAGCCTGGCACCAGTGGCTCACACCTGTAATCTCAGCTACTCAGGAGGCTGAGATCTGAGGATCAGTTCAAAGCCAGTCCGGGTGGGAAAGTCTGTGAGACTCATCTCCAATAAATTACTCAGGGGGCTGGTGGAGTGCTTGCCTTAGCATGCATGAGGCCCTGGGTTCCATTCCTCAGCAGCACATAAGCAGAAAAAGCCAGAAGTGGCACTGTGGCTCAAGTGGTAGAGCGCTAGCCATGAGCTGAAGAGTGAGGACAGCACCCAGGCCCAGAGTTCAGGCCCCACGACTGGCAAATAAATAAATAAATAAATAAATATTATTCAGAAAAAGCTAAAATTGGCTCTGTGGATCAAGTGGTAGAGCACTAGCAGTGAGCAAAAGAAGCTCAGAGACAGCGCCCAGGCCCTGAGTTCAAGCTCCAGGACCTGCAAAAAAAAAAAAAGTAAACAAGAAAAAAAAATGTCACAATGAAATTCTCCCTTATATAACTAATGCGTGCTATGAATAAATCTTTAAAGAAGAAAAATACTAGGGTATAGCTCAAGCAGCACATGCTAGCCTGGCAAACACAGCACCTGATTCAGTAATGACTACAGTTTAAAGAAAAACGAACTTGTAAAAATTATTAACTATGGGCTGGGAAGGTGGCTCAGTGGTAGAGCGCTTGCCTTGCATGTGTGGAGCCCTGGGTTCGATTCCTCAGCACCACATACACAGAAAAAGCCGGAAGTGGTGCTGTGGCTCAAGGGGTAGAGTGCTAGCCTTGAGCTGAAGAGCTGAGGGACAGCGCTGAGTTCAGGCCCCATGTTAAACTATAACATTATACTTGCCGGGCGTCAGTGGCTCACACCTGTCATCCTAGCTACTCGGAGACTGAGATCTGAGGATCTCAGTTCGAAGAACAGCCTGGGTAGGAAAGTCCAGGAGACTCTTATCTCCAATAAACCACTCAGAAAAAGCCAGAAGTGGCGCTGTGGCTAAAGTGGTAGAGCATCAACCTTGAAAAAGCTCAGGAACAGTCACTAAGGCCCTGAATTCAAGTCTCAGGACAAGCACACACACACAAAAAATTGCTTTAGAAGAAAACTAGAGAGGCTGGGAATGTGGCTTAGTGGTAGAGTGCTTGCCTAGCATGCATGAAGCCATGGGTTCAATTCCTCAGTGCCACATACTCAGAAAAAGCCAGAAGTGGTGTTGTAGCCCAGTGGTAGAGAGCTAGTTTTGAGCAAAATAAGCTCAGGGATGGTGCCCAAACCCCAGGACTGGCCAAAAAAAAAAGAAAAGAAAAACTAAAGAGGGGAGAAACTAAAGAACAGAAAGAAGGAAGGGTGGAAGGGAAGCGGGGAGGGAAGGAAGAAAGGGAGAAAGGAGGGAAAGGAGAAAGGGAGAAAGGAGGGAAGAAAGGGAGAAAGGGAAAGGAGAAAGGGAGAAAGGAGAGAAGGAAGAAAAGGAGAAAGGAGGGAAGGAAGAAAAGGAGAAAGGAGAGAAGGAAGAAAAGGAGAAAGGAGGGAAGGAAGAAAGGAGGGAAGGGAGAAAGGTATTTTAGCCAGTGGTCTGAATGCATTCTCCGCAGTCAAACACTAAGGTTTCACGTGGACAGAAATGCACAAAGGAATGAAAGTAATTTCAGTTCCTTGATGCTGTGCTACCAAGGAAATAACTGAGGAAATGACACCGGGCGTCTTTCCACAGAAGCCAATCAAAACCACGGGGAGTTGATGGCTCAGACCAATGTTCTCTGGTTCTCAATTTCCTTTGGCTTTTACTTCAGTAAAAGCCGCCCTGAGGAAATCAATATTACAATCTTAAAGGAAGAATGTAACAAACACATTTTCTTCGACGTTTTGACATTCTAAAAGAATTCTAGCTCAAGATATATCGAAAATCTCTTTAACACTAATAGGGTATATGGCTACAAAGACAAGTTCAATTGTTTTCATAGTAAGAAACTTGTCCTATTATTAAAACAAAAATAAAATTACTGTTTCTCTAGTTCTAATATTCTGCCTTGGACAGAGACAACGAAGGGATAGTTCTTAAAATGCCTCAAGTTTACTCTTTATAACTTCAAAAGGTCTGTGTATGATATACCACCAGCACTCTAACTTCCCAGTGACCAACAACTATATAACATTTTGAAATTACTCTGTTTAAGCTTCACTTGAAAGTTGTACATATCTTACTTTGTGAATTGCTATGTATAATTTCCTTTTTTTATTGTTGCCTGTCCTGGGGCTTAAACTCAGGGCCTGCGTACCATCCTTAAGCTTCTTTTGCTTAAGGCTAGCACTCTACCACCTAAGCCACAAAACCACTTCCAACATTTTCTGAGTAGATTGATGGTGATAAGCGTCTCATGGCAACCTGGTGCCAGTGGCTCAGACCTGTCATCCTAGCTACTCAGGAGGCTGAGATCTGAGGATCACGGCTCAAAGCCAGCCAGGGCAGGAAAGTCCATGAAACTCATCTCCAATAAACCACCAGAAAACCAGAAGTGGAGCTGAGGATTAAGTGGTAGAATGCTTGTCTTGAGCTGAAGAGCTGAGGAACAGCACCCAGGCCGAGTTCAAACCCCACGACCAAACAACAACAAAAAATAGACAGATAAGTTTAGGATGTGATAATAGTCATATGCAAATGCTATACTAGGTTATATGAGCGATTTGAGAATCTGCAAATATTTACATCCAAGAGAGGACCTAGAACAATTCCCCGTAGATGCATCAGAGTCTATGACTGTCAAAAGAGATGGCATGAATCTTTGAATAGAGGTGGTCATTTGCAAAAATAATGATACTGAATTTTATTATCTCAAGGCCATACTTCTTCCTGGAGGTGTATCTCCTTATAGATACTATCTTTTCAAGGTAACAAGCCAACAACAGTCTAAGACACTGGATAAACATATGCTAGAATGGAAAAACACAGCCTAGAATCAGATGTAAGCCACAGAGTTGGTTCCAATAGCTACTACTCAAGAGGTTCCAGGCAAGTTATCTAGTTCTCTTCTCATTAATCATGGAGAGGTGACATGAAATGCACAATACTGCAAACTACAAAACACATGAGGCACTATTCATCTAAGAGACCAGAAACACTCATCTCCCAAACGAAGTCCTTAGTATTTTCCTCTAAGATACGCTCATACTAACAAGGAACGTCTGGAGACCAATGTTGTGTCCAACACACAGAAGCGAAGAACTATTTATCATAATGATGGGAGATTCAGGGCACATAGAAAGAAAGGTGTAGCGTACTATGGGTCACAAAGCAGAGGCAGCATTTTATGTATATATATATTAGCTCTAAGAGTTTTGTGCTGCAGGATGCTAATAATACTCCTATACTTTATCATTAGGACTAAAATCTTGAAAATTAAAAGCAATCTGGTTAGTACCTTATTCCATCCGCTGGTATGACCCGCAGCCTCCAGTGCAAATTCTCGAAACGTTGGGTATGTCACCGGCCTGTGGAGGGTTTTTTAGAAGTCTGAGTCACGATGAAGGGAAGTCTAAACCCCTAAATGAATAAACGTGCAAATGCTACACTCTGTTGCTGAATTCAATAGTTTCAATATATTCGACATAACTGTTGAATGTAAGATACGCTCTTAATATTTGGGATGAATTTCTTTACTGTGAGAGGACTGTGAAGTATTTAACTCAGAGATCACTGGCAGACTTTACAACTGGAGGACACATGGATTTTAAACACAGTTTGCAGTGAGGAGACACCATTTTTCCCGCAATACATGAAAACCCAGCACCGGTGCTCACACATGTAATCCTAGCTACACAGGAGGCTGAGACCTGGAGGACTGAGGCTCAAAGTCAGCCTGGGCAGAAAAGTCCACAAGACTCCACCTACAAGTAGTCAGCAACAAGCTGGGATGGAGACATGACTCAAAAGGCAGAAAACCAGCCATAAACAAAGCAGGATGAGTCAAGAGTAGAAGGCACTGAGCCCCACGTATTGACACAATGAAGAAAAATAAAAAGATGTGCTCAATGGGCTGGGAAGGTGGCTCAGTGGTAGAGTGCTTGCCTAGCATGCATGAGCTCTAGGTTCAATTCCTTAGTATCACATAAAAAGAAAAAGCCAGAAGTAGTGCTGTGGCTCAAGTGGTAGAGCGCTAGTCTTGAGCAAAAGCAGCTCAAGGATGGTGCTCAGGCCCTGAGTTCAAGCCCCAGGACTGGAGGGGGAAAAAAAATCATAAACAGTTTGCATAGAAGTCGGAAATACAATGCTTCTCAGTTATTAGTTCCAACAGCTTTTGCAAGGTTTTGGATTTTTTTGGGAAAGCAGCACATTTCTTTCTTCAAATCTTACTTGTTCCTTCAATGTAAAACATGTAGAAGTAGGTGTGCTTGCTTGAGGGTGGAGAGGCCCCCTGAGGGCTGCCCAGTCCACCCGGTCCTCCAGCCCTACTGATGACCTTCTGAAAACCACTGCTGTCTCACTCCCTCAACAGCCACACACCGCTTCCCCATTTAAGAAAATTCCAATGAATTGTCTAAATGCAATCAGAAATTTTTACATTTGCTCGTTTCATAACTAAAACTGTCTGCTTCGAACAAATGGTAATGCATACACACTGCCAGGATGAAAAGTTATTTCCTTACCACAACAGTGACTCAGCATGGGGCCTGCAGCTGTATTAGTGAGGAACAGACTCTATTTTATGAAGTTGCCAACATCCATTAATACAAATATTTCTCTAGTTTTTATCAATTTCTTAACTTTCAGGAAAGAATTTGGGAAAATTGATTTTTTAAAGATTTGTTAAGTGAATTGAGTCTACTTTAAAATACTTTTGTGAGCTAGGCACCAGTGGCTCATACCTGTAATCCTAGCTACTCAGGAGGCTGAGACCTGAGGATCACAGTTCAAAGCCAGCCTGGGAAGGAAAATCTCTGAGACTCTTACCCCCAATTAAACACTCAAAAACAGGAAATGGAAATATGCCTAAAGTGGTAGAGCACCAGTCTTGAGCAAAAGAGCTCAGGGATAGCATCCAGGCCCTAAGTCCCATGACCAACAAAAAATAAAATGTATGTTTTGTGTATGTGTTTTGGTCCTGGTTCTCGGCACTGTCTTTTTTGTTCAAGGCTAGAACTCTACCAATTGAGCCACAGCTCTACTTCTGGCTTTTTGGGTAGCTAATTGGAAATGAAGAGACTCATGGACTTTTTTGCCCAAGCTGGCTTTGAACCGTGATCCTAAGATCTCAGCCTCCTGAGCAGCTAGGATTAGAGGCTGAAATACTTCTAGCTTCTTGATTTTACCTTTAATGTGGTAAGAATGATAGCTGCGCAAGAACTGACTCCAAGAATGTGGAAGCAGTTCATGTGTAGACTGCAGCCCCTAAGTTCTCCAACATCTGGGACGCATACATGATTTCAAACACAGAAGCCTAAGACAAGGAAAAATGCCAGGTGCACGGGACAGCGCACAAGGCCTTGGCTCAGACTATGTTGGTCCCTAGAGGAAGGAAGAGGGCAAGGGCGCATGTTCAAACACAAGCCAGCCCCTCTGAGACCCGAGCGCGCATCAGGAGATGCAAACCCAACCACGGCTGGAGCCCTGAAGTTTAGCGAGGAGGCTAACGCACAGACAAGACACTGCGCTCGGGCCCCGCGCAGCATGGCTCACCGGCTGAGCAGCGCCTGCAGCGCCGTCTGCAGGGGCTCTCTCAGCCCCTGCCACGCTTGCTCTCCAAGGTGCTCCAGGCAGTCTTCTATGGAGCTCTCTGGGTTAGCAGGGCTGAACACCGGAGAAGTATGACGGTCAAAGCCAGTGCTGGTGAAAGCTGAAGACAAACAGGACACGAGGAAAACCTAATTTAACACGCAGTATCAAAAGCTGTGCACAAGCTGAGCTGGTAGCTGCACACACCTGTATTCCTGGCCCCGTGTAGATAGGTGCACGCGCACACACACAAAATTACCATGTTTTCACTCCTAGGAAGCTGGACTTAAAAAGACATAGTTGTGGACATGCAGGTATGTGTACCCATCTATCCACATTCACGATTACATACGTATAAGTATATGTATAGGAACATAAAGCGTGAATCTAAATAAGGGACTACTTAAAGGAAATAAGGAAGGCTGAAGTGAAAAATAGGATGAAAAATTTTATTAAACACACTTGAAAGAGAATGAATATAGCCAAAATAAACTGGGGCTGGGAAGGTGACTCAGTGGTAGAGCGCTTGCCTGGCACGCATGAGGCCCTGGGTTTGATTGCTCAGCACCACACAAGCAGAAAAGGCCATAAGTGGCGCTGTGGCTCAAGAGGTAGAGCGCTAGCCTTGAGCTGAAGAACTGAGGGACAGCGCCCAGGCACAGAGTTCAAGACCCACGATTGTCAAAAAATTTACTTGCAACTATGAAAATTGACAAAGAAATCTGCTGAAATTGTGTTAGGAAGGAGGCAAAGAGGAAGGCAATAAAAAATAAAAATAGGCTCCTATCTCTCCTCAATTCAAAGTAACAGCTTATCACCCACTCCCTACTCCTGGTTTTAAAATCCTGTCCATTTCCTCACTCCTGAGAGTTACCAATCACCTTCATAAAATAGTCACTGCATTAGACCAGGCATGGTGGTACTTGCCTGCAGTTCCAGCTACTCAAGAGGCAGAGAGAAAGGATAGCAGACTGGAGGCAGTTAGCAAGAAAAACAAAAACAACCACAAAACAAACCAACGAATCCTGGGTAATGAAGGGTATTAATGAACCCTGGGTAATGAAGGTATGAAGTGAACACACTATGAAAGTCTTTTGTCAATTCTCTTTCTTTTCTGCCTTTTCCTCATTTTCTTTTCTTTTCTTGCCCTTTCTGGGGCTTGAACTCAGGGTCTGGGCACTGTCCCTGAGCTTTTCTTTTTTCTTTTTTTGGGTCTGGTCGTGGGGCTTGGGCGCTGTCCCTCAGCTCTTCAGCTCTAGGCTAGCGCTCTACCACTTGAGCCACAGCACCACTTCCAGCTTTTTTTCTTTTTGCTTATGTGGTGCTGCTGAGAAATCGAACTCAGGGCCTCAGGCATGCAAGGCAAGCGTTCTACCACTGAGCCACCTTCCCAGCCCTGTCCCTGAGCTTTTCTGCTCAAGACTGGTGCGCTACACTTTGAGCCACCCCTCCACTCTGGTTTTCTGGTAGTTTATTGGAGACAAGACTCTCACGTACTTTCCTGTGTGGGCTGACTTTGAACAGCCATCATCAGATCTCAGCCTCCTGAGTAGTTAGGACTACAGGAGTAAGCAAACAGTGCCTGGCCCAACGAACAAAATTTCACAGTTAGTAGACTTTTCCCCAAAACTTGTGATGTCATTTTAAGTACAAAATATGTGATATGACATATGTATTTAACTTTCTACACATATATACAGGCAAAAATAAGAGCAAGGTTCTTAAACTTTCTTCCCTTAGGGCTCCTACTAAAGTTATAAAGGTACCAAATACAAATCAATCATCACGAACGGAGAGGACCGCCACAGGATCATTTAATCCATTACTCAGCACCAAAAGAGGCTGCATCTTAACCTCCTGCTTATAGCTGGAAAAGCGTACAGTAAACAAAGTTTGAACAGCCTTCCTTCCAGTTTCACCCTAGTAATCTCCTCTCAGAGAAGTCGTGCAATGAGGATATAGAGAGCATCCTTCTATGAAAATAAAACAAAACAGTAGACCAGGTTAACTAGGTGTGGAATACACATACCTTCAGAAATTTCTTTGTCTAGGGCTTTTAGCTCTTCTTCAATTTCAGATTTAACTTTTAATAAAACTTCAGGATCCAGAAATTGTGAAGCTATATCTAGTTGAACCCCTGAAACAAAACAAAACAAAACAAAGTTACTATTAAGCTAATGGTTCACACTTATAATCCTAGTTTTGTGCTTTGTTTTTTTTTTGTCAGTCGTGGGGCTTGAACTCTGGGCCTGGGCGCTGTCCCTCAGCTCTTCAGCACAAGGTAAGCGCTCTACCTCTAGAGCCACAGAGCCACTTTCCAGTTTTCCAGTGGTTTATTGGAGATAAGAGTCTCACAGACTTTCCTTCCTGGGATGGCTTGGACCTATGATCCTCAGATCTCAGCCTCCTGAGCAGATAGGATTATAGGCATGAGCCACTGGCGCCCAGCTAATCCTAGCTTTTGACAAGACGGAGATCCAAGAATGGTGGTTCAAAGCCAACACGTAGAAAAGCCCATGAGCCTCTCATTTCCAATGAACCAATAAAAAACCAGGAAGTGGAAATGTGAGCTCAAGTGGTAGAGCTCTCACTTTGAGCACAAAAGCTCAGGGACAACGCCAAGGTCCTGCGTTCAAGTCCCCGTACTTTCAAAAAATTAAATTTTAAGTAAATAAAGAGGGAGAGAGAAGTCAGTGCAGTACTGTAGTATTAGCCGGTTGCGTAGGTGTGAGCACTGATAGTTCCAGCCTTGTGTTAACTAAGACAGGATGTTTTGAGCCCAGAAGTTCAAGGCAGTCTGGACAACATATGAAGACTGCATCTAAAAAAAATAAAAACTTGTATTTTAACTATTAGGTAATAAAGTATAAAATCAAAACTCATTATCAAAGCTAGGAGATACTTTTTGAAATGATTTTTTTAAAAGGAGCAACAGGGCTACAGGGGTGGCTAAAGGTGGTGGTGTGCATCCGTAGTGTAAGCAAGGCTGTGGGTGGCATCTCATCGGAAGAGGACGGGGTGGGGGGGGGGGGGTGAGGAAGGGAAGGGAGGCGGGGGAAGGAGAGAAGATGAAAACATAGCAGGAACTCTCAGGATGAACGTGTGCAGGTGTTCTGTGAATGTGCGACAGCGCCAGCGCCAGCTGACAGCTCAGGGGTGGGGTTTGCCCCACGGCAATCGAGGGGACCCAGTCCCAAAGCCTTCCCCAACTACAACAGCAGCACAGTGGTGGGAGGTCACCAACACACTGCCTTCTAGACTCATCCGTTTTTCCTTTTTGTGGTGCCAGGACTTTATGTGTGTCCAGGTACATGACCTGAGTTGTATGTACCAACATCAATCACTATCCTCTGAACTCAAATTTATCTGTCCGTTGTGGGGCTTGAACTCAGGGTCTGGGCACTGTCCCTAAGCTTCTTTGTGCTCAAAGCTAGCATCTACCACTCAAGCCACAGCACCACTTGGTTTTTAAGTGGTTAATTGGAGATAAGAGTCTCATGGGGACTCTGGCTTTGAACCACAATCCTCAGCCTCCTGAGTAGCTAGAATTAGAATTTATTTTTATTTTTTTTGCCAGTCCTGGTGCTTGAACTCAGGACCTGGGCACTGTCCTTGAGCTTCTCTGAGCTCAAGGCCAGAGTGCCACTTCCAGTTTTCTGGTGGTTAATTGGAGTTAAGAGTCTTATGCCCAGGCGCCGGTGGCTCACACCTGTAATCCTAACTACTCAGGAGGCTGAGATCTGAGGATCACGGTTCAAAGCCAGCCCAGGCACGGAAAGTCCGTGAGACTCTTATCTCCAATAAACCACCAGAAAACCAGAAGTGGCGCTGTGGCTCAAGTGGTAGAGCACTCGTCTTGAGCTGAAGAGCTGAGGGACAACGCCCAGGCCCAGAGTTCAAGCCCCATGACCGACAAAAAAAAAAAAAAAAAAAAAAATTCTCAGGGACAGCACCCAAGCCCTAAATTCAAGTCCCATGCCTGACCTGCATAACCAAAACAGACACATCCACAGACACCATCATTACCACCAATACACCACCTTCCCACTACAAAAACGACAATATCTTAGCCTCACTCATCTGATGAACAGCTATCCTCATGAGACTACCGTGATGCTGATTGAACAAGACAAGTTGTCATACTTGATAACAAACCATGTGGAAAGCAGAAAAAGACCACTGTTAGGGCACAAAGGCTATTTATCTAGCTAACCAATGACAGAGACAGATTTGCTGATTTTCATTTAGCACTCATGCAGACTTTATAAAGCACAGAGCTAGACAGCAGGGCTAATGCAGCAGAAATTCCGCACTATATACCCCAGGACAACTATTTCAAAGATAAACAGACTTTAGCATACTAAATCCTCCCCACCTGTTTCAAATGAAGAGTAAAATCAGTCAGCAACCAGCCTATTCCGGCCATGAAATTCATTTGAGAATTCCAAGTGAATCAGTTTAACAAATTTTGACCAGTTGAATGGGCTAGAGTTCTCAAAGCAAAATCTTTCTAAATCTATGGGTTGCAAACTAAGACACATGAAAATTAACTAGAATAAATAGAAAAAAGGAATGAAAAGAACAGTCACAAATTTCTAATCCCAGAAAAGAAAAAGGGGAAACTACAAGCCCAATGAACATGAGGAGAATAATCAAGTGACACAATGAATTCTAGCCCCACAAACATCCATTTCCCTAAAGGACACAATTTAAAAACACATACACAAAACAGACTGATTAGGCCTGCATTACTAAGAAACTGAATTGCTTATTCTTAACATCCCAAACATCTGAGCCTCAGTATCTGAGTCAATATGTTCTACCAAACATTCAGGGAGGAAAAGCAAAGGCCTGGACACACAGCTCAGTGTTAGATTACTCCTCAGCATGTAGGAGGCCCTGGACTCAACCTTAGCACCACATTAGGCCAAGAGCACCCAGGCATGCATGGCTCACCCCTCCCCACCTGGTAAGCCTAGACCATCAGGAAGATGAGATGAGAGAGGCCTGAGGTCCAAGTCAGAGGGAATGAAGAGTCCTGGGGATTCCATCTCCAAGTAACCAGCAAGATGCCAGACTAGGGATATGGTTCAACTGGAAGACTCCGCTATGAATAAGCAAGCTCAGTGAAAGTGAGACCCCCAAGTTCAAGCTACAGTACCACCATGCCAAGCATGGGTGGCTCACGCCTGTAATCCTAGCTACTCAAGAGTCGGAGATCTGAGTATCTAGGTTCAAAGCTAGCCCTGGCCAGAAAGTCCCTGAGACTCTTATCTCTGATAAACTACTCAGAAGAGGCCAGAAGTGGTGCTATGGCTCAAATGGCAGGGTGTTAGCCTTGAGCACAAGGAAGCACAGGGATAGCACCTAGGCCCTCAGTTCAAGCCCCATGATCAGCCAAAAATAAATAAAATAAAAAAATAGGGGGGCTGGGAAGGTGGCTCAGTGGTAGAGTGCTTGCTTTGCATGCATGAAGCCCTGGGTTCGATTCCTCTGCACCACATAAGCAAAAAGAAAAAAGCCAGAAGTGGCGCTGTGGCTCAAGTGGTAGAGCACTAGCCTGGAGCTGAAGAGCTGAGGGACAGTGCCCAGGCCCAGAGTTCAGGCCCCATGACCGGACCCAAATAAATAAATAAATAAATAAGGCTGGGAAGGTGGCTCAGTGGTAGTGTTCGTCTGTCATGCATGAGGCCCAGGGTTCGATTCCTCTGGACATAAAGCAGAAAAAGCCGGAAGTGGCCCTGTGGCTCAAGTGGTAGAGTGCTAGCCTTGAGCTAAAGAGCTGTGGGACAGCGCCCAGGCCTAGAGTTCAGGCTCCCGGACGGACCAAAAAAATAAAAATAAAAAATAAGTAAATAAATAAGAATTCATACCTATTCTAAAATCTCTTTCAGAAGGTAGAAGGCTAGGCAGTAACTTGGCCCATGAGTCCAGCACTAGCCAAATATCAAACTTGGTCCAAGAGATTATAAGACACTACAGACCAACATTTCTTATTAACTGATGCAAAAATCCTCAGCTGAGTACTGGAAAAGCTAATCCCACAATATATGAAAAAGAATCACCCCAAAAATTAGCCCCAGCATACAAAGCTGGTTCAACATACAAAAATTATGGGCTGTTTGTTCATCAACGGGCAAAATATGAAAATGTCAAAAGTAACCTATAGATTCAACACATTATCCCAAATCACAATGTTATTCTTCACAGAAATAGACAAAAAAATTTCACAGAAGGCAAAAGTAACTAGGTAAAAAGCACCATGCTGGAGATACCACAGTAGCAGAATTCAAATTACATAGCAGAGTCCAAGTAACAAAAACAGCTTGGTGGGGGGGTTGGTGGAGGAGGGTTGGGGGGGGGGGGGCAGGGGGAGGATGGGATTGGAAGGGGAAACAAAGGAGGCTACAATGCTTGATAAGAAATGTGCTCATTATCTTGTCCATGTAATTGTAACCCCTCTGTACAGTATTTTCACAATTAAAAATAAATTTTAAAAAACCCAGCTTGGCATGAAGAGACAGATATGAAGATCTACGGAATGAATCCCAGGTATAAAACCACACTGCGGCTGGACAACAGCTGGACACTAGCTACTCAGGAGACAGAGATCTAAGGACTGAGGTTCACTGCTGGAGACTCTGATCTCCAAACAACTAGCAAAAAAGCTCAAGTGGTAGAGTCATTCATGGACAGTCATTCATGAGAAAAAAAGCTGAGCAAGAGTGCAGGAGGTACTGAGTTCAAGCCCCAGGACAAACCAAAATTAAAAAACAACCAGCCAGGTGCTGGTGGCTCCCACCTGCTATCTAGTTACTCAGGAGGCTGAGATCTGAGGATGGCAGTTATAAGCTGCCTGGGGAAGGAAAGTCCATGAGACTATCTTTAGTTAGTAACCAAGAACCCAGAAGTAGAGCTATGGCTCAAGTGGGAGAGGGCAAACCTTGAGCTTTTAAAAAAGCTCAGGGACAGTGCCCAGGCCCAGAGTTCAAGCTGAGAGCTGACATGAGCGTGTGCACATACACACACACACACACACACACACACACACACACACACACACACACACACACACACACACACACACACACACACACACACACACACACACACACACACACACACACACACACACAAAATTATGGTATCTCAATCAGGTCACGTAAGTCTGAAGTCTAAGTATGGCTTTTGTATTTTTCATGTAAATAGCACTTTTACCTATATTAATTGCAATCACTTCAAATACGAAGCTCCCATAAACATTAGAAGTAGTTGCTTCTGGAAGTGACTAGAAAAGTGAAAGGGATAGAGAGGAGACTGTTCTCTCTAAACCAACAATTATTACTCGACTTTGGTCCTATACATTTACAGTGCTTAGATACAAATACTCCTTCATGTCAGGTCCTTACAATTAGCTGACAAGTCAAAGGGCCTACCTTGGGGTGAGGAGCCGGGATGCCCCTGAGGAAGGAGCCCCAAGTAGCTGAGCACAACATACTTTGTCTCGTAGTGAAACCCCAGAGGCACCGTAGCAGAGGACGCCATTGAACCGGTCGGTAGAGCTCCCAAGAGGTCTGTCACAGATGTTTAAAGCCTAAGAACATAAAAGGGTTTTTTTTCACTTTCAAGGTTATTAGATGGCAGTACATTTTCCCTCCATTGATTCCAATAATTCAACTAATTACCAAAAAAATGCTTCAGGCTTCTCTTTGTAGTCATTTTTTAAAAATGTAACTTAATTTACATATAAGCAGCAATTTACTTATAACCTGAATAAGTACTGAATAAGTTCCTTCTGTACTTTCACCTTGGTGGACAATATACAACACCCTTTAGCCACCTCAGTGTATATTCTCTTCTTTCCTTTATTCTCATTCAAGAAAATCAGGAGAGGCTGGGAAGGTGGCTCAGTGGTAGAGCGCTTGCCTTGCATGCATGAGGCCCCGGGTTCAATTCCTCAGCACCACATAAGCAGAAAAAGCCGGAAGTGGCGCTGTGGCTCAAGTGGTAGAGTGCTAGTCTTGAGCTGAAGAGGTAGAGTGCTAACCTTGAGCTGAGAGGCAGTGCCCAGGCCCAGAGTTCAGGCCCCATGACCCAGCAAAAAAAAAAGAAAATCTGGAGACTCTCAGATCAAAGCCAGCTAGGACTGAGAAGTCTGAGAGACCCATCTCCAACCAACCAGAAAAGGCTAAAGACATGACTCAGTGGTAGAACAACAGCCACAAGCAATCTAGCCAGCAAGAGTGCAATGCACTTAGTTCAAGGCCCAGTGCTAGTCTTGAGCAAAAGAAGCTCAGGGACAATGCCCAGACCCCAAGTTCAAGCCCCAGGACTGGAAAAAAAAAAAAAGGGGAAAGATGTAGAGACTGAGGTAGAGTAGGCCTTAGCTACTGAACGTGGGGTCTTTTCCTCTGCCACTCCTAAAATCTTCCCAGCAACTTTCCCTACTAAAATATCATAGCTGCACTCAAGACTATCTGTCTTCTGCATGAAAAAGGAAAGCTACATAAAGTTATTCAAATCAATAATCATTTCGGGACTCTTAACCTTGCTCTCTACAAGCTTAGTGTCAACATAGTAAAACACATCTAGCTCTAGATTGAAGGGTTAAGTTATAAATTGTAAGAAAGGTATAAAACGCTCTAGGAACATATTGCTTAAAGAGAAGGTAGGGGCAGGACTTCAAACAGAAGGAAGGAGGTGGAGAAGAGATGAATCAATGTTTCCTTCTTCAAATCAGGGCCACACCAGTCCCAAAGAAGGACCCCCGTTCTGGCTATAAACCTTCTTAGGTGGGGGAGCAGCTTTGTAAGTGGATCTGGACATCAGTGAGTTAAATGACAGAGGCAAGCACTACTACTGAGCTACCTTCCCAGCCCAACAGGTGAACTTTTTTTTTTGGGTCCGGTCGTGAGGCCTGAACTCTGGGCCTGGGCGCTGTCCCTCAGCTCTTCAGTTCAAGGCTAGCGCTCTACCACTTGAGCCACAGCGCCACCTCCGGCTTTTTTTCTTTTTGCTTATGGGTGCTGAGGAATCGAACCCAGGGCCTCAGGCATGCAAGACAAGCGCTCTACCACTGAGCTACCTTCCCAGCCCCAACAGGTGAACTTTTTAAGAATAGCCGGGAGCCTGACGCACTACAATATGACAGGATGCAGATGCAAGTGTACCTTTTCTTTTGTTCTGTACCTAAAGATGGCCTTGAACTTGAATGCTTCCTGCATACCCCAAGTGCTGGGATTACAGGTATGTGCCATCACACTAGCCTCTCCTTTTTTTTGCCAGTCATGGGTCTTGAACTCTGGGCCTGGGCGCTGTCCCTCAGCTCTTCAGCTCAAGGTTAGCACTCTATCACTTAAGCCACAGTGCCACTTTCAGTTTTCTGGTGGTTTGTTGGAGATAAGAGTCTCATGAACTTTCCTGCCCAGGCTGGCTTTGAACTGCAATCCTCAGATCTGTGTTTACTGAGTAGTGAGGATTACAGGCGTGAGCCACTGGCGCCCAGCCTCTATTCTCTTTTAGTAACAAGTCCCCCTAAATTCTTATCCAGGCTCAGGACCACACAGCTACATACTACATGCTCCAATTTTTTTTTTCAGCTTAATGTACTAAATGGCTAGTCTGAAACAATGAAATAGAAGTCATATTGTAGTGCGTCAGGCTACCGGCTATTCTTAAAAAGTTCACCTGTTGGGCTGGGAAGGTAGCTCAGTAGTAGTGCTTGCCTTGCATGATGAGGCCCTGGGTTCGAGTCTTCATTACCACATAAGCAGAAAAGACTGGAAGTGGTGCTGTGGCTCAAGTGGTAGAGCACTAGTCTTGAGCTGAAGCGCTGAGGGACAGTGCCCAGGCACAAAGTTCAGGCCCCACGACCAGAAAAAAAAAAAAATTCACCTTTTGGTCTGGGTTTGCAGTAGAATACAAACCAATACCAACAATACATACAAACAATACATGCTCAGCGTGGGCAAGTCCCCAGGTTCAATCTTCAGAAAAATTTTTAAAAACTAAAAAAGAATTGGAGGGGCTGGGAGGGTGCTCAGTAGTAGAGTGCTTGCCTAACATGCCCGAGACCCTGGGATCAATCCCTTGGTATTACATAAACAAAAAATAAAGTTTAAAAAAACGCAAAATAAACAAAAAAATGGATGCTGGTGGCTCCTGTCTATAATCTTAGCTACTCAGAAGGCTGAGGGCTGGAGGGTCACCGCTCAAAGCCAGCCCAGGCCAAAAAAGGAAAAACAGTAGTAGATAGAACATCAGGTCCATATAACAACCGAACAACTGAGAGGTGTGGCCCTCTTACTAAGCACAAGCTCTGGATCCCAGTTATCTTAACTTCAGAATAACACCTCTCCAGCAGGCTAGGATAAAAGCGTCTAAGCAGTACTGTGGTTTGAACTCAAGTTTTGGTGCTTGCTATTCATCCCCTAACCCTTTTGTCTTATTTTTCAAATAGTAGCTCCAAGTTTTTACCTGGTTGAGCCTCAGGTGTTGAAATCCAATACTACCAAAATAGAAAACAAACTAACACACAAGCAAAAAACAACAGACTAAAAAAAAACAGAGGGGCTGGGAAAGTGGTTCAAGTGGTAGAGCGCTAGCCTTGAGCTGAAGAGCTGAGGGACAGCGCCCAGGCCCAGAGTTCAGGCCCCACGACCGGACCCAAAAAACAAAAAAAACAGACAGGAACTTTCTGTAGAAGCATATAGTAAAATGAAAGCCAAGGAATCTGCTATGGACTGAAGACTGGTTTAAGAGGATTACTAACTCAGCAAGTGTAAACAACAGCTGTATGGGAAGAAACGCTACCTTCCTTTTTCCAAAAGACCTACAATATTTTAACGATATCTGCACACTGTGCTCGATGAAACCCTAATGCACATTCTGTTCATGAATTTCTTTTTTCTGGAGAGGACGTGACTTTGTTTCTTTCATTAGTTACTCTTGCTGGACCGTAATCCAACACCAGTAAGAAACAACACAACACCACAACCACAACCACAACCACAAAGCCCTAAGAGCCTCCTGGAAGGGTGGCGCGCACTAACAGAGGCCGACACCTGTCCTGAGGCGTGGGACCCGGGCCGGGCCGGGGCCAGCCAGGTGCGGGGAGCGCAGCGGGGCCGGCCAGGTGCGGGGAGCGCAGCGGGGCCTGCCCGGGCCGGGGCCTGCCAGGGGCGGGGAGCGCAGCGGGGCCTGCCCGGGCCGGGGCCTGCCAGGGGCGGGGAGCGCAGCGGGGCCTGCCCGGGCCGGGGCCGCACCCAGGTGCGGGGAGCGCAGCGGGGCCGGCCAGGGGCGGGGAGCGCAGCGGGGCCTGCCCGGGCCGGGGCCTGCCAGGGGCGGGGAGCGCAGCGGGGCCTGCCCGGGCCGGGGCCGCGCGACGCGCAGGGCTGGCGGCCTGACCCGGGCGCACCGGGGCCCCGGGGAGAGGATGCCTGCGGCGGGAAGCCGGGGGCCGGGCGGGGCAGCCCGGGAGGGGAGCGCGGGGCCCGGGGGCCGGAGCCCTCTCACTCGCGCTCCGCGGCCGCCAAGCGCCTCCTCACCCCGCCGTCCCCGCGGCCGCCAAGCGCCTCCTCACCCCGCCGTCCCCGCGGCCGCCAAGCGCCTCCTCACCCCGCCGTCCCCGCGGCCGCCAAGCGCCTCCTCACCCCGCCGTCCCCGCGGCCCCTCCCCGCCCCGGCCCCGCCGTCCCCGCCGTCCCTCACCGCCCCGGCCCCGCGGCCCCTCCCCGCCCCGGCCCCGCCGTCCCTCACCGCCCCGGCCCCGCGGCCCCTCACCCGCCCCGGCCCCGCGGCCCCTCCCCGCCCCGGCGTCCCCGCGGCCCCGCCGTCCCCGCGGCCCCTCACCGCCCCGGCCCCGAAGAGACCGACCTGGCGGCAGCGGCTCCGCGGCGGCCGCGCTCCCCTCCACAGGCTCCGCGGCGGCCGCGCTCCCCTCCACAGGCTCCGCGGCGGCCGCGCTCCCCTCCACAGGCTCCGCGGCGGCCGCGCTCCCCTCCACAGGCTCCGCGGCGGCCGCGCTCCCCTCCACAGGCTCCGCGGCGGCCGCGTCTGCCTCAGCCCGCGGCTCTAATCTACCGCCGCCGCCATCTTGGAGCGTGAGGTCACCCCGCCGCGCCTTCGTCACCGCCAGCGTCAGGGGCGGGGCCGGAAGGGGCAGGCGAGCGGGCGGGTCTGAAGCCGGAAGGGGCAGGCCTGTGTGTAGGAGCGGCGGAAGTACAAGCCGCAGAGGTGGTTTCGGCGCCGAGCGGCCGACCCGAGGGCCGGAAGTGCCCTCTCCAAGCCACTTCCGGCCGCGGGGACACCCGCGCTCCCCGCGCGGCTGCGCGGTCCGGGCTCGCGTGTCGGCCGTCGGCCGGGGATGCGGTCCGTGGGCCGGAGCCCCGCGGCCCCGGGCCGGCGTCTGGGCGGGACCCGGGCGGAGGCGAGGCTCGCGGGGCGGTGCACCGGGCCCAGCGCGCGGGAGGCCGAGCGAGCGTGAGCACCGGTAACCCCATGATGAAGATGGTGATGACGACGATGATGATGATGAAGATGGTGATGACGATGAAGATGAAGATGGTGACGATGAAGATGATGATGAAGATGATGATGAAGATGGTGATGATGAAGATGGTGATGACGATGAAGATGAAGATGAAGATGGTGACGATGAAGATGGTGATGATGAAGATGGTGATGATGACGATGATGATGAAGATGGTGATGACGATGAAGATGAAGATGGTGACGATGAAGATGATGAAGATGGTGATGATGACGATGATGATGATGAAGATGGTGATGACGATGAAGATGAAGATGGTGACGATGAAGATGATGAAGATGGTGATGATGACGATGATGATGAAGATGGTGATGATGACGATGAAGATGAAGATGCAAGGCCCGGCCTGCCTGTTCGGATAATTGGGCACGGCCTGCACTGGAAGAAGCCATTTGGCTAAGTGTGCCCTTAGCCAGTCAGCAGGCTACACCACGAGGGACGCGGGATGGGGGTGAAGAGCCCCCAGGATCACTTGGGTTTTTACGTCTTAGGAGTAGTTCTAGGGCTGGGAAGGTGGCTCAGTGGTAGAGCGCGTGCCTCGCATGCCCAAGGCCCTGGGTTCGATTCCTCAGCACCACATAAGCAAAAAGAAAAAAGAGGGAAGTGGCGCTGTGGCTCAAGTGGTAGAGCGCTAGCCTTGAGCTGAAGAGCTGAGGGACAGCGTCCAGGCCCAGAGTTCAGGCCCCACGACCGGAACCCCCAAAAAAGGAAGTAGTTCTAGAAGCCGGGTCCTCCCCGGTGCGCGCTGGGGAATGGCACCCGGCCCCTCTCCGTCTTCCCCTCCAGTGGAACGCTGCCTGGCCCCCGCGGCCCCTCACCGCCCCGGCTCCCGCCGTCCCCGCAGCCCCTCACCGTCTCGGGCCCTGCTGTCCCCGCCCGGCCCCGCGGCCACTCACCCACTCACCGCCCGGGCCCGCGGTCCCCGTGATGAAAGCCCTCCTCCTGTGCATTAAAAGGTGTCAGGTTCAAGACCTGCAGTGTTTGCATCGGATTGCCTGACTCCCGTGCCAGCTTGGGCCTCACAGAGTGAACAGGCAAAGAGATTTGAAAGTAAATGAATTGTGGGTCAAGTTTTTATTATTACGTTATTTTTCTGTTTTAAAGCAATAATGGCTGCCAGCTTCCCTTTCTAAGGAACAAAAGCACAGTTGATTTAGACAGTGCCGCATCCATTTCAGCCATTCATTTCATAAACAATTTAGCTTTCGGCCTTAGACTCCTGTTGCACGACCGCAAGCACAGTCATTGGCAGAGCATGGTCAAGATAAACAGGATTGCAGTCCAAATGTGACTGCCACCAGGTCCTGGCCTGTGGTGTTAGCAGGCACAGTCCTGGAAGCAGATGAGCTGGAGCTCATCTGATGAGAATGCTGATCAAGTTAAGTTCTGTTGTCCTGGGGATTTCAGCTCTTGTGCTGGTGCCTCCACTTGGGCCTTGCCCTGCTCTGACCTCTACCACACCACCTTCCGTTGTCCAGTTACTATAATGCCCTCTGGGAAAACCCTCTCCTGAGCCAACATTACCAATCTTTGTAATCATATATACCAAGCTTAATCCTGCTCAAGGAAAACACCAATCGGCCAAACGGTGGTTCAAGCCATCTTGCCCCCATGCCCTCCCCCTACAACCTCCTGTGAGAGGGTCTTGGGCCCCTCCCTCTGTAACTGAGACCAGCCCTCCAGCAAGACACCATTCTGTGGCTGACTCAAGAGGTGGGAAGGGACAATACAAAACAGCCAGTCCCTAGTCACTTGACTTACAAGTCCTGCTTGCTGAGTGGCCTTTCTCTACAACTGTGCTAAGTGGTTTCCTGGTTTCATTCCTGTACGCCCAAGAACAATACAGAGCACTGGACACTACAGCTGAATAATTTGGCTGGGCAAAACTCAGCTGTGCTATCTTTGAACCACAGTCCTCAAATCTTAACCGCCAGGAAGAAAAGTCTAAGACCTTTACCTCCAGTAAGCCAACACAAAAAGGTGGGCGGGAGGCAGGGTTCCGGTGGTAGAGTGCCAGAGATAAGCAAACAAGCCCTAGTAAATTCAAAAATCCCGAGTTCAAGCCTCATGCTACCAGCAAAGAGCTAAAAGTAAAAGGGATCTGATCATCTATTGATAATATAAAAGGGATCTGATCATCTATTAATATAAAAAAGGATCTGATCATCTATTGATAATAGCACAGGACACGGCTCGAAAGTTCGAGAAGGGAGGGGGAGAGGAGACTTCTCAACACAGACAGTAGTGTGAACCAGGCAAACGCACGCCTGCAAGTTCCGAGCACCAGTCGCGGATCCCACCGGAAGCACGAGGCCGAGGCCGGGGCTCAGCGCGGCCTGGGGGGGCTCAGCGCGAGGCCCGGGGCTCCACGCGGCCTGGGGGGGCTCAGCGCGAGGCCGAGGCCCGGGGCTCCGCGCGGCTGGGGGGCTCAGCGCGAGGCCGAGGCCCGGGGCTCCGCGCGGCCTGGGGGGGCTCAGCGCGAGGCCGAGGCCCGGGGCTCCGCGCGGCCTGGGGGGCTCAGCGCGAGGCCGAGGCCCGGGGCTCCGCGCGGCTGGGGGGCTCAGCGCGAGGCCGAGGCCCGGGGCTCCGCGCGGCCTGGGGGGCTCCGCGCGGCCTGGGGGGCTCAGCGCGAGGCCGAGGCCCGGGGCTCCGCGCGGCCTGGGGGGCTCAGCGCGAGGCCGAGGCCCGGGGCTCCGCGCGGCCTGGGGGGCTCAGCGCGAGGCCGAGGCCCGGGGCTCCGCGCGGCCTGGGGGGCTCAGCGCGAGGCCGAGGCCCGGGGCTCCGCGCGGCTGCGGTGCTCCGCACGAGGCCCGGGGCTCCGCACGGCCTGGGGGGCTCCGCGCGGCTGGGGGGCTCAGCGCGAGGCCGAGGCCCGGGGCTCCGCGCGAGGCCCGGGGCTCCGCGCGAGGCCGACCCAGGCGCGGGAGCGCGCGCAGCGGCGGCAGCTCGGGCCGAGTCCAGCGGGGGAAGGCGCCCGAGGCCTCCGCGCCGGCCCACCCCGGGCCCGCTTCCTGGGAGCGGAAGTTCCTCTCTCTCTAACCCTGGCTTGAGGACGAACCCCCTGAACGGTTCAGAGCGCGGCGCGCACCGACCCCGAGACGAGGCCCAGAAACCAGCCCGGGCGCCCGCGGGCGCGGCGCATGCGCCCCGCAGGAAGGGAGGAGGCGGGCTAAGGCACGGCGAGGGCGGGACTTCCGGGGCCCTTTCATTGGCTGGGGAGACTCGGGCTCCCCGGTCACCTGCCAGGAGCCGGAAGTCGGAGTTATAATAAAGGAAGGGGAGCCGGAAGCTGCGCCGGGTTTGCGTCTCCCGTCCCGGCCCGTCCCGTCCCACCGTCCCGGCCGGCCTTCGGTCTTGAATTCGGTCGTCCGCCCGCCCGTCCTCGCCTCGCTTCCGCCATGGCCCTCAGCGATGCTGACGTGCAGAAGCAGGTGAGCGCCGGGGCTGGCGCGGCCGTGGGGCCGGGCGGAGCGCGGGCCTGGGGCGGCCCCGACCCCGCGGACCCCGCACCCCGCACCCCGCGGACCCCGCACCCCGCGGCCTGCGGCGGCCCCGACCCCGCGGACCCTGCACACCCCGCACCCGCACCCCGCGGACCCCGCACCCCGCGGACCCCGCACCCGCACCCCGCGAACCCCGCGGCGGCCCCGACCCCGCACCCCGCGGCCTGGGGCGGCCCCGACCCCGCGGACCCCGCACCCCGCACACCCCGGCCTGCGGCGGCCCCGCACCCCGCATCCCACTCGTCCCCGAGGCAGAGACGCCTGAGCCCCGTCCACAGCCCCGGCTGCCGGGATCCCCGGGGCCAGCGGCGCAGGGCGGGCAGCACAGAGCCGAGCGCAGCGCCGACCCCCGGCCTCGGGGACAGTCGGCCCGGACCGCCGGCCTCGGCTCGCAGCCTCCCGGGGCGGTCCCGGCTCGCAGCCTCCCGGGCCGGCCTCGGCTCGCAGCCTCCCGGGCCGGCCTCGGCTCGCAGCCTCCCGGGGCGGCCTCGGCTCGCAGCCTCCCGGGGCGGCCTCGGCTCGCAGCCTCCCGAGGAGCCGGGGTGACAGGCCCTTTTAAGGCACGGGACTGGGAGGGGACGCGGTGGCGTGGGTAGACGGATAGCTAGACAGAGTGGCTCCGGTTGGCTTTGGCACTGCAGCTCCGGCAGCCAGGGCCTTGCATTTAGTAACTCGCCCGCCTGTACTTCTTCCAGAAAAAGAAAGGCTGCAGGTTTTGTAGTTTAGGGAACTAAGTCCTCTTTTTTTTTTTTTTTTTTTTAAACCAAGTACTGGGAAAATTCTGACTAACAGACACTCACTGGTTTATGAGTCGAAGATGAGTAGGATAATGTCCTTTTTTTTCCTTCTGTGTTTCCATCTATAAGTCTTCATGCTATTCTCAACTGAATGTGTACTGAGCAGTAAGGTCTTTCTTTTTTCTCTTCTTGGGCTGAGCTAAAGTCTGCACAGGAAGGTCTGTAAGACTCCTCTCCAACTGACCACCACAAAGCAAGGAGTAGTGGGAGAACACCAGCTTTGAACAAAAAAAGTTCAAGAACAGACCCTGATTTTAAGCCCCAGGATCAACATACATCACACACACACACACACACACACACACACACACACACACACACACACACACACACACACACACACACACACACACACACACACACACACACGTACGTTAAGTAGTACTACAAG
The DNA here is from genome assembly GCF_024711535.1 of Dipodomys merriami. Lineage (NCBI taxonomy): Eukaryota > Metazoa > Chordata > Mammalia > Rodentia > Heteromyidae > Dipodomys > Dipodomys merriami. The sequence goes on along the minus strand of NW_027206295.1, from coordinate 223,280 downwards.
CTGGGTGCCAGTGGCTCACACCTATAATCCTAGCTGCTCAGTAGGCTGAGATCTGAGGGTCTCTGTTCAAAGCCAGCCCTTCAAAGCCAGACTCTTCAATTAACTGTCAGAAAAAATGGAATTGGGGGCTGGGACGGTGGCTCCGTGGTAGAGCGCTTGCCTTGCATGCCTGAGGCCCTGGGTTCGATTCCTCAGCACCACATAAGCAAAAAGAAGCTGAAAGTGGCGCTGTAGCTCAAGTGGTAGAGCACTAGCCTTGAGCTGAAGACCTGAGGGACAGCGTCCAGGCCCAGAGTTCAGGCCCCACGACTGGACCCAAAAAAAAGAAAAAGAAAAAATGGAATTGGTGCCATGGCTTAAGTGGTAGAGCTCTAGCTTTGAGCAAAAAAGCTCAGGGACAGGGTCCAGGCCCTGAGTTCAAGCCTCACAACAGGGGTCGGGGAGGGAAGTAGTACTACATTTTTTTTTTTTCTATTTTGGTTCCTAGCTGCATTTACCAGGCAAGTGCTTTGCCACTGAGCTACTTCCCAGTCCTACAATAGTTTTTGGTGGTACTCAGATTGGCCTCCAAGCCTAGACCTTGCTGGGTGGTTCTTTAGTGTTTGAAGCACAACCTTCAGTCTAGCATTTTGCTAGTTAATTGGAAGTAGTATCTGATGGACTTTTCTGCTCGGGCTGGCTTTGAGGCTGGACCATCTGACTTTTGCCGCCTCAATAGTGAGTATTACAAGTGAGAGCCTTAATATTTTCAGCCGTAAGAGTGCTAAGCACATACTACCTCCTTAACACTTGGATTCCTTGGGATTTTTCCCTTGCATTAAATATGTGAGTACTGTTTTTATGATGCTGGCCTGCAAACCCAGGGTTTCACACGTGACAGGCAAGCTCTCTACAATCATTTGGCAGTTGGGGATGGTCATTTACTGTACTAAACTTTCAGCTGGGCGTGGTGGTGGTATACACCTGTCATCTCTGCTGTCTAGGAGGACTGCAGTTAGAAGGACGCTGACTAGAGCAGAAATTACACCCCTGCTCAAAAACAAACTAAAAAACAAGTGACCAGAGGCATGGCTGTAATGGCAGAGCACCTGGGTAATTATGAGCCCCTGAATTCAATCCCCACGAAATAAATAAATAAAAATGAAATAAGAACCAAAGGGCACATAGCTCACTAGGCAAGCTTAAGCCGCTGGATTTAATCCCCAGCATTGCAACCCCCTAAAGTTTGAAAGAATCTGACTTCAAAACAATTACTGTGTTAGCCAAAAGAAGTAAGGTATGTTTTGAAGGTCTGGTTTTTCTGCTTTGGGGGCAGAGTTCCTGTACTTAAGGGGTTGATCTCTTGGAACTCTTGTTGACTGTAAATAGGCCTCTCTGACCTGACCTGCCTTACTGCTGCCCTAGGCCAGGCTGATCCAGTTAAATCTGGTAGCTGAGGTTCCAGCACAGGCCATGGGGAAGGATAATACAGGTCTGAGTCAGCGTTCACCGGTCTTGTGGTCTTGTAGCATTTAGAAACACCAGTTTTGATAACTGTATTTAGAATAGCTCTTTTTACTCCCTTCTCCTTGTGCTAGAAAAGGAATTCCAGACCTCTCAAACAAGCCCCGTACCACTGAGCTACCCTCCCTCCCCTACTTAAACCACTTCAAAAATCGCACACAGGCCAGGCACTGGTGGCTCAGGCCTGTAATCCTAGTACTCAAGAGGCTGAGATCTGAGAAAGACCGTTCAAAGCCAGTCCCGAGCAGGAAATTCTGTGAGTCTCTTTGTTTCAATTAGCCACCAAAAAGCCAAAAGTGGAGCTGTGGCTCAAAGTGGTAGAGTGCTAAGCCCTGAGAGAAAACGCTTAGGGACAGCACCTACCAGCCCCACAACTGACAATTAAAAGTTTAAAAAGTAGTGAATCAGGAAAGTTAGACATCATAGTTCCAAATAAGAATTCAAATATTGCTCTTTTTCCTAACAGATTAAGCACATGATGGCTTTTATTGAACAAGAAGCCAATGAGAAAGCAGAAGAAATCGATGCAAAGGTGAGATCTATTTTCTGGTTTTAAGTTAAGCTTTTAAGCTTAAGGTTTTAAGCTTTGCTGAGCTTAGTAGAACATTAACAGCTACATTTATTTCCCATAAGAGAGGGCTGGGAATGTGTCTTAGAGATAGAGGCTTGCCTAGCATGCATGAAGCCCTGGATTCGAATCCTCAGTACCACATAAACAGAAAAAGCCAGAAGTGGTGCTGTGGCTCAAGTGGTAGAGTGCTAGCCTTGAGCACAGAGAGGATCAAGGACAGAACCTAGATCCTGAGTTCATGCCCAAGGACTGGCAATAATAATAGAAATAAGCTCTAAGGCATTTACAAGTGATAAAAGACAGTTAACATTTGTTAAATTCATGGCGAATACAACTCCATCTTACAAGGTAGTATTCTCAGACTGAGTTTATAGGAACAGACTTCACAGGTAGTAACTCAAAATTTTTTTTTTTTCATTAGTCCACTAGTAAGGAAGAAGTGCTGCATCTGACAGTGCATGCCTGTAATCTGGGCACTCAGGAGGGCTGTGGCAGAAGGTTAGCCGAGGCTAGCAAGACTGTCTCAAAAACGAAAGAATGGATGATCCAGGGAGCCTCACAATGAGTTAAGAACAGTAGTTCCGTCATACTTTAAATGGTGTGGAGACTAAACTTGGGCACACACACACAATGAATTGGAGAGCTTACAATCTGACCAATGACTGGGCAGGTGACACAGGCCCGTCACAACAAACCCTGGGAAAAGCACAGTGGCTGGTGTAGTGGTGCAGCCATGTAGAGCAACACAGGTAGGATGAGGACTATAACCCAGAGGGACCCCGGCCCACACGCAAGCCAGAACGGCGTAGGTGGTGGAGTGCCTGCCCGGTGAGCATGAAGCTCTGCGCTCAAACCCCAGTAAACGAAGGGCTGCCACAGTGGTCCTTGGTCACAACCCGATTCATGGCTGAGAGTAACAGTCGCTAGTCTTTTTCATCTGAATAAACGAGAGGTCATCTTTGAAGACCTGGCATCACAATACATTTTCTGGTTTAGAAACGGGATGAGTGCGCGTAGGCAAGGATCTCAGTCAGCAGGTGCTTAAAATGAAAAGCACTGGCATCTCTTGTAGAGGACTAATGCTAATTCATTTTGTGCTGTAGGCCGAAGAAGAATTCAACATTGAGAAAGGGCGTCTCGTGCAGACCCAGAGACTGAAGATTATGGAGTACTATGAGAAGAAAGAAAAGCAGATCGAGCAGCAAAAGAAAATGTAACCTTCATTAAGCTAACGAGGGTTTCAAAAGCCAAATGAAGCGTAGGACCTGGGTGTAACCCAGTGGCAGAGCACTTGCTAGCAGGCACACAGCCCCATCCCCGGCATCCACTGCCCCCCGAAAGAAAAGGTTAATGGATAAGAGACAGACAGCTTTGGAGTACAGGTCTTAACTGGGCCACCGACTGCTTAACCTGTCCTTAGGCAAGTTGTTTAGCTTTCTTTCCCTGTTGTCCTTGTGACCATAATGTGGAAAGACTAAATGTTTGTGGAAACCCAGGCCCAATCTTGACCACTCCCAAGACTCTCCCTTTGAAAATAACGTGGGCCTGGGAAGGCGGCTCAGCGGTAGAGTGCTCACCAAGCACGCACGAAGCCCTGGGTTCAACTCCTCAGCACCACATACACAGAAAAAGCTGGAAGTGGCGCTGTGGCTCAAGTGGTAGAGCACTAGCCTAGAACAAAAGAAGCTCAGGGACAGTGCCCCGGCCCTGAGTTCAAGCCCCAGGACTAACCACCAAGGTTAAGTCAGTGGAGCTCTCTTGACCAGTAAACGGGTGTTTAGGAGCTCTTCACAGCACACGCATAGGGAGCTGCTGTCTCTACAGCTTTTGTATTTCATGCCGCCCTGACAATACTTCCATACCTTTTGCAGTCAGATGTCCAATTTGATGAATCAAGCAAGGCTGAAGGTCCTCCGAGCTAGAGACGACCTCATCACTGTGAGTTACCAAGAAGTGCTTCTGCTCTGGTACAGTGTGCACTCACCTGCCCTCACAGGCAATCCTTGGTTAAGACAAGGGTTGGGTTTTTACATGGGGTCTCACCAATGACTCCTGCCCCCGCCTTCCTAGCGCCGGCGTTAGGGGTATGCGCACAGGGCTGGACGGATCATACTCGAGGGGAAACTTTGTAAGCTGTGTGCCTGGGGAAAGATTTGCAGTAGAAGAGCTTACACGGAGCAGCCGGCGTACTATTACTGACTCCACATTTCCTCTTTTGTCTGTCGACTAAGGCACTTGGTGTGCAGGACTAATAAGAGGGTTGAATGGGCTGGGAACGGGGTGCACACATGTCATTGCAGCAGTTTGGAGAGAGGCAGGAGGATTGCAAGTCCAAGGCTGGCCAAGGCTGTGTGTTAAGACACTGACTCACACCAGACAAGCAGGATTAAACAAGGGGACACGGTTAAATCAACTGGTGGAGCCCGTTCCCTGACGAACTTCCTCCAGTGCTAACCCTTCCCCATCCTTTCCACGATAGGCCAGGTATTTTTCTGTGTGTATGATAGTAGGATTTGAACTTAGGGATTTGAGCTTCCTAGGCCAGAGCTCTACCACTTAAGTAGCACCACTGCTTCTAGCCTTTTGCTAGTTAATTGGAGTTAAGTACCTTTCCCAGGCTGACTTCAGAATCATGATTCTCAGACCTTAGCCTCGTGAATAGCTAGGATTCTAAGTATGAGCCATCAGGGACTGGGAAGGTGGCTCCGTGGTAGAGCGCTTGCCTTGCATGCATGAGGCCCTGGGTTTGATTGCTCAGCACCACATAAGCAGGAAAAGCCAGAAGTGGCGCTGTGGCTCAAGTATAGAGCGCTAGCCTTGAGCTGAAGAGCTGAGGGACAGCGCCCAGGCCCAGAATTCAGGCCCCAGGATGGGCAAAATAAATAAGGGGCTGGGAAGATGGCTCAGTGGTAGAGTGCTTGCCTTGCATGCACGAGGCCCTGGGTTCAGTTCCTCAGCACCACACAAGCAGAAAAAGCCGGAAGTGGGGCTGAGGCTCAAGTGGTAGAGTGCTAGTAGAAAGCTGAAGAGCTGAGGGACAGCACCCAGGCCCAGAATTCAGGCCCCACAACCGACCAAGAAAAAAAAATTTTTTTGAATAAATAAGAGCCATCAGTGCTCACTGTATTTTTTTAATTTTTTTTTTGGGGGGGTCTAGTCATGGGGCCTGAACTCTGGGCCTGGGCACTGTCCCTCAGCTCTTCAGCTCAAGGCTAGCGCTCTACCACTTGAGCCACAGCGCCACTCCTGGCTTTTTTTTTTCTGCTTATGTGGTGCTGGGGAATCGAACCCAGGGCCTCGTGCATGCAAGGCAAGCGCTCTACCACGGAGCCACCTTCCCAGCCCCTCACTGTATTTTCATCTATGTGTATTTTATTTCTTCTGATCTTTCTTTGAGAGGGCTTGCTCTTAGTCTGGGCGCTGTCCATGAGCTTTTTCGCTCAGAGCTAGTGCTCTACCACATTGAGCCACAGCACCGTTTCTGGTTTTCTGGTGGTGAACTGGAGATGAGTCTCACAGACTTTCCTGCCTGGGCTGGCTTTCAATGTTAATCCTCACAGCTCGGCTTCCTGAGTAGCCTAAGCATGAGCCACTGGTGCTGGGCTCTATTTAGGTATTTTTCTGTAGGGCTTGAACTCAGGGCCTGGGTGCAGTCCGTCCCTTACCTTTCTGCTCTAGGCTGGAGCACTTGTACTGGAGCCATACCTCCACTTCTGACTTTTTGCTGGGTAACTATAGAGAGAGTCTCCTACAGATGTGTCTGCTTGGACTGGCTTCAGACTTTCATCTTCAGATCTCAGCCGCCTCAGGTGTAAGCAACATGGCTTAGAGATGAATTCTTTCAGACTTTTATGCCCAGGTTAGTTATCAACCAAGATCCCATGAATTTCAGCCTCCTGAGTAGAGCTAGACTCAGAAGCAAGCCTGGGTAGCAGCCTGCATTTTTTTTTTTTTTTTTTTGTCGGCCGTGGGGCTTGAACTCTGGGCCTGGGCACTGTCCCTCAGCTCTTCAGCTCAAGGTGAGCACTCTACCGCTTGAGCTACAGCGCCACTTCCGGTTTTCTGGTGGTTTATTGGAGATAGGAGTCTCACGGTCTCTCCTGCCCGGGCTGGCTTTGAACCGCGATCCTCAGATCTCAGCCTCCTGAGTAGCTAGGATTACAGGCGTGAGCCACCAGCGCCCGGCTAGCAGCCTGCATTTTAAGACTGTATTGTTTTTCTGCACTGGTGGACACCTGAGCTAGTCTTCCACTAGACTGAACTTTCCAGAAGAAGGATGATGCTTCCTTATTATATCATTGTACAGGTACCGCATCGGCTTTGTTAGGTGTCTTGGGACGTGTTGAATGAAAACCTGCTGATGGGATTTGAGGTGGATGGTGGTCATGAGCAGTGTTTTAGGTGATGCTCTTCTTTTCCACTTCTTTAGGATCTGCTGAATGAGGCAAAACAGAGACTCAGCAAGGTGGTGAAGGATACAAACAGATACCAAGTGCTGCTGGATGGGCTGGTATTACAGGTGCGCCCCAGTGCCCGCTGGCTCCAGCCCCCAGCCGTGGTTTTCCATGTGCTGGTCAGGACTGTGAGGTCCAGTTGGCTCACTCTTCCAGGCTTAACTACTCTTACAGGACCTTACAACCTAAGGGCCAAATCTGCTTCCAATTTCCCCAAGCTGAATTCTGAATGGTTCCCCCGGCAGTCATTTACGCCTGGACACCAGCCTGTCCTACTTACGTCCATCCTCAGCCTTGCCCGGGCGCTGGGCCTGGTCGTGTGCTGTATTACTTCTGGATCTTCTCTCCGTCTGTTCGTCCTGTCCTGTCCTGTCTTCGCGGAGTCGAGCAGCAGTGCTTTCCCCTGATAGGCGGAAGGACAGCACTGTGCTGTGGGCTGACTGAGTGGGGTGCGCTTTCCGCTCATGAGTCCATCGGTTCCCCCAGGGCCTGTACCAGCTGTTGGAGCCCCGGATGTTTGTGCGCTGCAGGAAGCAAGATTTCCCTCTGGTCAAGGTACGCACTTGGCATTTTGGAAATACTTGATACAGTCACTCATTTTTTTTTTTTTTTTTTTTTTGTCGGTCGTGGGGCTTGAACTCTGGGCCTGGGCGCTGTCCCTCAGCTCTTCAGCTCAAGGCGAGCGCTCTACCACTTGAGCTACAGCGCCACTTCCGGTTTTCTGGTGGTTTATTGGAGATAGGAGTCTCACGGTCTCTCCTGCCCGGGCTGGCTTTGAACCGCGATCCTCAGATCTCAGCCTCCTGAGTAGCTAGGATTACAGGCGTGAGCCACCAGCGCCCGGCCAGTCACTCATTTTTTAAAAACTATTACATACTGTTTATGCACCTCAAAGAATAAAAACAGAAAGGCAACAACTGTAATGTCTGTGGTTGAGACAGAGGCTGACCAGCCATAGCCTGAGTGCTGGGATGATAGGTGTGTGCGCAGTCTTGGCTGGGAAAAACACAAGACCCTGTAGGAAAAATAGTCAGACTAGGGATGTGGGCCTGGCGGCCACAGGAGCCTGCGTTCCAACCCTGAGTGTCCAAGGGTGCCTCGGACCCCCACCCCCTCAGTGAGAGTGACCTCCCCACCCCCTCTGCCTCCGGGTGGCAGTTTTGCCCCCCACAAGCGGAGAGCTGTTCTTGTTTGTGTACTTCGTTGGCTTGCTTGCCGTACCTGCTTCCGAATCTGTTAAAAAGATTTCACTGCTTTTCCCAGGCTGCAGTGCAGAAAGCAATTCCGATGTATAAGATTGCCACCAAAAAAGACGCTGATGTCCAGATTGATCAGGAGGCCTACCTGCCTGAGGACATGTAAGGACTTCTGCTGTCGCACCCCTTCTGTCTCAGGGAATGGCTGGCCTTCTGGCCTCTTTTATTTTTGTCAGTTGTGGGACTTGAACTCTGGGTATAGGCCCTGTCCCTCAGCTCTTCAGCTCAAGGTGAGTGCTCTACCACTCGAGCCACAGCACCACTTCTAGTTTTCTGGTGGTTCATTGGAGATAAGAGTCTTATGGACTTTCCTGCCTGGGCTGGCTTTGAACCGCGATCCTCAGATCTCAGCCTCCTGAGTAACTCGGATGACAGATGTGAGACGGCAGTGCAAGCCATCAGCCCCGGGTGCCTTTTTAGTGTATGTGTGCATGCACTCCAGTACTGGGGCTTGAACTCGGGGCCCAGACACTGTCCCTTGGCTCTTTTTTCTGCTCAAGGTTAGCGTTTTACCACTTGACCACAGCTCTACCTAACAGCTCTTTGCTGGGAGGTAAGAGTCTCACAGACTTTTCTGATTCAACTGGCTTTGAACTACAATCCTCAGATCTCAGCATCCTGAATTGCCAGGGTTAGGCCTCTTTTGTGTGTGTGTGTGCCAGTACTGGGACTTCAGCTCAGCCTGGGCATGGTCCCTGAGCTTTTTTGCTCAAGTCTGACACTCTGCCACTTGAGCTACAGCTCTACTTCTGGCTTTTTGCTGCTTACTTGGAGATAAGTCACACAGACTCACCTGCCTGGGCTGGCTTCAAGCCAGGATTCTCAGATCTTAGCTCTCTAAGTAGCTAGATTACAGGGTTGAGCCACCAGCATCTAGCTGGGTTTTGTTGGTTTTAATGTATGGTTTTGTCTGTGGCATAGTTCGAACCCAGAGCCTCATGCATGCAAGGCAAACACTCTACCACTGAGGCACTTTCTCAGCCCATGGGGTTCCTTTTAATACTGATCCTTCATGCCTCTAAAAGTGCCCAGGATAACAGTAGTGAGGGCGCTGGAGCAGGACCAGAGGCACCGATGGGAAAGGGAGCCCTGTAGCAGCACCAGTAGACTGGTTTGTAAACTGAAATGGAACCCCACGCATCTCCCCAATCCTGGCGATGTGGAAGGAAGTCGTTTGGTGTCAGTGTGACACCGTAACTACCTTTGAATTGACTGATGCGTGCACACAGCCCAGCAGCCTTCCTTGGAGGGAGTAAAAGGTGAATTGCCGATCTAAAGGCGGCTATTCTCGCCTTCTCTGCAGAGCTGGTGGAGTTGAGATCTACAATGGGGACCGCAAGATAAAGGTGTCCAACACCCTGGAAAGCCGTCTGGACCTCATAGCCCAGCAGGTGAGCGTCCTCCGCAGGCGGGTGTGCGGTTCTCGTCTCCCCGGCCCCCCCCCCCCCCCCCCCGCGACCATGCTAATTTATGAAATTGTTTTTCACAGATGATGCCAGAAGTGCGGGGAGCCTTGTTTGGTGCCAATGCCAACAGGAAGTTTTTGGACTAAGCCTCTGGGAGGTGCAAGCCGCTCACAGCTCCACTTCTGAAGCAGCAAGATTTCCTCAGTAGCTTCCTCTTTGCTGACGGGTGTACCCAGTCCCCTTCTGTAGAACAGCGGCGGGAGGCCGACCGGGCGGGGTCTCCGCTCCCGCACCCAGCTCTCCCAGCTCTCCGTGGCTTCCTTCGGCAGCAGGGAGGTGGAAGCAGATGGTGCCCCGTGGACGTCCCTTGAGCCCCCTGCTGTCCTGCTGCTCCTGCGTCTCCTGTAGGCATGACCCCCGCATGTCCCACTCCTCCCCCTGCTCTGGTGTAACATGCATGCAGAATGCACATCACCCAGCGGTCGTAGAAGCTTCACTTTTCCTTGTCTGTAAGTGTGACTTAAAACCTACGCCACCCAAATTCTTTATTTATTAAAACAAAAGCTTTATGTGTATTTATTTTTTGTTTTTGCCAGGGCACTGTCCCTGAGCTGCTTTTTGCTTAAGGCTACCACTCTACCACTTGGGCCATAGCGCCATTTCCAGCTTTTTCTCTGTGTGTTACTGAGGAATTGAACCCAGGGCTTCATGCATGCTCTACCTACCACTAAGCCACATTCCCAGCCCCACTTGTAGTTTCTTAAGAGTTTGTGGTTTGAGTAAAGTTCTGCTGTCTCAGCCTCCTCAGGAGAGGCTGGCAGGCTGCTCCCTTGAACCAGGAGTTGGGGTCCAACCTGGGATTACAGACCCTAGCTTTAAAAGAACAACTTTCAAACACCTAATTTGATGATTCCTAGCTGCTGGCCCTTGAAACCACTATTTACCTTACTTTCCCCCCGGCCATCCATCCCCCAAGTTAACTTCAGAACCGTGAACCTGCGCTCGCCACACCTTGCAGATGGAATGGAACCCGGGGGCCTCACACAGGGAGCGTCCCTCTACCACCGAGCCCACCCTCGTTCCTGGCTGAGTTAGTCACTTATGCTAGACTAATGCTCACAAGCCTCCCTCCGTTCCTTGTCCAGTGACAGCTGAGAGCCACGCAAAGCCTTACAGGTGCTGTGTGGCAGAGCTGGGGAGAAAAACACCATTCTCTCGTCACAGACCCACGTCTCCCGGGAGGTGGGAACAGATGTAGCAGCAGCTCATGGAACAAGATTTTCTTAGGACTGATGGACCCCGTCTGTGTGACGTTATTTCCTCTGAAGCAGCCTGTGGGGAAAGGAACTGCCTGTGTGGAGAACTGTCAGCTCCTCGAGGTGTTGCAGACAGGAGCCAGAAGCAGGACTCAAAGCCCAGCGTGAAAGCGCCGCCGCGCCCCTCAATTACACAGGGAGGCCCTACCCATTCAGGGACGCCACGGGAAGGGCCTGGGCCCGCACTGTAGGAGAGCCGGTCGGACTTGGCTGTTGATCTGGGGCGAGGAGGCTCCTAGCTCAGCCACGCTCTAGCCCTGGTCCCGTTTGCTCCACATCAATGCTAGCGCTCACAGTAAGGTTTTTAATCCAACATAAAACAACATTTAACCCTCACACCAACTCAGGGATACTGAACCTGGGTGTGAATTGGAAATGTTAACTGAAAAAAAAAAAAAAATAACCCTTCTGTCTTTCCAGCCAAAAACAAGGATTATTCTTGTTAGAAACAGGTGGTTAGGGGATTCTGGGCATCTCTGGCAGCCTCCCCCCCAAAGGAAATTCAGATTTCATGAAGAAAGGGCTGTAGACTCCGCTGCTACGTCTGTAACTGAGGTAGTACTACAGGGCAGGACGGGCTCTAGGTCTACTCAAGGTACTTTAAGACATGCTCTCCAATCCCGACAAAGTAGACCCCCTGGGCGATGCCGAAGAGAGGCGCTATGACCAGGGCCCTGCAGCCCGCGCCCTTCATGAAGGCCCAGGGTCCCTCCTGAGTCCAGAGTTTCCTGTGGAGAAGGAGAGCCTTGTATGAGCTGTGGATCCTTTGTCCTGACAGGCTGGCTCGGGGCTTGCTGTGTAGGCTGGAGACACAGGTGCGTTAGCATGCAGGCTGGGGCAACAGGAGGGGGTGGTAGGAGGAAGCCAGGCCTCTCCAGTTCTATGCGTAGTCCGGCCACACTACAGAGGCTCGAGTGGCTCCACCCTTGGGGTGGAAACATGGTGGAGAGATGAAAGGGAAAAGCGGGTTTCAACGCGGTCTCGGGTTCCATCTTACCTGGCACAGTCCGTGACCCCGCTGTAGGTCTCCTCACCCACCCCTTTCTTGAGGGTTTGGATTCGAGTTTTCAGAACTAGATTGGAAAGTTGAGACAAGCAATGAACATCTCGCGCTCGACACAGCGGTCCGATCCCTTTAGAGCATACAGGCACAAGGCCTGCGTGACCTCACCCGCCTTCCTCCACGGCCATATCGCCCTGGGGCACCTGGGCTGCAAAGCGTCCCCGTGGGAGCGGGGCCAGCTGTGGCCCCGTGAGGATTCACCTCCCACCTCGGCCTCAAGTTCTAAAAGGTCGGCCGTCATTGGCAGCCAGGGCACCCCCTTGCCAGGGGAAGCCAAAGCAATTGGGTGAGGGGGACCCCTGCTTTCCAGGAGGGGTGACCTGAAGCGGTGCTGGCAGCAGTGAGACCCCCTTGGGCCACTGCCCTGCTGTGAGGACCGCGGCTGACCGGCCCCCGGCAGCCATGGGCAGTTAGACGGAGGCCCGATCCACAGAGCAGGCCAGCCCCGAAACCCCGCCCCTCACCCTCGCTTCTGCGCACGTACCGTCCAGGGGGGTGACCGCGGCTGCCGCCACGGACCCTGCCGCACAGCCCGACAGGAAGGAGTGAGCGAAGGACGCCTTTCCTGTGTGCTCATGGACCCCGAGGTGGTTGAGGTTGGCGAACAGGGGGAAGTAGAGGATGGAAAAGGGGATGTCCCTACGGAGGAAGAAGAGCTGCGTGGCTGCACCTGCTTCCTCCCTCCCCCAGGTCACACACAGCCCCCTGTGGTGGTGGAGGTACAGGTGCTCCGGGCCCCGGCCCCCGCAGGCTGGGAGGAAGGGGTGGGCAATCCCGCCGGGGCCCGGCCGGCCTCAAGGGCTGCAGTGTCCCACGTCAGGAAGAGGGCTCACCTGAGGAGAGTGGCTCCCAGGCCCTTGTAGAGACCAGACAGGCCCTCCGTGCGAAGCAGCTCCTGGGCAATGAGCGTGGCAGACGGGCGTCTGGAGGCGGACGGCATGCCGGCGCTGTGGGCGGAGTCCAGTGGGTGGGCTGCTGGGAGGGAAAGCAAAGGCCAGCTTCCATCTCCACCACGCCCGGCAGGTTGCTGCCCCCTCCCCGAAGGGTGTTAGGTCCCCACTGCTAGCGCTGGAATCACGCCGGCACGGTGGACATGGTCCCCGTGTCAGAGCTTTGGGTCCCAGGCAGGCATTACCTCACATAACGGTAGCCCAATCTATGTCTTGCTCTGTCACAGCACAACCCAGTCCCTAAGGACCTCAGGACCGGTTTTGATCGTTTGCCCATTTCTAAACCATCTCTGATTTTTTTTTTTTTTGAGATAGTTTTAACCTGTAAGCTCTGCAGGACAAAGAAATGAACCTCTCTGGTCTTCCCTTCAGATGCCACTCTAAGATTAGGCTGAACATCTCCTTCACGCCCTCCTTCATTTTATAGAGCTTGACTCGTAGATGTCAACCCATTTTAGATGCGTATGCAGAGCCTATTATCTGGGCACGGTAGCAAAGGAGGGCCTTGAGTCCCAGGCCAGCTTAAGCTATATTGGTGAGACTGTCTCCTTTGGTGAGGGTAGGGGTGCGAACACCGGGGCTTGAACTCGGGGTATTGTGCTGGCTAGGCAGTTAATCTACCACTTGAGCCCCGGGTCCCTCGAGGAATGCTAGCACTTGTCAGCCAGGTTCAAAGGCTACCTTGATAAAGAATCTGTCTCTGTCTCTTGCAGACACACTGGGGGCGATTCTAGAGCCTGACCTCTTATTCTTCCTGGAGTTCCCCTTGCTTCAGGCTGATCTAATCCACTCTAGAGCCTGACTGAATTCTTGCACAGCTGGACTGCCCAGTCCTTAACAGAGGCTATACTGGGCATATTGGTTGGGGGGGGGTGGGGAGGAGGGGATTGAGGGGCAGCTGGCTCCTTCCGCTGGGAAAGCGGGGCCAACCCTTGCTTTTCTGCATCTTCAGGACTCAGGATTTAGGAAAGGGCACAAAAAATTGGAGCAGTTTTCTTCCTTTTTATGCCTTTCTGTGTGTTAAAAGCTAGCTGCTGTGGCATACGAATACAGCCCTATCCCGACCCCCACCCTGGAGCGGGGGACAGACCCAGGCCCCTCATGCTCCTCCACAGAGCCACTCGCCCAGTTCCTATCCTTAAAATCTTCAGGGATCCCAGCCCAAGTATCAAGGAGGTCCGACGGAAGTATTGGGGTGCCCGGGTTCTGCGTGAGAGTACTGGAAGGGATAAGCTGTCGGATAAAGGCTTCCGTTGGCTTGGACAGGGGCCAGACAGAGCACAGGAGGGAGGTGGATGCGATCTGTTCTGACGCCAGCCTCCCCAGGCTGAAGATAAGACGGGGTATACCTTACCCAGGCGCCCAGCATCCTGCAGCTGGATCTTCAGCATTTCCATGGGGCAGGTAACCACCACCTGGCACATTCCAGCCCCACAGCCGGCCAGCATCTCCATCTTCAGGTCCCGCTGTGTCCTGTGGCACCAGGGATCAGTCCTTTAGTCCCAGGCTAGATAGACCTGTCCCCATACCCTGACCTGTCACCACGGGGTCCTACCCACCCAGCCTGGGTAAAGAACCCAATCCTCAGGCTCAGTCTCCTGAGACTAAATTGAAAGATGCTGTCAGACTCCTGACCTCCTAAATACTGTCCCTAGGGCAGTGGGAGGACAGAGAACCCAAGGAGGCTTGGACTCTGACTGTAAAGAGTCACCAGCTACTCGATGCTATGTGTGTATATTCAGATGTTCTGTGCTGGTACTGGGGACTGAACTCGGGCCTTGTACTCGTGCTTAGCTTTCTTGCTCAAAGCCACTTTAACCAGGCTTACAGTTCTTTTTTTTTTTTATTTTGGCAATTCTGGGGCTTGAACACAGGGCCTAGGTGCTATTTCCGAGCTTTGTTTGCTCAACGCTGACGCTCTATCACTTTGAGCCACAGAGCCACATCTGGTTTTCTGGTGGTCAATTGAAGATAAGCCTCACAGACTTTCCTGGGTGGGTTGGCTTCGAACTGCAATCCTTAGATCTCAGCCTCCTCTGAGTAGCTAGAATTATAGGTGTGAGCCACCACCACCCAAGTTCCTGATTTTTATGTCTCAGATTTGTCTGCTCTGGCTGGCTTTGAGCTTTGATCCTCAGATCTCAGCTTCCTGTGTAGCCCGGACCTGTATGCTTGTGAATATGCCATCTACCTGTCTTTCCCACATTCTGGAACATTCTGTCCCTTCTGTTCTAGCTGTCAGAACAGATGGTGTGTGTGTGTGTGTGTGTGTGTGTGTGTGTGTGTGTGTGTGTGTGTGTGTGTGTGTGTGTGTGTGTGTGTGTGTGTGTGTGTGTGTGTGTGTGTGTGTGTGTGTGTGTGTGTGTGTGTGTGTGTGTGTGTGTTTCTTTTTTTTTTTGGGTCCGGTCGTAGGGCCTGAACTCTGGGGCTGGGCGCTGTCCCTCAGCTCTTCAGTTCAAGGCTAGTGCTCTACCACTTGAGCCACAGCGCCACTTCCAACTTTTTTCTTTTTGCTTATGTGGTGCTGAGGAATCGAACCCAGGGCCTCGAGCATGCAAGGCAAGCGCTCTACCACTGAGCCACCTTCCCAGCCCCATGTGTACACTTCTGAGAGGTAAACTGAGTCACATTTGCAATCCTCTGCCCCCAAAATGACACACAGTGAAGGATTTTTTTTTTTGCCCATCGTGGGGCCTGAATTCTGGGCCTGAGCACTGTCCCTCAGCTCTTCAGCTCAAGGTTAGCACTCTACACTTGAGCCACAGTGCCACTTAATGCTTCTGTGGTGCTGAGGAATCGAACCCAGGGCCTCATGCATGCAAGGCAAGCGCTCTACCACTGAGCCACCTTCCCAGCCCCACAGTGAAGGATTTTTTACCCCTGCCCCCACCAAACTGTACCTGTCTTCCATGAGCAACTGCCGGAAGAAGTCATTAGCTGCTAGCTTGATGGCCTTCTCTGGAGTGACCAAGGTAAGGTTCACTGCAGCACCTGCGGTGAGGCATGAAAATGTGAGTCCCTTCGGCACAGGCCGGGCAGGCTCTGGAGTGAAGGACACACAGCACTTACTTTAGGCACAGTACAAGGCCACCCCAGGGAGTCCTGCAAAGCTCCTTAGGCTATTTTTCTTGGGGAGGGGGGGAGGCTGATCCTGAGGCTTGAACTCGGGTCCCAGGCACTGTCCCTGAGCTTTATTATGCTCACCGTTAGCACTCTACCACTTGAGCCACAGCGCCACTTCCAGCTATTTCTATGTATGTGGTACTGAGGAATCGAACCCAGGGCTTCATGCATGCTAGGTGAGCACTCTACCAATGAGCCACCTTCCCAGCCCATTTTCTTTCTTTTTTTTTGTTGGTCACGGGGCTTGAACTCTAGGCCTGGGCGCTGTCCCTCAGCTCTTCAGCTCAAGGCGAGTGCTCTACCACTTGAGCCACAGCGCCACTTCCGGTTTTCTAGTGGTTTATTTGAAGATAAAGAGTCTCACTGACTTTCCTGCCCGGGCTGGCTTTGACTGTGATCCTCAGATCTCAGCCTCCTGAGTAGCTAGGATGACAGGCGTGAGCCACTGGCGTCCGGCCCGTTTTCTTTTTTTTAATGCTCATTCCCTGTGGAACCATGTCCAGGAACCAAGCACCCTTGTCCTGGTGGTACATGCAGCTCCCCACCGTGAGCCTGAGACAGGGCCTGCTGATTTCATGTTCCCTGCACCCTGGGCAGCTGGGTAGTGTGCGCAGGTTTCCAATGTGTTTCTCAGGTGGTGGAACAACATCTCTTAGCATGAAGCACCAGCCGAGACCCGATGGCGGACAGGGACGCCGCAGGTGGCCAGCGGTCTCCTGGGGTCATGTTGGGGAATTGCTCACAGCCCTGTCCACCCTTTGTCTAGTTAGCTGGAGAAACACTGGGATGAGACAGGGCTCCCTGGCTTTCCATGTGGCACAAGTGCGCACTGATGTGAAGGGGCCGGAAAGGCCAGGCGATGCAGGGGAACCATGTGGTCCAGCAGCCCTCCGGCAATATGCTACACGCCCACAGCCTGCAGCCCATCCACGCCCACCGTCCGCACCGGCGCAGCCCACCTCGGTACATGCCCAGGAAACCCTCCACGCGGGCCGTCTTCACCAGGCAGTCTACCCTGGAAAGAGACCAGACAGGCAAGTTCAGGATCACGGGGGCGTTGCCAGCCAGCCTCTCCCGTGCTCTCGATGCAGACCACATCCCCAGCCCCGCAATACCTACATTCCTCTGTACACATCCTTGCCGTGCTGGTTCTGTAGTCGGGTCTTGGCCAAGTCGATGGGGAACACGCAGGTCACTCCCACGAGCCCTGCTACACCTCCATTGATGAGTTTGGCGGTGATACTAGGCCATGGGAAGGAGAGAGGCAGTGAATGGGGGGAGGGGGCTGGACACAGCTGGGACTGGGTAGAAGGGCAGAGGAAGCAGCTGCTGGCCCCGTGGCCTGCTGGGAGCTGCTGAGAGACGCCCTTCCAGTGCTGTCTGTCACCGGGATCTGGGAGCCCACAATGCCTCCCTCCCACCTTGTGACCTGACTCCACAGGGGACTCTGGGAAGGAGACCCCTGAAGGGCCCCCTCGGGCTTCAGCTCTGCCTCAGGGCCTTTCCTCCAGTTGCAGTGCCCCGACCTCTCACCCTTGCAACCATGCGTAGACAAGTTTTCAAACGAACCAACAAGCTCAGGCAGAAGCTGGAGCTGTGCTGTCTCCTTGAGCACGTTACCTTCCTTTTCCCCAGCGTAAAACCTGCCCATGGTGTTGGTGAGGGTCCTAAGAACTAAGGTGTGGGGCCAGTCAGAGCCATTGTTAGGAAGAGCGCATAAGCCGTCTGCTAGCGGCTCACGCCTGTCATCCCAGCTACTCCAAAGGCTGAGATCTGAGGATCACAGTCCAAAGCCAGCCCGGGCAGGAACGTCTCTGAGACGTCTTCGTTTTTGTCACTTGTGGGGCTTGGACAGAGGGCACTATCCCCGAGCTCTTCAGCTCAAGTCTAGCATTCTACCACTTTGAACCACAGCACCACTCCTGGTTTTCCGGTGGTTAACTGAAGAAGAAAGTCTCACAAGAGACTTTTCAGCCCAGGCTGGCCTCAAACCCTGGCCCTGGGATCTCAGTCTCCTAAGTAGCTAGGATTACAGGCTTGAGTACCAGCACTCAGCCTGTAAGACTTTTATCTCCAATTAACCACCAAAAAGCCAGAACTGGAGCTATGGCTCAAGTAGCTTTTCTCTAGCCTTGCCAAAAAAAAAAAAAAAGAAAGAAAAAAGCTCTCAGAGACAGTACCCGGTCTCCCATAAAATATTTGAGAAGTCAGGTACCAAGCAGTGGCTCATGCCTGTAATCCTCGCTACTTAGGAGGTGAGATCTGAAGGTTGCAGTTCAAAGCCAGCCTAGGCAGCAAAGTCCATGAGCCTCGGTATCTCCAATAAACTACTCAGAAAAGGCCAGAAGAAGGGGCAGCACTGTGGCTCAAGTGGTAGAGCGCTACCCTTGAGCACAAAGAGGATCAGGGACAGGGCCCAGGTCCCAAGTTCAAGCTCCAAGATTGGTTAAAAAAAAAAAAAAAAGCTAGAGAAATAAAGACACAGAAAATATAAAAGCTTTGCTGGGCACCAGTGGCTCACGCCTGTCATCCTAGCACTCAGGAGGCTGAGATCTGAGGATCACGGTTCAAAGCCAGCCCAGGCAAGAAACTCCATGAGACTCTTATCTCCAATGAACCACCAGAGCTGGGGCTCATGTGGTAGAGCGCTAGCCTTGAGCTGAAGAGCTGGGGAACAGCATGCAGGCCCAGAGTTCAAGCCCCATGACCAACCAACAAAAGGAAAAGCTTTCTCAGACCCCGTGGGGCGTAGTAAAAATGTTCTTATCTTACAGGCCAAAGGCAAACGAGTGAAATATCTGGGTGGTAGATTTCCTCACAAATGAATCTAATTAGGTGATGTCTTAACTTTTGCTAAGAACACAAATGCTGCCAACTCCACAGACTAGTCAGCTAAGTTGGGGGCCGGGGGGGCTCTCCTCCCAGCATCCATCTTCTCCCCACCCAGGCCTGGCGTTTCCCTGGGCTAGCGTACCTCAGATCCTGGCTGGACATTCTGGAGGGGCGGAGTCACCGGGCCCTCTGGCAGGGGCTGCTGGCTGGGTCCAGAGGAGGAAGTGGTGCGTTTCCTTCGCTTCAGCTCGCCACCGCCAGCTTGCTCTGGGACTTCCCCTTCCTAGACAGACCTTTGGGAGCTGGGGGGTGGGGGTGTCATATAAGAAAAAGGGCTTACACCTGTCATCCTAGCTACTCAGGAGGTCCGGGCAGGAAAGTCTATGAAACTTATCTCCAGTTGACCAGCAAAAAAACAGAAATGGAAGCTCAAAAGGTACAGCACCAGGAGGTCCCGAGTTCAAGTCCTACCACACAATAATAAAAGGAGAGGTGTAAATGCAAAGGCAGCCAGAAACATGGGTCTATCTAGGGCTTGCTGGAGCCTCTCTGGGCAGGGTTAAAGTCTCTGGTCAACTGGCCAACAATGGCTCCTGCCTGTAACCCTACTTACCTGGGGGACAAGATGGGAGAGGATTATAATTTGAGGCAAGCCCAAGCTGGTTGCAGTCCTGTTGGCTGAGGACCAAGGCTTGAAGCCCGCCAGATAAATCCAAATATCTCTAACCAGAAAAAAAAACACAACAAAAATCCATCGGGCACCTGGTGGCTCATGCCTGCCATCCAGCTACTCAGGAGGCTGAGATCTGAGGATCACAGTTCAAAGCCAGCCCAGGGCAGGTAAGTCCGTGAGACTCTCATCTACAATAAACCACTCAGAAAACTGGAAGTGGGGGGCTGGGGGTTTAGCCCAGCGGAAGGGCGCCTGCCCGGTGCGCACAAGGCCCTGGGTTTGGTCCTCAGCCCTGGAAAACAAAACAAAAGCAAAAGCAAAAACAAAACAAAAAAAAAACTGGAAGTGGCACTGTGGCTCAAGTGGTAGAGCACTCACCTAGAGCTGAAGAACACAGGGACAGTACCCAGGCCCAGAGTTCAATCCCCACAACCGACAAAAATAAAAAATAAAAATAAAAAATCCGGAAATGGAGATGTAGCTCAAGTGGTAGTACCAGTCTGGGGTGAAAAATCTTAAGTGCACGCGCGCGTGCGCATTCACACACACACACACACACACACACACAAATGTAATAGTGGTAACCTACAATTCTGGCCACTCAAGCTGAGATTGGAGGGATGGAAATCTCTCAAGACCAACCTCAGAAATTGACATCATCTACCACATAATCAGCAAGCAGTAGACCGGGGGCATGGATCACCTGCTAGAGCACCAGTCTAGCCAGTGTGAGGCACTCAGCTGACCAGTAGGTTGGGCCAGACACCTGACTCCCAGGGGCAGCCTGGGGCCCTGCCACCCCCACTCCCGAGCCCGAATGCAGGGTCCTCTCCAGGGCAGCTGTTCTGAGCAGTAACCTGACAGGGTGGGAGGGCGGGCTCCGGGGCCACGCAAGAGGCAGAACGAAGGTTAGTAGCAGGTTCGTGGTATGGAGACGGGGAGAAGGGTCTCTCGGCTGCCTTGGTTTTAGGCGTGTGCTCCACACCTGCCCTCAGCGTTCGGGAACAAGGCAGGTGCGCCAGGGTTGTGCTTTGGAGCCCAGCACAGATGGCTTTCTCAGGAGGCGATCTGTGTCGGGGAGCAGGTCAGGGTCACTGATGGGAGGAGAGACTGGCATTCCGCTCTGCCTACCTTCCCACTCCGATGGAGCCCCAAGGCCGCTCACTTCCACAGAGCTAGTCAACCTAGTGCAGAAAACTAGTGGGGCCTAGGAGTTTTTTGGGGTCTCCAGCTTGAACTATTTTTTTTGTCAGTCATGGGGCCTGAACTCTGGGCCTGGGCGCTGTCCCTCAACTCCTCAGCTCAAGGCTAGCGCTCTACCACTTGAGCCACAGTGCCACTTCCGGCTTTTTTCTTTTTGCTTATGTGGTGCTGAGGAATCGAACCCAGGGCCTCATGCATGCAAGGCAAGCGCTCTACCACTGAGCCGCCTTCCCAGCCCTCTATCTTTATGTGTGTAGGGTACTGAGTGGTAGAATGTGGGCTTAGGATCTGTCTTAAGTAATTCACTCTAAGTAGTAATTAGTAACACAAGGGTGGGCCTGGCTCCTGCACTGCAGGCAAAAGAGCCAAGTCCCCTGCCTCCCCCTGCCCCCGAGCGCCCCTCCAGTCAGCCTCCAGGGCGGAGCTGCCAGGCCAGCACTGCCCACCACTCCCAGCCCCGCATCCTTCCCTGCTGCACGGGGTGTTCTCTCCGCAACCTTGGGTAAGTTACAAATTGTTCTCGGGCCTCTGAGTGGCATCTAGGCTGGCATCATGTCCCCCAATACACCTTGCTATCTAGCCTGCCCTCTGGGATCCTGCCGAGTACAAGTCCCAGCCCGCCTCCCGGGTTACTGCTGCTTATAACCTGACTCCCCACCCAACAGGGGCTGTGGGAGTCCCTGCTGTGGAGGAAGCCAACTACGTGTGGCCCAGGTAGCCCTTGCCTGCTTGACCCAAGACTTGTGTGCTTGCTCCGTGCCCTTAGCCCACACTGAGGAGCTGGGTTGGGTGTCTGATCCAGGCCCTCACAGCACAAGTGACTTCTTGACTCCTTACCAGGAAGTACCCTGCCCTCCGGCCTGGATTCTACCCAGGATGCCCTTGGCAGGCAGGGGACTCCCTCCCGCCCCCTCGATTGCGGGAACCTTGGCCTAGCAGAGGCAAGGCTTACCTGTCTCCGGGAGGGAGCCCTCCAGCTCGCCGCTGCGCTGTGGGGAGGGCTGGTTTGTCCCTGGGTCCTGTCCACAGTCCCGCCCTCCTGATTCCTGGGTGGCCTCCTCCTCCCTTCCGCGTCCCAGCCTCACCTCCACTCCCCAACTCCCTCGGTTTGATTTGAATCAAACCCCAGAGAGGCCGCACGGCCTCGTGAGATCCCCCCAACCTGGCAGGCGGCCACCCCGCTTCGCTGAAGTAGGGCTCCACACAAAAGTTCCGTTTAGCCGGGCAGTGATTTGGCCAAGACTCAGAGGGGTGGACAAACCAGGGAGAATCGATACAATGGAAACATTTCTGCAGTAGGGCCAGAAGCTAACCTGCCTCCCGGCCTCTCTGTGCAGGAGTGGGAACGGAACCGGGGGCCTCGGGTCTGGCACGCCCCACTCGCTTTCCCAGCGGCCATTCCACTCACGCAGTCTGTCCCTTGCAGTGGGAGCACCCCCCTCTGACCCCAGAGCATCCCGCGTGAGAAGCCCTGCCCAAACGGTGGGGGGCTGGAGAAACCAGCTCCTGTGCTTTACTGGTAGGGATGTAAAATGTGACGGCAGCTGAGTATGGCAGCTCCTTACACTATTGAACAACTGGCGTAAGATCTAGCAACTGCAACCTGGGTGTATGGACTGGCGTAAGATCTAGCAACTGCAGACCCAGACGATCTGCATAAGTATTTACCCACTCATTTCTATAGGCCAGTTGTCTTTCTTTAAGGTCCAAGACTAGAAACTCAAACGCAGTGCCTGACATATTCTTTCACTGGCTGGCACCAACAGAGCACCTCTCTCCAACCTGTCAACCCTGGAAGATACTAAGGCACCCCTAAGGGAAGACTGGATGAGCAGAATATGGCAGCACACAGTCCTGTTCAGAAAGGAAACTGACACTGGCCATGGGTGGATGGATCTTGAAATCATGCCAAGGAAAGGGCAAATACTGTACCATTCCAGTCTTTGAATAGTCAAGTTCAAAGACAGCAGTGGAACAGTTACCAGGGGCTATGGAGGGGGAGGGGGATTAGACACTGGGTACCAGGTTTCAGTTGGAGATGAAATGTCAGCAGATTAAGACTTTACCATTATTATAAGAGGAAGAAAGCAAGCAAATGAGCAAGTGAGACAAGTAAGCAGCAGTGCATGAGGTGTGAATGTAAATGGATGGCACCATGAGGGGTGAGGTATGCAACGTAAAACAGGATTTTAAAAGCAGGCAAGATATTATATGTATGTATGTCTATTATGAGAAACACTCTGGACATTAAGATGTCAATCATTTTAGTATTGCAAGTTGAAATATGAAACAAAAACCACCATGGCAGCAGGTGGAGATGTTAAGATTGGAATCTGGAAAGGTGTCATGAAGAGTCATCACACAGAGGGTGACAAGGAATGCACAGCACTGGAGACAGAAGGACGAAGTCAATGGAAGACACTCTGGACACTGATGTATTAGGTCAGTACCATCAAGTTATCTAAGAGATGACTTAAAGAGTTGGTGATTGGGCTGGGAAGGTGGCTCAGTGGTAGAGCGCTTGCCTTGCATGCATGAGGCCCTGGGTTCAATTCCGCAGCACCACATAAGCAAAAAGAAAAAAAAACCGGAAGTGGTGCTGTGGCTCAAGTGGTAGAGTGCTAGCTTTGAGCTGAAAAGCTGAGGGACAGCACCCAGGCCCAGAGTTCAGGCCCCATGACTGGACCCCAAAAAGAGTTGGTGATTGGGCTGGGAAGGTGGCTCAGTGGTAGAGCGCTTGCCTTGCATGCATGAGGCCCTGGGTTCCATTCCTCAGCACCACATAAGCAGAAAAGCTGGAAGTGGTGTTGTGGCTCAAGGGGTAGAGTGTTCGCCTTGAGCTGAAGAGTTGAGGGACAGCGCCCAGGCCCAGAGTTCAAGCCCCACGGACCAAAAAAAAAAGAGTTGGGTGGGCTGGTGGCTCATACATGTAACCCTAACTACAAAGGATGCTGACATCTGATTGGGGTTCAATACCAGCCCAGGCAGCCAAGTCTATCTGTAAAACTCTTAATCCCCAATTAACTACAAAAAAAAAAAAAAACCAAAATGGCAAAATACTAGTCTTGGGTGTAAAGCTAAGGGACAATGCCCAGGCCCTGACTTTAAGCCTCAGTACTGGTATATGCACGGAGTTGGTATGAGAAGATGCACAGATATGAAATCTGAGAGTCCCTTATATAAGCAACGTGCAGGCCTGTGGTTTGTGGGCCCTGAAATCCGTCCCCAGGGTCCCAAGGTCTCTTGTACTTACTGGAGCCCTGGCTGGCTGGTTACTCCCTCTTCATCTTCGCTCTTGGAGTGCTCCGGGTCAGACTTCACTTGGTCTTGCCTTTGCTTTCTTACTCAAGACTCAATTCCTTCCCACAGCAAAAACCTGAGAAAATGTCTCTACTGCCCTTAAAGTTCTGCACAGCTTTTGCTAGAATAAGATAATTCATCCTTGTTCTATGCCATCAGGAATGAGGCTCCGGTCCAGGATTCAGTCTCCAGGCCACCTGCATTGATATGCACATCATGGCTATGCAAGCGGGGGATTTTGGCTTACAATAGCCCGATCTGGGCATTTCCCAGCTGCCTTCTTGGCTGGTTCTGCACAGTTCATTCTTCACTAAGGCTTTTGTTAAAAATCACCCAAGGACACTGGAGGAGTGAGTCTTGATAGCATAAGGGGAGTAAAACAAACGCACAAATATCCTTTAAAATCCCAAGGAAGAACCCGGAAGACAGGTCTGCAGGGCAGGGGAAGAGTTCGGCGGGCAGCTGCGACACGGGAACCCGGAGCTCCGTGTCTCTGGGTGAGCTGGCAGGGAATCCAGCCACCCAGGAGGAAATGGCCCAGAGCCCTTCCTGCCAACACCATCTCTTGCATAACAAATCCATGTCCCAGGCCACTCACCCACTCTGGGACGGAGGAAGCAGCACTTGGGTTACTTTCTCGACTCTGTGGAGATGACCAACTGCCAGAGGGGGGAACTTCACAACGCCAAGAATGTCTTTTTTGTTTTAGAGGCAAGGAGATCATTTTTTGTAACAAGCACCTTTGAATGTCTCCAAATGTCAAACCAGAAAGTTGATAAGAATTCTGGGCAGGGCTGGGAAGGTGGCTCAGTGGTAGAGCGCTTGCCTGGCATGCATGAGGCCCTGGGTTCGATTCCTCAGCACCACATAAGCAGAAAAAGCCAGAAGTGGCGCTGTGGCTCAAGTGGTAGAGCGCTAGCCTTGAGCTGAAGAGCTGAGGGACAGCGCCCAGGCCCAGAGTTCAGGCTCCATGATCCACAAGGAAAAAAAAAAAAAAAAAAAAGAATTCTGGGCAAATCCACAGTAGCAAAATAGGTCTTGTTCTCCCTCCCCGCCCCTGCCCTTTTCTGTGTTGCTATGTTGCTATGTTGTTGTTATGGAAGCGCAATGGTGACGCGACCATCTTTGTGTAAGGCAGGTACCTCGACTAGACGAGGCTCAGCTCTACCGCACCTTGTCAAGGTGTGTGTGTGTGCACGTGTGCGCACACGCGGGCCTGTCAGTACTGCGACTTGATCTCTGAGCTTTCTGCTTTCCCCATCTACCACATGAGACAAACCATCATTTCCCGCTTTTTGCTGAATAATTGTGACAAGATCTTGGTTCTCACAGCCAACTGTAAACGATGTGGCTATGGGCTGGGAAGGTGGCTCAGTGGAACAGCGCTTGCCTCGCATGCATGAGGCCCTGGGTTTGATTCCACAGCACCACATAAGCAGAGAAAAGCCAGAAGTGGCGCTGTAGCTCAAGTGGTAGAGCGCTCGCCTTGAGCTGAAGAGCTGAGGGACAGCGCCCAGGCCAAGTTCAAGCCCCACAACCGACCAAAAAAAAAAGAATGTGGCTACATCATCTATTTATCATCCCCAACAAAGCTATAAAGCACTGGGATTTATCTTTTGGTCCGTTGTGGGGCTTCAGTTATGGGTATGGACACTCTCCTTGAGTTTTTTTGCTGAAGGCTAGCACTCTACCACTTTGAGCCACAGTTCCAGTTCCAGTTTTCTCGTGATCAATTGGGAATAAGTCTCACGGACTTTTCTGTGCAGGCTGGCTTTGACCATGATCCTCAGATCTCAGCGCCATGAGTAGCAAGGATGACAACAGGTGTGAGCAGTATTTTTTTTTTTGACAGTGTGTCATGTAGTTCAGGCTGGAATTGAACTGGCTCTGTAGCCTATCTAGCCTGTATGGCATTCATCCCACCTCTACCTCTCTAGGGTTGTGATTACAGGCATCCACCACCACAGCTGGCCAGCCCTTGAGAGGATTCTGACCAACCAGAACACAGAGAGGTGGTGACACTGAAGTTCAGGAGATGGCTCAGGGGTCCTGGTGGAATTGGAGTTTGCCCTAATGATCACAGTCACGCACGGACACACAAGTCAGATCCTTGCTATTTTAAGAATGTACTTTATACAAAATAACCAGTTCATATGGAAATAAATCTACAGACCTCCGAGGATCAAAAAGCTTTTTAAAAAGTTCTTTTAAAAAATTATCCAACACACAATATTGAACTAACTATTGAGGTAAGTGTCGCTCTCAGTGAAACAGGGAATCAGCAGACCACGACAAAATATACACAAATAAAAAAATAAATAGCATTCCCCCTTCCAGTACTGGCCAGAAGATTCACCAGGGCATTCACTTCTACAGCAGGAGTGTGGACGGACCCTGTGTGTGTACTGCAGGTGGAGCAGGGAAAAGGCAGGTGAGCAAGGCACCTGATCTGGGGCAACATCTGAGTATCTCAATAGCCATCAACCTGTTCCCTCCCACCCCTCCACCCCGCCCACCCTGCCCCAACGCAACCCTTCCAGAAACAGAAGCAGGGCAAACAGCTGGTTTTCAGGCATGGCTACTAAAGAGTTAAGTCAGAACGAACAACAAGAGGTGCCGAACCCAAGCCAGGGAAGACGTGTGCTTAGCTAGCGGAGAGGGCTGCAGACAAAGCTTGTGTCCTGTTTCTCTGAGAGCTGGGACATAAGCAAAGAAGACCCTAACTGCGTCTTCCCAGTGGAAAGGCAAAGCTCCGATGCCAAAGCTTTGAGGGAGATCTAAAGCCACTGGACAAAACATCTACCCTGGTTATCTTCTCACCTAGTGCGGCTCGGCCACGGTCCTGGTGACCAGTGACATGGGACTAGAAATGACAATTGCCTGCTGGCACAAATGCCACTGTCCTCACTACAAGTTTTGTCCAAAATGCTATCTGCTGAGAGACCACATTCCAGAAACCTCCAGCAGTAAGCGGTGGCAACTCGTCCACAGCGGGTCTCCATGAGGACCGGAACGAGTGGACAAAGGGACAGACATAGGTAAATGCCAGCGTTGACTAAGGTCATCATACCCTGCTCTTGGGACTCTGGATTAAGACTCTGGGTGGAGTTTCACATTCGTTTTTAAGAGATGTGTGCCACTCATGGGGGAGGAAAGATGGGGGAGGAGAAGTGAGGGGAGAGAGGGAGCCCGGCCAAGCGGGATGACTTCAAGGCTTCTCCGTGCTGACCATGGGGACGCCAGCATCAGGGTTCTGCGTTTGTGGCAGCATTTAGCTTACCCTTAGGTGCTGGCGGGTATTAGAATAATAATACCTAGACAGCAGATGAACATCACGGAACAACAACTATAAAGGTCAGGAGAGAATTCCACAGGAAGGCTAGAGTGAACTGACCATGACTAAGATGGGCAGCACAGAGCAGAAAGTCCACCAACGGTTTCATAAAAGCCAGCAGGAATCTGCCTTCTGAGGGGACAGCCTGAAGCGTGCCAGGTGACACTACAGGGTGGCTAAACAGACTCTGCGGCACTACCACAAAACCAAACCAGCCTGACGCAGGGGATGGAGCAGCTTTAAAGATCAGACCGGGCTGGGGGCGGGCACGGGCACGGGGAGAGAATGTGGCTCATGTGGTAGAGCACTTGAATAGCAAGTGCTCAGCCCTGAATTTAAAAACCTAGTAGCTGGGGGGAGGGAGGGGGAGCCAGGGGAGAGAGAAACAGAAACTAATAATCAAAGAATCTTGCATATCCTTCTCCATATTCATCTGTCACAACAAATCTTGGCCAAAACTTCCTGCGACTTTTTAAATGAACCGACTGACAAGGGGCAGAAGAAACCTGAAAGGCTCGACTTCTGTTTCTGGATATTTGTTTCTCCGTGGCTTTGTTTGAGGAACCAGTTTCTAAGTTGTTCATCCTGAGTGGTCAACAGCAATGTCAGGGCTTCCAAGGATCCCCAGGGACCACAGCAGGTGGCTTGGTGTAGGGTACATACCCTTTGGAAGATGCTTTGCCCACTATTCTCACATCTGCTTAGTGCACTTGGAAAGAGAAAAGCCGGAGGAGGAGAAAGGTAAAATGAGGGGTCCTGTCTGGGGGGGGGTGACTGAATGTGGGACTCTCAGAGGCTCCCGGCAACTGTCAGCTGATCTGCTCTCCAAAGACCACTACAAGCGGGAGACATGCCCAGACGAGGGATGACGGCCACCAAGTTCGCAAACAGGATGCAACCGAGGCCACTGTGCTGTTCCTGCTCATAGTGTTGCAACCCCAGGGATTCGATACCTACTACTCTCAGCATGTTCTCAGTTGCCTGTGAACTGGGGGAGGGGAGGGGAGTCCGGGGACACAGGAGGAAGTAACTTGTTCATCACAGCATCTCGAGCACTCCGGGAGCGAGGGGAAGCAGCACCTAATGCGGTGTGTACACAGTGTACCTACAGCTTTAGCGCTATGGACAAAGCCCCGTCTGTGGCGGAACGGACTGGGCTCAGGCTCAGGATTACACAGATGCTTTCTGCGCCCTGCACAAACTGGAGTAACTGCTCTGTCCATCTCAGCACAGGCCAGCCTGAGGGCAAACTGATCTGTCCACCTACCTGAGAACTCAGCCTCAGAACCCAACTGACTCACAGTAGTAACAAATGTAACGTGAAGTCTGTTACAGAAGACCGCTCATATGCTACATACCTCAGAGGCCCTCTGTGTTCCTCCCTCTCCGTCTCACCACATTACATTAGCACGCGTTCACTTCCTGGGATGAATTTTCAAGAAGTGTGGATGCGGCGTCTATTCACTTCTAGAGCCTGGATGCTACCAGTCTAGCTCCTTTCCTTCTGATGGCATATTTAGCGGATTGTAAACAACAGTTCTCAAGTTAAAAAACAAACAAACAAACAGAAAGATAGGGCCTCACCTTGTACCTAATCCAGGCTGGCCTTGAACTCATGATCCTCCTGCGCCAGCCTCCCACTTGCTGGGATTACAGACACGAACCACCACACCTAGCTTATCAGTTCCCCATTGACTGAGGAAACGAACTGGAGGGAAGGGTTCTACCAATCCTGCCCACAGCTAAGTCGGAAAGAAACTAAAGATGCACGTTTTAGGAAGACTTCTACTAACCCCAAAAGCATGCTTCCAAAAAAATGCTATTCCTTACTAAACTGGAATTTCAGGCTATTTTCCGTCTCTCCTTGTGGGATATTTAAAGGTTTAAAGATGGGCCCAAACTTGGGTGGCATCTTAGCTAAAATAAAACACAGAATGCTAAACAGGGAGGATCCAGTGTAATTAACTTGTAAATCCATAATAAACAATTTAATACTGTAAAATTCTTTCCTATCAGAATGACAAAATGCTTTCTAATAATTTATATTTGACAGCTAATTTAAATCACCATAGCTGATTATACTATGATTCACTTAACTGAATAAAAACTATATACTGAAATATTCTTCAGTTCAAACTGTATATCTATAGGATACACTTTTTTTATTCAAACCTGTGCAATTTCTTTACTGAGACTAACACATACAAACCTGAGTAGTCATGTTCACCAAATGTGGTTTGTGCTAGAAAGCTCGTGTGACCCCTTCTACAGCACCCCCGAGAGGCCGCTCGTAAGTGAAACACTGCAGTCAGTCCAATTCCTGACACCAGTTCACAGGATGGAGTACCACTTTCACAAGTCCAGGACTTAGGTCATCTGAGCACCAGCACCTGCCTTTGGGGCTGAAGGTCCCAATGGTCACAGAGAGCTCTACCTCTGATGAGGAGTGAACAGACGGTGCACTGGACTCAAGGGAGAGCTTTCTCTGTCCAGGGCTGGACACAGAGGCTGTGATGTGTAACAAGGTGAAACTTCCCCTACCCTCTCCCCAAGCCCCCCAAAGCATTCCGTGTGTGACGTGATTGTAAACAGACAGAGAGACCACGGCAGTGCTGTGTGCCCACCACGATCGGGGCTCCTGTCTCCTTCACATGCCCACCCATCCTTCCCACTTTATGTACAATACATTCACCACCAACAAAAAATATTTTAAAAGGCAACATGAAAATTCTGTAAACTGGACCCAGCTCCAAAAACATTAATACTACAAGTAGTCCCTTCCCAAAATATATTCCTGAGTTGAGCTGTTCATAAAGTTTAAAAGCACCACTCCAAGAGCCCCACTCAAGCTTAAATCGCGTTTCCCTGACCGAGTCTCAGGACTTGGAGAAGTCAGCAGGAACGCGGGCTGCTGTGGCAACCCGGGGCCGCTGCAAGCCAGTCATCTAGAGGGCCTGTCCAAGGCTCCAGCTGCTGACAGCAGAGACGGGCGAGGGTCACTCCCCAAATCCTCCACGCTGTCTTCATGCACAGCTTTCTGTTTCATCGGGGGCTATATCCTCCTTGGACTAGCTCTGAGAGAAACAAACAGAATGAAAATATTTTAAAACACACAAACAAAGGATTTCACATTGCTAAAAAACAATGTCACTCCCAGAGGTGTCCTGCAAGTGCTGGGCCCTGATTCAGACCCCGCCCACTGCTCAGTCACTGCAGACTTCTTGCATGCTGGGAAATACAGTCGCTGCTGACATCTTCTTTATGGTATCAAGGATGAGAGTGAATGGGAGAGTTAATAGTGTGTGGGACCCCCCCCCCCAGCAAACGGCAGAGAAGTAGCAGAACTCAAAGATAGCTATTGTCAGCGGGGTGCTGGT
Source organism: Dipodomys merriami (assembly GCF_024711535.1). Lineage (NCBI taxonomy): Eukaryota > Metazoa > Chordata > Mammalia > Rodentia > Heteromyidae > Dipodomys > Dipodomys merriami. Next base: position 192,919 of record NW_027206295.1, on the reverse strand, counting down.
GGCTCACATTTGTAATCCTAGCTACTCAGGAGGCTGAGATCTGAGGATCACGGTTCAAAGCCAAGCACAGGCAGGGAAGTCCTTGAGGCTCTTAGCTCCAATAAACCACCAGAAAACCAGAAGTGGTGCTGTGGCTCAAGTGGTAGAGTCCTGGCCTTGAGCTGAAGAGCACACAGGGACAGCGCCCAGGCCCAGTGAAGCCTCAAGACTGATCCCCCCCCAAATAAAATACAAATTAAAAAAGTAAGTAATAGCTATTGTCATTTTAGTCTCTCCCACAAAGAGTAGGCTAAGACAGGTAAGAGACTATGGCAAAAGAAATGGGCAAAAAAAGGGGTTTGCATAAATTGGTTTTTTTTGTTTTGTTGTTTTTTTTTTGTCGGTCGTGGGGCTTGAACTCTGGGCCTGGGCGCTGTCCCTCAGCTCTATCAGCTCAAGGTGAGCGCTCTACCACTTGAGCCACAGCGCCACTTCCGGTTTTCTGGTGGTTTATTGGAGATAGGAGTCTCACGGTCTCTCCGGCCCGGGCTGGCTTTGAACCGCGATCCTCAGATCTCAGCCTCCTGAATAGCTAGGATTACAGGCGTGAGCCACCAGCGCCCGGCTGCATAAATTCTTCTAATTAGGTGGCTACCAAAAAGACTAGTGGGGCAGGGGAAGCATGTAGTATCAGAAGGTCCTTCAAGACTCTGCTTGGGCTTGAAGGGCTAGGAGCACAGGGCTGACTATCCTGTTCTACCCGGTTGCCTAAATACAGGGAAAACTCTTTAGAAAAAGTTCCTGTATTAACAGGATACCTTAAAATTGTTTCCCAGTACTCGCGGCTCATGCCCGTAATCCTAGCTTAGGAGGCTAAGATCTGAGGATTGTGGTTCAAAGCCAACCCCAGGCAGGAAAGTCCATGAGACTCTTATCTCCAATGAACCACCAGAAAACTGGAAGTGTAGCTGTGGCTCAAAGTGGTAGAACATTAGTCTTGAGTGAAAAGGGACAGCACCCAGGCCCTGAGTTCAACCCCCCAAGACCGACCCCCTACCCCAACCAACAGAGTGTTGCTTAGTAGTATACTACTTGCCTAGAATTCAAAGGCCTTAGGTTTGATCTCAGCACAGCAAAAGACCAAACAAACCAAACCCCTACTACTCCTATACAACTTGTTCTCAGAATAGCAATGAGATCATGCACAAGTCAATCAGTCTTACACTAAAGGTAAAACCTAAGGCATGTTAGGCAAGTAATCTACCACAGCCCAAGATGTTTTGGACCCAAATGTTTTGGATACCAACACTCAAGTTTTTCACTGTGAAACATTCCAAGCTTATTCACAGACTGGTGTGACCAACCAGCTTTCCAAAGTCAGAAAACCTCAGGGCCAAGCACTGTGAGGAAGGAATAGGTAGTCTGTATTTATGTCCCAGACCTGGAGGAGTAACGAACACCGATTCTTACTTGACCCAGCGGAAGCGACGGGGGCTTATGCGATGACAACTGTTCTGGTGCTGCTGCTGGTGCTGGGGTCTTTGAGAATGAGGACTGTGACGGGACCGGAGGCATGTACATGCTACAGCCATAAAGAGGGGACAGTGAAGAATTAATGAAGATTAGTAGTTCCCCAAGAAAACATTTTCATCATGCTGCTGCTGCTGCCGCTGCCTCAACTATCTGGGTGATTCAACTGGGAATCATCAATCCTGGGACCAAATGACAGTGTGAGCCTTCTAGAGACAGAGCCAGAATCTAGACGAGAATTGGCCTCGCCTCTTTAAAAAGCGCATCAGCTGGGTGGTGGCAGTGGCTCACGCCTGTAATCCTAGCTACTCAGGAGGCTGAGATCTCCAATGAACCACCAGGAAACCGGAAGTGGTGCTCTGGCTCAAGTGGTAGAGCATAGGGACAATGCCCAGGACCAGAGTACAAGTCCCACAACAGGACCCGCCCCCCCCCCCCAAACACACACACAAAAAGCAAACTAAAGATAGAATGATTCTTTTGAAAAGAGACTAAATACAAGTCAACTCTGAGCCTTGAACAGATTTTAGGTCAGAAACAAATAGGAAAAGGTTAGTTCTGAAAGACTTTTAAGGATATTTTGTATTGGGGGTTCTTTCCCGTGGGTGGCACAGTGTTGAGATTACACTGCAAGGCATTCCTTTTAGGAGAGGAGTGCTGAGGTACTTGGTTGTGGGAAGGATCTGAATGCTAAAACTTAATTTCCAATGGTTTAGGCACATGGGTACAGAACTTGTGTTTTGCCAGCCTCGAAATCCTTTAGTACATGGGTACCTGAGGCGATCTGCTGCTTCGTGGGGCCTTTCAATTACGTTGTAGTATCTGAAGGGGCCCTGGCCGAGGAAAAGCAACAAAAGGCAAGGAGATACAGGTGTGTCAAGCCAATATGAAAAGAATGAAATGGGACACGACAGCACGCACCCCAAGTCCTACCCCTTGGACAAAGTAGAGGCTACAGGGAGCAAGTTCCTGCCAGTCCAAGCTACAGAGTGAAATAATACTGTCTCAAAACAGAACACGAAGTGACAATGCCAACTCATTTTCACAAAGGGGGAAAAATGGTCACAAGAGCAAAATAGACACCATGAACGGTTCACATGTTCTTCTCGGTCCCAAACCACTAGAGCTTTAAATCTTCCTTTTTTTCTTTTCAAACTTAACATGTGTTATGTCTTGAGAGATAAGAAAACAAACAATTGAACTATGTACTACGTTTCTTACCCGGATGGTCTGTACACTTCTTGGAAAGACCCCCTCATCCCGCTTCCTGCGCCCATCTGCTCCATCATCACAGCCTGGAAGTGGCCCCGGCCTTCTTCCTGACAGTGATACAGAGGGCCCTCCTGGGAGAGGCCGTTGGGCTGGGCAGCCGCTGCATGGCGAGGTGGCTGCGCGGCTGCAGGGGAGGAGTACACCCTGGGCTGGAAATGACGGGCTGACCGTGGAGGTGTGTACGGAGGCCCAGTTTGTAGCATCATACCATGAGGTGGGAAGACAGGGGCACCAAAACCCATCCCCGAACTCAGAGGTGGGGTAGTTCCATAGAGATAGTCACTGGATGAGAGCGCACTCTGTCGCTTGGTAGCTGCGTTGTGGTTGTCTAGATCTAAAAATTCTTTGGGACTTTCAGGCCTCTCCATAGACTCATCTAGCTTTTCTTCCTCAGGACCAGAATTTGGCCCATCGGCTGGGACAACTTTAGCAGCCACGGCATCTATCTGAGTTGGAGAAGATAAGGCAGTATTCAGCGTCTCGCAGCCCTGCAGATCGGCCATAGCACTCTGCCGCGGGGGCAGAGGGTGACTTGCTGAGGGTCCGTTTGGGCTTCCCTGGGGATGGAGTGGTCTCTGCCAGTCAGAAAAGCCCTGTGGACATGTGTAGTAAGGAGTTCGCTGGTAGTGATGATAGGAAGGCTGAGGTGGTGGCTGGTAGGAATACCTCATTCCCTGGTGGGGGCGGAACCTGGGAAAGACGCCAGGATGGGGGCTGGCGGACTGAAAGGCTCTGGGGGGGAACGGCTGAGGGTGTGACACCGAAGGTTTCCCCCCCATCACGGGGCCCAAACCCTGCAGGCCTGGGCCGACGTGATAATGAGGAGCTGGATTCGCGTATTCTAGGCCAGGCATGTACAAGGGGGAAAACTGGCTCACAGAGCCTGGCATTAAACCCGAGTCTGCACAGGCCGGTGCCACTGTGCTCTGCCCTGGGCACTGCAAGGTCTCCTGTGCTGCTGTGCCTCTGGCGCACAGGGGCTTGTCTGAACCAGTGCCACCGAGGCCCCTTCCGTCTGAGCCGCAAGGGGAAGCCTCCCCCGTGGCCCCGTTTTCAGGTAGAGCCCCTCTGTCTGACACCACAGAGAGGTCTCTCACACAGCCCTGGGCAGCTGGACTACGGTAGCTGTCATCCACAGGCCAGGCGTTCTTGCCCTTTGCTGTTCTGCAGGCGGCGTCAGCTTCTGAGGAGTCGCCTTTGAGCTGTGGGCCCTCCGAGTCTCTCTCTTGCGCTGGGCTCTGCTTGGTGCAGTCAGCTTGCAGGGGAGGTGTAGCCTGAGGTAGCTGTTTGAGGTAGACCCTCTCTGAAGCACTAATGCCTACTGATTTCTCTTCAAGCCCGGGCAAGGACTCTGCAAAGAATGACAAAAAAAAAAAAAAAAAAGAGTGAAATAATAGGGGCTGAGGATACGGAGGAGCCCAAATGTCAGGGCTTGCATGCTCTCTTTTGTGGAACTCTAAAGCTATCCCCGAAGGCCTCCCTCCTGTGCAGCTGGTCAGGTGAGAAAGAGACTGAGAGACGATCAGAGCTCATGGACTCTGGCAGGAGGCTGCGGCTGTCGTCAGCACTGGTGCCCATATAGGAGAGCTTGAGGCACTGAAGTACTCCGTCCCTTCAGAACAGGGGCTCCCTAGCAGGGGGCAGGGCTCCCACTTTCAGCAAGTGTTCTCAGTACTTGGAAAATGCAGACTGAATCTCTACCTGTGAATGAACACACTTATTATGGGCCTTTTATTGAGGGGCTTTGGGATGGAATCCAGAACCTTATCAGACTAAGCATAAACTTTAGTATTGAGCAACACTCTTGTTTGGAAGTCTCAAAATACATAATATATATAATAAAACTGGGCACAAGTGGCTCACTCCTGTAATCCTATCTTAATCTGAGGATCATGGTTCAAAGCCAGCCCAGGCAGGAAAGTCTATGAGACTCTTACTTCCAATTAACTGCCAGAAAACCAGAAGTAGAGCTGTAGCTCACACTGGTTAAGCACTAGCCATAAGCAAGAGGGTTCAGGGATAGCACTCAGGCCCCAGTTCAAACCCCCAACTCACACACACAACACACAACACACACACACACACACACACACACACACACACACACACACACACACACACACACACACACACACACACACACACACACACACAAAACCAGCTGTAACAAAAACTCAAAGGCATCTTTTTTTTTTGGTTGGTCATGGGTCCTGAACTCTGGGCCTGGGCCCTGCCCCTCAGCTTATCATCTCACGGCTAACACTCTACCACTTGAGCAACAGCACTACTTTTGGCTTTTTCTGCTTATGTGGTGCTGAGGAATGGCACCCAGGGCCTCATGCATGCCAGGCAAGCGCTCTACCCCTGGGCCACCTTCCCAGACCCTCAAAGGCGTCTTTATCAGGTTATAGATTTTTTTTTTGGTCGGTCGTGGGGCTTGAACTCTGGGCCTGGGCGCTGTCCCTGCGCTCTTCAGCTCAAGGAGAGGCTCTACCGCTTAAGCCACAGCACTACTTCCAGTTTTCTAGTGGTTAATTTGGAGATTAGAGTCTCACAGACTTTCCTGCCTGGGCTGGCTTTGAACCGTGATCCTCAGCTCTCAGCCTCCTGAGTAGCTAGGATGACAGGCGTGAGCCACCGGAGCCCGGCCAGGTTATAGATCTTTTGTTTACCTGTTTTCCAAGTTCAGAAAACATAGGTGTATACCACCAAACTCCCAACTATACAACAATTTAATACACTGAATAATTACAGTTTACACCTCCAGGGCTTCACTACAACAATTCATTAGTATGAATGAAATACCTACATTATATACAATATATTATATACAATACTATACCATATACTATATGCAAATATACACATTATAATATGGATGACACCTCTCTAACCTATCTATACACACACGTACACACACTTATGTTTCTAGGAGGACAGGGTTTGTCCAAGTGTGATCAAAATCTGAGTCTGGTAACAGACTGAGGACAAGATTTAAGATTCATAATGAAGCCAGGCACCAGTGGCTCACGCCTGTCATCCTAGCTACTCAAGATCTGAGGATCACAGTTCAAAACCAGACCAGGCAGGGAGAGTCTGTGAGACTCTTGTCTCCAACTAATCACTACAAAAACCAGAAGTAGATTTGTTGCTCAAAGTGGTAGAACAACTAGTCTTGAGCAAAAAGAGCCCAGGAACAGTGCCCAGGCCCAGAGTTCAAGCCCCATGACCACCAACACAACAACAAAAACAAAAAAACCTTTAACATCTTTTATAAAAGTGTCCTTTATACAACTACCTAAATTTTTAAAAAAAGTAAAAGTGTCTCCATTCTCCAGTCATATACTGAAGAAAATCTACACTTCTCCTCTAGTTCTGCTAAGAAACTGCTCCGCGCTTTCCTCACATTTGCTAGCTCTTCACGCTTATGTGCAGGTGTGTGGGAGTGGGGCAGAAGACCTGCCAGGAACAGTCAGAAACAGGTGGGCTGGGGGCAGTCTGAGCTCAAGCAGAGAGGTGGAGCAGTCTCCACCTGACCCGCCATCCACCTGCCAACGGCAGTGAGGGAACACTGCTCAAGAGTAATTGGACCTCGTCTGTTTGCCACTCTCTACCCAAAGGGCAAATTGTGGACCTCGTCTGTTTGGCTACTCTCTACCCAAAGGGCAAATCGTGGACCTCGTCTATTGGCCACTCTCTACCCAAAGGGCAAATCGTGGACCTCGTCTGTTGGCTACTCTCTACCCAAAGGGCAAATCGTGGACCTCGTCTGTTGGCTACTCTCTACCCAAAGGGCAAATCGTGGACCTCGTCTGTTTGCCACTCTCTACCCAAAGGGCAAATCGTGGACCTCGTCTGTTTGGCTACTCTCTACCCAAAGGGCAAATCGTGGACCTCGTCTGTTTGGCTACTCTCTACCCAAAGGGCAAATCGTGGACCTCGTCTGTTTGGCTACTCTCTACCCAAAGGGCAAATCGTTCTGTGCCTTGGATTTCCCATCTGTAAAAAAAAACAGGGATATTGATGGTAATCAATATGATAATCACAAAAAGAATGTCACACACTCTAAGTGCCCTGTGGTACAGCAGTACAGGAGTTTACACTAAAAGTACTTCAACTGGCTCAATGGGCGTACTTAGGGCCAGTGCAGGAGAACCACACTCTGTGTGAACAGTGAAGGATCAGGAAAGAAAAGCAAGGTAGATTACCTCCATCCTTCTCAGACTCTTGTGTTTCACTGACATCCTGTGTCCTCTCAGGGTTGACCAAGGCGGGCCTGGGGACTGACACACTCACTGCTGCTGCCTGGGCTGCCTGTGGGAGAGGGCTGGGGAGGGGGGACGGGGGATTCGGGTGGGGGTGGTAAGGCACACCTGGGGCACAGACGCGAGAGGACAGCTGCTGCATGGCGAGCATCTCGGGGCTGTCCATCATGGAGTCCCCGCCGGGCACCCCTCGGAGGGCTTGGGAAGGCCCTCCGAACAGAGGGCTGGGCGTGGAGGCCGCAGGTGGCTGTGACCGGCGTCCTGCAGACTCACAGTGGGGTCGCATGTACCCTGAGGAAGGAACTCCATGAGGTAGGAAGTTTGATTGTTTAGTCCACTGGTTTGGGGCAACAGACGGTCTCATCCCCCGGACATCCATCATGTGGCCAAGGGTGTGCGGCTGGTGAGGGGGCCCGAGCCCCACATGGGGCCTCTCATCTGGGTTTGTAGCACCGTGGTTTCCATTCCAGACAGCTGAGCGCACTCGATTCAGGTATTTGTAGGATCGAAACATGTGGCTTGGAGGAAATTCGGAGCTTTCGGGGAAGTCTGGGTGTCGTGCTGGAGGAGCTCCACCGTGCCTGGGAGGAACGAATCCTGCTTGGAACGGGCCTGGGCTATACACGCTTCCATCCTGACCGGGGCAACTCATCTGCCCGAGCTGCAAGGCGTGGGGCTGGGGCCCTGCGTGGGCAAGGTGTGTCAGCCCACCACACACGTGCGTCTCCTCAGGAGCTCTAAGCCGAGGGCCTCGGTGGCTGCTGTTTCCTCCAACTGGAGGCTGGGAACAAAAAGACAAGAAAATACAGGTAACGATCACAGAACACGGTGGACACGCTTCACCCACTGGGACACTCTTCAGGACAGAAGACATTGAGTTAAACTGCATGTAGGAGGAGGCCTCACTCCAAGTGAGCTGTCTATGGAGGTTGATTACCTGCATGGCAAAGGGGGGCTGCTGCTGCAAGGGGGCTCCTGGGGGGACTTCTAGGACTCTAGAGGAGCCATACAAGTTGGTGGGATCTGATCTTTGAAGAGGGCCAAGTAACCCTGGTACTGCTGGCCTCTACGAGGCAAATAAAATAAGAAAAATAAAAGATACAGCTGTCAGGAGAGAATAGGGTGTCTTGAAGACTATTAAAAATGTGCTCCTGCTGGGCCCTGGTAGTCACACCTGTAATCCTAGCTACACAGGGAGGCTGAGATCTGATGACTGTAGTTCAAAGCCAGCCTGGGCAGGAAAGGCCATGTGATTCTTTTTTTTTTGGGGGGGGGGGGGGTCCAGTCGTGGGGCCTGAACTCTGGGCCTGGGTGCTGTCCCTCAGCTCTTCAACTCAAGGCTAGTGCTCTACCACTTGAGCCACAGAGCCACTTCCAGCTTTTTTTTTTCTGCTTATGTGGTGCTGAGGAATCGAACCCAAGGTCTCATGCATACAAGGCAAGGGCTCTACCACTGAATCACCTTCCCAGTCCCAGACCGTGAGATTCTTATCTCCAATTAACCAGCAAAAGGTCAGAAGTGGAGCTGTGGCTCAAGTGTCAGCACGAGCTTTGAGTGAAAAAGCGCAGGGATAGTACCCAGGCCCTGAGTTCAAACCCCAGGACCAGCACAAAAACAAACAAAAACCAGTCTTTAACCAGGTGCTGGTGGGTCATGCCTGTAATCCTAGCTACTCAGGAGGCTGAGATCTGAGGATCGTGGTTCAAATCCAGCCCAGGCAGGAAAGTTCGTGAGACTTTTTTTTTTTTTTTTTTTTTTTTTTTGGGGTCCGGTTGTGAGGCCTGAACTCTAGGCCTGGGCGCTGTCCCTCAGCTCTTCAGCTCAAGGCTAGCGCTCTACCACTTGAGCCACAGCGCCACTTCCAGCTTTTTTCTTTTTGCTTATGTGGTGTTGAGGAATCGAACCCAGGGCCTCAGGCATGCAAGGCAAGCGCTCTACCACTGAGCCACCTTCCCAGCCCCTTGTGAGACTCTTATCTCCAATAAACCACTGGAAAACCAGAAGTGGGGTTGTGGCTTAAGCGGTCGAGCGTGCCTTGAGCTGAACAGCGCAGGGACAGCACCCAACCCAGAGTTCAAGCCCCACAACCAACCAAAAAAAACAAAAACAAAAAAACCAGTCTTTCTCCATCTTTTTACAAATCTGCTCTCCACAATACCTTTGTGGGCATCCTGTCTGCTCCAAATGTACCTGATTATGAAATTTTGTAAAGTCTCAGATACTCTGGGTAGCTTAGGTACTGCAGTATACATGGGCTTTTGACACTAAAAGAGGAACATTTCTTTATCTTTCCTTTTTGAGAGAAGTTTCTTGATGTTGTCTACAGTGGTCTCAAACTCCTGAACTCCCAAGCAGCTGAGCTATACACATGTCACCAATGTGCCTATACCTAAAGGCACCTGAGCAAAAGACACGTGCCTTTTATTAACCCCAAATGGCTAATAAAAAGAGGTTAAGGATGACTGGCAGAAAGGAAAGCACTCACACACCTGTCTTGAAACCAGTGAGTTCCAGGAACAGCTTTTCCTTACCGTCTGGTTGAAAAGGGGCTCCTGGCTGGGCAGTCCACCGCAATGCAAGGGGCGGGGAAAGCCCTGGCCGTTGGAAGTCCCCACCTCTCGAGGAGGCTGTGCAGAACTGCTGCTCTGACTGTCCCCAGAGGAGACGCCACGGCGAGCCGGTGGCAGCGACTTCCCTCCGTTCTCCACCGGCGGCTGTTTCCTGCCGGGCCCCTCAGAGTCCCTTGAGCGTGTCCAAACGTGGCCACCACTACTCCGCCCAGCACGACTTCGTCTTTTCTCTCGTTTCTCATCCTCTCGGATCCAAAATTCCTCATCGGTGTCTCCGTCTTCACTAGGAAAATGTTTCATCATTGCTCGATGGAAACACCTCTCTAAATTATCAGACATCTTGGTATACTCTATAAGGAAGACACAAGGGTTGACCTCCAGGTAGTTTTGATAGGACACACACAAAAAACATTAAGTGCTTCTAAAAATAAGCAGTAGAAATGCCATTTGGCTACATTTCTGATTTAGTTCAACTTGGGAGCATATTAAATTATAGAGCTATGGATATAAGATGAAGACATGCTTCTGTCCATATTCTTCTGCCCAAGTCTGATTCTGTTGAGCTAAGCTAAAACAAATTACTAAGATTTGCTGAACCTGATTAAATTTTTTTGGTTTGGTTTGGTTTTTTGTGCCATCCTGGGGCTTGAACTCTGGGCCTGGGTATAGTCCATGAGCTTCTTTTTGCTCAAGCTTAGTGCTCTAACACTTGAGCCGCAGCTCCACTTCCAGCTTTTTGTGTTTAACTGGAGATTAGAGTCACATACTTTCCTGCTGGGGCTGGCTTCAAACCATGATCCTCAGATCTCAGCCTCCATCTGGGTAGCTAGGATTATGAGTCACCAATACCTGGCTCTCCTGAATTATTTATTTTTACTTTTTGAGACAAGGTCTTGTTATGTAGTCAAAGTTAGCCTTTCAAGAATGCCCAGCAGGGGGCTGGGAAGGTGGCTCAGTGGTAGAGTGCTTGCCTTGCATGCATAAGGCCCTGGGTTCAACTCCTCAGCACCACATACACAGAAAAAGCTGGAAGTGGCACTATGCCTCAAGTGGTAGAGCACTAGCCTAGAGCTGAAGAGCTGAGGATAGCGCCCAGCCCCAGAGGAAAAAAAAAAAGCCCAGTTTTCCAGCTTTGGCAGGGCGCTGGTGGCTCATGCCTATTATCCTAGCTACTCAGGAGGCTGAGATCTGAGGATTGTGTTTCAAAGCCAGCCCAGGCAGGAAAAGTCAGTGAGACTCTTATCTCCAACTAACCACCATAAAACCAGAAGTGGCACTGTGGCTCAAGTGGTAGAGTGCTCGCCTTGAGCTGAAGAGCTGAGGGACGGTGCCAAGCCCGAGGTCAAGCCCCACGACCAACCAAAAAAGAAAAAAAAAATGCCCAGCTTTGACCATATTATTTCTAGCAGTAATTTTGGGGGGGGGGTGTATAAATTAATTTATTTCTCAATTGGGGATATGAGTCTCACAAACTTTCCTGCCTGGGCTGGTTTCAAACTGCCACATCTGTGATCCTCTGATCTCAGCCTCCTGAATAGGTGGGATTAGAAGCATGGGCCACTGGTTCCCAGCTGAAGGTATATTAATCTGATAGTAACAGGATTCAGCATGTCTTCATTCCTCACTTACCACTATTTTCCCCATTATATTTTCGACAATTCTTGAACATTGTCTTCATATCACTTATAAATTCTTCCTTGGTACAGTATATACCTCCATTCAATTTCTTCTCCATACTTGAAATATCCATGGGGATCTAACATAGAAGACATAATAGAACATCACTCAGCACTTCTGAAGCAAAGGTTTCATGCCATTACAAAATGCTTAAGAGAATGGTATATGTCCAATAATCTAATTTGTAAGAATGACAAACGAGAGTGGTAGAGCATCTGCAAGCAGCGCTGTGGCTCCAAGTGGTTAGAGCACTAGCCTTGAGCAAAAGAGCTCAGGGATGGTGCCTAGGTCCTGACTTCAAGCTCCACAATGACCACCCCCAGTAACAAAAAGACAAAAAACTGATGAGAGTGGCAGAGCACCAACCTAGCAAGCAAGCAAGCCACATGAACGAGACACCCAGTTCAAACCCCAGTACCACCAGGAGGGAAGAGAAAATTATAACAAAATGAACTCGAGGAGCATAGGTGTGTGTGGCTCGAGTGGTAGAGGGCCTGCCTACCAAGTCTAATCCCCAGTACCATTACCAGGAGTGACTCACACTTGTGATCCTAGCTACTCAGCAGGCTTTCATCTAAGTGATCAAGGCTCAAAGCCAGCACAGACAGACAAACCCTAGAGACTCCTATCTCTAGTTACCCAGAAATGGAGGGCATGGCTCAAGTGGTGGAGCTCCAGGTTTGAGCAAAGACATTTAAGTGAGAGAGCAAGTTCAAACCCCAGAAGAAAAGGAGGGAGGGAAAGAGGAAAGGAGGCACGGAGGGAGGGAGGGGGAAAGGAAAGAGACAAATAACAGAAGGGGCGGGGTTAAAGAGAATGCAAGCACGATGGGGGAGAGGGGGGAGAGGGGGGGGAGAGGGAGAGGGAGGGGGAGGGGAGGGGAAAAGGGAGGGGGAGGGGGAGAAGAAGGGGGAGAGGGAGAATGATAGATAAGCAAAAGAAAATTGCAGCAAAATACAGATACTAAATGAAGATTTCAAACATACCTTAATAATCTGGTAATAGTTAGGGGCATACGATTCATCTACAGGTTCCAGGAAGGGCCAGGAATCCTTGTGGGCCTTAACCACATCTAGAACTGAAAGAAACAAGAGAAAAGCAATCCATGAGCACTCACACAGGAGGTTCTCAGAATCAGAGCCTGGGTATGGAGGATGGGTCCTCACCTTTGTACATGGCAGTGAAGTCGTCATCTAACTCAAAGCTGTGAATTGTAAAACAACACATTAGCACTAATTCACCATCATCTCTTAGCAATAGAGAGATCATCAGATTTCCCCATCTCTACACTAATTCAAGTGACTCATCAGCACATTCCTTTCTCACTTCCGTGGGGACAGGAGGTTAGCAGGCTTTGAATGACCAATTCTCCTGCCTCAGTCTCCCTAGTGCTGGAGTTCCACACACGTGCCATCCTGCTTGGTTGGAAGTGAAAACAGAAGCAGTTAAGCTGTTTGCTGAGCATGGTGGGGAACGCTGTGATACCAGCCTTCAGGAGGCTGCGGCAGAAGGATCTCAAGTTCCAAGCCAGAAGGTTATGGAAAGATACTGCGAGGAGAGGCTAACCCCCCCCAAAATAAAAAATCCCCACTCTTCTAAACTAAAAAGATGTTCTCTGTACTTTCAAAATAATCAGATTCTTAGAAGTAATCCGATTCTAATGTCTTTAGTAACAGAGCTTTGTCGAGGAGGGTCCCTGTGCTTGTGGCAGAGCAGGGCAGGGGATCTGTGTGCGCGTGGGCGATGCGGGGGGCGGGGGGGGCTCCGTGGGTTTAACACCCACTCCTGTTCTTTGCGGTCCCTCCACGCTCCCACAGACAGGTCTGTGACAAGGCCTGCTGCCATTATTACTCACAGGTCCTTAGGCTTCTTCTCCTCCCTCATGGGAGAGCTGGGGTCCAGATGGGACAGTTCGGGGGGAAGCTCCTTGCCTTGAGCCAGTAGCCATGCCCGTTCTTCCCTGAGCTTTCTCCTCTTGGCACGATCTAGAGGGAACACGGACGTGATGGTGAGCACTGTGCTTGCAACCCTGCTCCTCCAGCCAGCTCCCCTTGGAGAAGCTCAGCATAATCCTTTGCACATGTCACTCTGAACGCGTCACTCCTTACACAAACTTGCCTTCCTTTCCTTCAGAAAGCTTATCAGCACCAGTGATACCTGACATTAATCATTCTCCATCTTCTTACCACCCTAATGGAAGCACCACAAAGTGATTTATTGTGTCATTACTGAATTCTGAACGGTGCTGGCACAGAATGGTTGCTCAGACAAAACTGTCACTGTAAAGAAAACTCTTGCATGGTTCCCTTTATCAATCAACTGAGGCCTGACTTACTCCCTACTTGGCCAAATAAATTGCAGGTCATTTAACTTTGGAAAACAAAAGGGAAGGGCCGGGCAGGGCAGACATACCAATCTCGCCTGTCTGTGGTTGTCTTGGGGCGACAGGCACAGGGCTGCGCGGCAAACCTTTGTGGGCTGGGAGCTGCGCCACTGGCCGGGGACTTGTACGTTCCCCTGAGCAAGCTTGACTGGGTGAGGGGTGAGCAGGCATTCCCCCCTGTGGTGAGACCCATACCTGTACCAGCACTTTTTCTGCACATGGTGACTGTGGATGTCAAGTAAAAGGATCCAAGGGGCTACAGTGTTGTACTGAAGAGTCTTCTACACTACATTCTAACCCCAGAACTCTTGGCACCCCCAGAGGCTAGCTAGTTCTACCAATACCCCAGGTTGTCATAAACAACTCTGCTGATTATAAGTAGAACCCTGGTTCGACTGGCACTAGTAAAGAAGCCAATTCGTGTGAAGAGGAAATGCCTCCCCCAACAATTCTAGCTGTTCCTGTGTACACTGCATTTCAGGAGCCTTAGACATGGAGTCTATGAAACAATGGGATACAAAAAGATGTTCCAACAGATCAGGGCTGCTTATCTGCTCAATTCCAATCCTGGTACTTAGGAACAGAGACTTATGTAATGTCCAAAGGCAATAACTACATTTCTGGGAGGAGGAGGGAGCTCAAGCCTGTAATCCTAGCTACTTGGAAAGTGGGGTTCAGGAGGACTGTGTTTGAGGCCAACTAAGGTGAAAGTCCTCATCTCAACAAACAAGCTCACCGTAGTTGTGTGCACCAGTCATTCCAGCCACACAGCAGGTACAGCTAGGAGGACTGTGGCTAAAATAATTAAAGCAGCCGGGTGCCAGTGGCTCACACCTATAATCCTAGCGACCCAGGAGGCTGAAATCTGAGAACTGTGGTTTGAAGCCAGCCCAGGTAGGAAAGTCTGTGAGATCCCCCCCCCCCTTCCCCCAGTCATGGGGCTTGAACTCTGGGCCTGGGCGCTGTCCCTCACCTCAGCTCTTCAGCTCAAGGCTAGTGCTCTACCACTTGAGCCACAGTGCCACTTCCGGCTTTTTCTGTGTATGTGGTGCTAAGGAATGGAACCCAGGGCCTCATGCATGCAAGGCAAGTGCTCTACCACTGAGCCACCTTCTTGGGCCCCCGTGAGATTCTTATCTCTAATTAAGCACCCACTAGCCTGAAATCACAGTGACTCAAAGATTAACACACATGCAAACACACCTGCCTGGAAAGTGTGAGGCCCTGAGGTCAACCTCTCGTCCTGCCCGCCCGCCCGCCCCAAAAAGTATGGAACAAATTATGATCAGTACTTCAGCATTTTCGGCTTTTTCATGTATGTGTATGACAGCACGAGTCTGATCAGCAAAAGCTCAGATGAGCCATGAACTCCTGGCTTCATCTCCACCTGGATGTGGGTGGCCTCACCTCACGCGGATGCGTCTCATGACAGGGCAGGAAGGCTCACATACCTTCCACTGCCTTGACTTTTTCCTCTAATTCCCGCTTCCTCTCCTCCTTTAACATCTGCTCCTGCTCCTTCTTCTGCACAGCGAGAAGAATCTGACGCTCTTCTTCCTCCTCCTTGCGCTTCTGTTTCTCTATCCTGGCAAGTACAGGAGTCCCCTGTGAGGAGCCAAGGTGGTGTAGAGTCAATGGACCAAATGCGAAGCAGAGTGAAGATCCAAGTTATTGACTTCAACATCCTGCACTGACTAGTTAATGTACACAGGGGAGGACTTCAAAGGGCAAATAATGGCAATGCCATTTAAACAAATTGTATTTAACAAGGAAACCACTGATTTTTTTTTCTTTGTTGGTCATGGGCTTGAACTCTGGGCCTGGGCGCTGTCCCTGAGCTCTTTAGCTCAAGGCAAGCACTCTACTACATGAAACACAGCACCACTTCCAGTTTTCTAGTGGTTGGTTAATTGGAGATAGAGCCTCACGGACTTTTCTGCCTGAGCTGGCTTTGAAACATGATCCTCAGATCTCAGCCTCCTGAGTAGCTAGGATAACAGGCGTGAGCCACCGGTGCCCAGCCTGGTTTGTTTTGGGGGTAAGGGGGTTGTTTTTTGTGGTTAAAGCAAGTTTAGAAGTAGATTTCTCAAAGTCACTTTACCACTTTAACCCTGATGTTAGAAGAGCTTGCAAAGTAAAACTCTAGAATAAACAGAGAGGAATAAAAATTAAAAACTATCACTGACTGTACACATAACATTGTACTCGTAAGCAGGCTGCACAGAACAAAGTCCTGAAACCACCATCTCCCTACAACCCAGGCAGGGAGATGATGATTAGGAACTGGCGTGCTTCTACACTTGGCAAAGGACAGTCACCTGGGAGACGCCATCGCCCTCCTAAATAAACGCCAGTGAGCCTCTTCCCAGCATCCCACCAGCAATCCTGTATCCCAGCCTGAATACGTATCATACACCAGATCACAGAGACCAAAGCAAGACAGCTGTACAGTGATTCCCAGACAATGTAAGACATCAAATGAAAGTGACAAAGAGGAAAACAGCTTTGTCAATGGAGTTACTTCGTTCTAACAAAACAAATGACCCCTTGCCTAATGCAGGAAGGTCCTGGGTTTGACCCCAGAACCACACATAAACAAGAACACCAGTTTCATACTGGACACAAAAGTAAGAGAAAAAAACTGGACATCTTAAATGACCACAATTTATTTAAATAACTTACAATGTATGTGTACATTTGTCGCCACAAATATTCTGAAATATCTGTGAGATATTCTTCCCTTCTTCCTTTACCATTACAGTGTATACGAAACAGAACGAGCATTTGTTTCGGGTCGTTTCTGGTTCTGGGGACCCAGCCTGGGTCAAGGGGCTCCGGAATGCTATACAACCACTCTACCCAGCTATCCCCCAAGATAAGCTTCTTTCCTGAGGAAATGCAAATCAATCACTTATGAACAGAAAAAATACCACTCAAGACCTAATCTCCAAACAAACAAAAGAATTGCCCCGAAGCGTTCCACATGCACCTAGCCACGCTCAGGTGCCGAGGGTGGACAGGAGGACAGACACTCAGGCCACACCGCAGCAACGCACACTTTTTGCAACAAAAACAAAGAGACACTGCAAATATGTAAAGAACTCTTAACAGACCCCCACTTGAAAACAAATATGCAACTCACAGAAGATAATAAACCACACAGGGTACAGAAATGTTCACTGAGATCTGTTTGTAATAAATGCATCCAAAAAGGGTCTGAAGCAAATGGGTAGCTGTAAATGGCAATGATTCCTCAATTATATATTACAAAGTTTTTTGATATTCTAAGTTTTCTTTTTTCTTTGTCAGTCCTGGGGCTTGAACTCAGGGCCTGGGCACTGTCCCTCAGCTCTTCAGCTGAAGGCTACCACAGTGCCACAGTGCCACTTCTGGGTTTCTGGTGGTTAACTGGAGATAAGAGTCTCAGGGACGTTCCTACCTGGGCTGGCTTTGAACCACAATCCTCAGATCTCAGCCTCCTGAGTAGCTAGGATGACAGGTGTGAGCCACCGGCGCCTAGCACCCATGAGACTCTTTTTTTTTTTTTTTTTTTGTCGGTCGTGGGGCTTGAACTCTGGGCCTAGGCGCTGTCCCTCAGCTCTTCAGCTCAAGGCGAGCGCTCTACCACTTGAGCTACAGCGCCACTTCCAACCCATGAGACTCTTATTTCCAATTAACCAAAAACCAGAAGTGGTGCTATAGCTCAAAGTGGAAGAGCTGAAAAGCTGAAGGACAGTGTCCAGGCCCAGAGTTCAAGTCCCATGACTGACAAAAGGAGGGGGAGAATGGCAAGGAAGGACTCTAGATGCATTTGGTGATAGGGTGGTTGCCTCAAAGGCTCTGGGTTCAATTCTCAGTGTAGTCACAAAAACATACATAACAACAAGGTGCTATGTGATGTTTTAGTATACGTAGATATATTCTGTCATCAGGTTAAATGTAACTATCTTCTTAGACATTTATCATTCATGGCCAATAGCAAAAGCAAAAAAAATTCTTTTTGACCGTATATGATATACAAACCCTAGCTGCAGTCACTATACCATACCATAGCAAACCAGAATTTTTTTACTTCTATTTAATGAATGTTCTTCGATTAAGAGGCAGCCCGGCTAGGTTATCATTTAAAAAGGGTATGTATGAAGTAATATGTAATGGTCCCATGTAAAAAGCCGGTTGCAAATGGAACAGGGATTGGTGTTTAAATGCTCTATAAGAAAAAGTCCTTCTAGGGGCTGGGAAGGTGGCTCAGTGGTAGAGCGCGTGCCTTGCATGCTCGAGGCCCTGGGTTCGATTCCTCAGCACCACACAGGCAAAAAGAAAAAAGCCGGAAGTGGCGCTATGGCTCAAGTGGTAGAGCACTAGCCTTGAGCTGAAGAGCTGAGGGACAGCACCCAGGCCCTGAGTTCAGGCCCCACGACCGGACCCAAAAAAAAAAAAAAAAGAAAGAAAAAGTCCTTCTAGAATCAAGAGGGTGTGTTAATGAGAGGCTAATTAGAAACATCATTGTGGAACCCTCTAAACGACTGTGAACTAAAACCTCTGTCAGGTTAATGCAGTGCTGGCTCCTCACTGCAAGATACCCTGCTGGTCCACTGGGCAGCCAGGACACCGAGACTCCTCCCCGCTTCCCACCTCCCTCCACCCCCACTCAGCACCCCTAATCCTCAGGCTCAGGGAGACCATGCCCCTTCACTGATCTTCCCTGTAGGAGTCACATTAAAAGATCTTCTGAGGCAGTGTAGTCCCTGGGTGGTCAATGCCTATGTGCTTAAAAGGCCTGAAAATTTATCTGCTCTGGAAGCTCATGTTATCATTAAGATTTCTCCAAAACATCTGATTCTTAAACAGATACTCAAGTATTGTTTGTGTTCCTACATACTGTGGTTCCTGTATTTCAAGCTAAATAGCAGAATTTTAAAAATAAACCCTACCAAAATAGAAGAAATGTCGCTGTCTGATGCTCAACGTCTGCTTGCAGCAGAATCTTCCAGGGTACTTAGGTTATGGGCAAATTGAACAAACAGCTGCCCCCATAGCAGTGTTCAAGGAGGTGTTGACTATCGAGGGAAAGGGGGAAAGGGAGGACCTAGCAAAAGAAACACGCCTGAGAACTCGGGCTGGTGCCACTGGCCCTTCACAAGCCAGTGGCCCTGATGGGAAGAGGAAACGAGGAGGTGGAAAGCAGGCCCTGCAGGATGGCCAACACAAAGGCAGTTAGACGGGCAGTCTCCTGGGAACAAGAAGCGGGCTGAGAAGCAATGGCCTTCTCAGCCTCTTCAGCTCACATCCCCCTGCTCTGCTCTCCTAGAGCTGCACCAGCCACCTAAATCCTTTCCCAGTCACCTCTCCACTTGGTCAATCTCAGTGAATGAAAAGATCAGAAGTTTCTCTCCCCACAGTGTGGCGCTAGATCAAAGTCATTTCACACCTCAAAGGTTATATCATGAAAGGAAAACACAGAACCATACAACTCCTTAGTCCTGGATGGTGCTTGGAAACTTTCTTAGTAATACCCATTTCTTACCCATTTTCTTCAGCTAACAATGTCCTTCAGACTCCCATCTGATACGCCTTCTACTCATATGACTGATTATAAACACAAAAAATTTCCTGCGTTTCAAGAGAACTGTCTTTGTTTATCTAAGCCCTTATGTCTTAGGGGAAATGTGAGCAACAGACTTTCTGACAAGGCCTTGTCACTTGGGCAATTCATCTCAGCAGAGAGACAGCATATCCATCCTATTCCAATTCACAGCCATTTCAGGCCCATACTGTACCAAATAGGGACCAACTGTGCACTCTCCTTTCTACTATTGTTTGAAATAAGACTGGTTGGTTCTCTGTAGGCGATCCTGGCTTCCAACTCAGGATTGTCTTGCCTCTGGCTCTGACAGACATCTACTACAACACCAGCTTTCTTTACTTTTCATTTTCTTTCACTGGCTCAATTTCCCAAAAGGTTGGTGAATGGTGACCAATCAAGACATTCCTTTATTCACTGGCCTACTTCTATTTATTCACTAGCTTCTTCCATTCCTACCATTCTCTAAGGAAACAATTTCTCCCCAAAGGTCATCTCTTCCATTCTAGATATTTCAAACAGCAAAAATTCTACTTCCTCTTGCTGTAACTACTATTTAGTACCACCAGTTTTTTCTTATAAAAGCATTTACTTAGGCTGGGCACCAGTGGCTCATGGCTATAATCCTACTCAGGAGGCTGAGACCTGAGGATTGTGGTTCAAAGCCAGCCCAGGCAGGAAAGTCCATGAAACTCTTATCTGCAATAGACCACCAGAAAACCAGAAGTGGTGCTGTGGCTTAGGTGGTAGAGTGCTTGCCTTGAGCTCAAGGGCTCAAGGACAATGCACAGGTCCAGAGTTCCACCCCCCAAAAAGCATTTACTGTATATGGAGTGAGCAGAGAGCATTCTTCCAAAAGCAAATGGCAACTTGCTTCTGTGCCTACTGAAGATATAAACAGGAGACTCTGGAGAGCCGTAATCTGCACTGTAACTACCAGTATCGTACCTGCCCAGCTGCATGCACCACACACGGCTCTCTACCATGCTGTGTGCTTCCTTGCCACGGAGAGACTGCGCTCAGCTCTACCACACTCCCCGCCAACTACCAGAATCCAAGGTACCCCCAACCCCAGGCCAAACACTGCCCAAATCCTTCCTTCTTTGCTTTGCATTCATAAACTTTTTACCTCTATTTTACAACTTAGCCACTCTGATCTATATTAGAGTATACGTGTGGATGTACCTATCACTCAAGGAGATGAGACTATGATATAACGATTTATTTCCATATTCTCTTTACAGAAATGGGCCTTACATGCAAAAATCCTTAATAAAGTTTTTGAGACTTAAATGAAGAAAAATAAGGAAGTGAAAACAAAAGCTAGGTGAAAGGGAGCTGCCCTTTCTCTGTCTCTCTGCTTGCACACACACTCACCTCTGGTCTGACGGAGTCCATGGACAGGTGGTCTGACATCCACCTAGGCTGCAACTCTGCCTTTGTGCGCTGTGGACGTTTTCCCTATAGTTAGAAGTGAGGAAAAGAAAGGGATAGACAGATTAGGGTGCTCTCAGCCACTGCCGCTGCCACCACCATTGCCACCGGTAGAAAAAGAACCACGGAGGCACAGAGGAAATCGCCAACGGTGACGATCTATCTGTAAGACGATCAGGACAACAAGTATTTAGCTATGCCAGGTTCTAAGCCAATAAATTGCTACTATCACTCTCGGTGGTACTGATTTGAGCTCAGGATCTTCAGCTTGGTAAGCAGGTTCTTTACCACTAGAGCCATGCCTCTTGCATTTTTTGTGCTGGCTATTTTTGAGATAAGGTCTTCCTTTTTGTGAGGGGACAGGCATGGACCATAATCCTGCTCTCCTTATGCTCCGGCCAGTAGTTAGGATGAGGGTGCACATTAACATAACCAGCTCAGTATATTAAACAAAACAGCCAAGAATTTCCCATGACAACCTTTACCAAAGAAAAAAATTAATATTAAGAACATTTTTCCGCTGAGCACTGATGGCTCATGCCTGATCCTAGCTACTCTGGAGGCTGAGATGTGAGGACTGCAGATACAAACAGGCTAGACAGAAAAGTCCCTATCAAAACCTCGAAGTGGCGCTGTGGCTCAAAGCGGTAGAGCACTAGCCTTGAGTAGAGGAGCTTGGGGACAGTGCCCAGGTCCTGGATTCAAGGCCCACGACCAAAAAAAAAAAACCAGTACATGTCTAGACTCCAAGTTCAAGGCCAGCTCTGGGTACCTTACCCAAATTTACACAAATGGTAAAGCTCTGTCTTACCACAGTAACAGCAGTTAAGAAGCTGGACACTAGTGGCTCATGCCTACAATCCTAGCTTCTCAGGAGGCTAAGATCTGAGGACTGTAGTTTGAAGCCAGTCCTGACAGCAAAGTCCATGAGACTCTCATCTCCAAAATAAACTACCAAAAAGCCAGAAGCAGAGCTATGGCTCAAGTGGCAGAATGCTAGTCTTGAGCAAAACACAAAACAAAACAAAACAAAACAAGTCAGGGACAGACAGTGCTCAGGCCCTGAGTTCAAGCTCCAGGACCAGCATCAGAAAAAAAAAAAAAAAAAGGCAGCTGGAGGCAGAAAGCCTTTTTAAAGGTCAGTCAGCAGTCAGCGGCAGTGGGAAGAAGTGAGGGAGGGCAGCTGCCCAAGCAGAGCCCAGAATGAGTAAACGTGGGAAGAAGACGCAGCAAGGAGACATCAGAAAGCTCATCTGCGGAGAACACTGAGAAAACTGAGCAGCCCGAAAGCGACCACTCTGGGAAATCTCAAAGGAGGAGCTTCGGAGATGATCTACACCTAGGCGTCCACTCTAGCTGACACTGTATTAGCAGGTGCATGCAGCCTGTGGGGTTCTGGTGGATGAGCCCACGGCACCACCTTGTAGCCTGCTAGACAAGAGCCTTCAGTCAGATAGTCCAACAACTTCCACGAATGCAACAAATACAGAACACACTCTGGAATCCTGATCTTCCTTTCAAGAATTCTCAAGACTTCCTCAAGTTATAATGATGTAAGTCATCAAACAACAGAGTAACAGTAAGGAATAGTTCATATGGTTTAGGCACACTGCAAAGGGAAAGGGTCAGCAGTTTGGACACCTTTTCTGGGGGGGAGGGGGTGTCCTGTGTAAATTCAATCACAAGATCCAAAGTGTTGTGACCTTCTTCCTTTTCCGCAAAAGCTACCCCAGCAGTTTATAAGGTTCAAGACATTAAGAGAAGATCTCTTAAACTTTAAACACAGACTTAGCACAGAACTTTCCAAAGGAAAATCTCATCGATTTACCATGCTAATAGCACAAAAAGCCAACAGCAGTTTCACTCCAACACTGTGACATCACAGGAGAGTGACTAAGGAAGACCATCCTGTTCCCGGCACAGACGAGTGTCCTGACATACAATACTGTCACCTTTTGTGTACACAGTCTTCTTTAAGGGTCTAATGTTTAAGAGCTGTCCCAAACACAACTTTTAGACTAAATACTACTTTTTGTATCACTTTTTTTTTTTTTTGGTCAGTCCTGGGGCTTGAATTCTGGGCCTGGGCGCTGTCCCTCAGCTCTTCAGCTCAAGGCGAGCACTCTACCGCTTGAGCCACAGCGCCACTTCCGGTTTTCTAGTGGTTTATTGGAGATAAGAGTCTCATGGACTTTCCTGCCCGGGCTGGCTTTGAACTGTGATCCTCAGTTCTCAGCCTCCTGAGTAGCTAGGATTACAGGGCGTGAGCCACCAGCTCTCGGCCACTAACATTTTTTTTTTTTGGTCGGTCGTGGGGCTTGAACTCTGGGCCTGGGCGCTGTCCCTCAGCTCTTCAGCTCAAGGCGAGCGCTCTACCACTTGAGCTACAGCGCCACTCACAGTTTTCTGGTGGTTTATTGGAGATAGGAGTCTCACGGTCTCTCCTGCCCGGGCTGGCTTTGAACCGCGATCCTCAGATCTCAGCCTCCTGAGTAGCTAGGATTACAGGCGTGAGCCACCAGCGCCCGGCTTCGGCCACTAACATTTTTATATGCTCAAAGGCCTCACCTCCTTAATTCTCTCCAGTTTACTAACATACCTCCAGAGATGTATCAAATCTTCTGTCTTTATTTTATTAAGAAATGTGGGCTTACTTTCCAATTGAGATTCTTCATTAGGTACCCATCATCATCATCAAACAATGCACGAGACCCCATGCCTCCTAAGTGCTATGTACACTAACGTAAGTTCTTTTGTGTAATACCCACCAGACTTCCTATGAAGACAGCACACTGCAGGTGGCAAACGGACAAGAATCTCAGAAATATGACCTATCTTCTCCAAGGGATCAACAGAATAGGGTGGAACCATGATTCAGGTGTATCTGAAGAAAAGCTCCCAGTTCTTCACACTACTACCTGCATAAACCCTTTACCAGGAACCCCGTCTGTGCCTGCCTCCCCTTTGCACTGTTTAAAATGTTAGTTTAATGTTGTCTAATGTGAGCATCATATTCTTTTCTGCTAATGTTTCAACTGCTACATCTGACAGACATTTTTCATTGTTGCAACACAGAGCCAAGAGACGGTGGCTCACACCTATAATCTGAGCTGCTCAAGAGGCTGAGATCTGAGGATCATGGTTCCAAGCTAGTCCAGGCCAGAAAGTCTCTTGAGACTCTCCATCTTTATTTCACCACCAAAAAGCCAGAAGTAGAACTGTGGCTCAAAGTAGTAGAGCATTAGCCTTGAACAAAAAAACATCAGGGACAGCACTTGGGCCCTGAGTTCAAGCACCAGGACCATCATATATATATATATATGTGCATGTGCGTGTGCACACGCGCGCACACACACACACGCGCGCGCGCGCGCTCACACACACACACACACACACACACACACGGGGGGGGGGGATGGCTCAGTTGGTAGAGCACCAGCCAATGAGTGAAAGCATCATTTAAATTAGGTCTTAGATAAAAGAAAAATGGACGGGGTGGGGGAGAGACCCACAGTCAAATAAAACAAAGAATTTTGAAATTATGTACTTTTCAAATAGTTATTACTCGCTAATCATAGGCTGTAAGACCCTATGGAGGGAAGGTTTCTGCAATTTGTTCACATAAACACCTATTAAACTTGCATCTGCTTTTCCAATTTCCTCTTTTTAGACAAAAGTTAACAC
The DNA here is from genome assembly GCF_024711535.1 of Dipodomys merriami. Taxonomy (NCBI): domain Eukaryota; kingdom Metazoa; phylum Chordata; class Mammalia; order Rodentia; family Heteromyidae; genus Dipodomys; species Dipodomys merriami. Next base: position 168,540 of record NW_027206295.1, on the reverse strand, counting down.
CTCTTCATTTGAAATCCAATCATCTTTTACCATTTTATCTTAATTTCACAGGCAAGACTTTTAGAAGCATCTATTCATTATTTTACCTCTTCCTTCTTTTTTTCTTTTTTTGGTGCCAGTACTGGGACCTGAACTCAGGGCCTGGGCACTGTCCAGGAGAGTATCTTTTGCTTTCTTTACCACTTGAGCCACAGTGGCACTTCTGGCTTTTTCTAAGTAGTTTACTGAAAATAAGTGTGTCATGGACTGGCTTCAAACCTCGCTCCTCAGATCTCAACCTTCTGTGTAGCTAGGATTATAGGCCTAAGACACCAGTGCCAGGCTTCCTCCCTCTAAAACAAAGTATTTTTTTTTTTTTTTTTTGGCCAATCCTGGGGCTTGAACTCAGGGCCTGGGCACTGTTGCGGAGCTTCATTTGCTCAAGGTTAGCTCTACTACTTGAGCCATAATGCCACTGCTAGCTTTTTCAGTATGTGGTACTGAGGAATTGAACTCAGGGCTTCATGCATGCTAGGCGAGCACTCTACCACTAAGCCACCTTCCCAGCCCCCAGGCTCCCCTTTTTTGAGGCTTGAATTCAGGGCCTGGGAGCTGTCTCTGAGCCTCTTTGTGCTCAAGACAAGCACTGTATAAGCCACAGCGCCACTTACGGTTTTTGAGTGGTTAATTGGAGATAAGAGTCTCATGGGGACTTTCCTGCTCCAGGCTGGCTTCAAATCATGATCCTCAGATCTCAGCCTCCTGAGTAGCTAGGATTATAGGCCTGAGCCACTGGCGCCCAGTTCCCCAGCCCTTTTATTAAAAAATTCTTTTAATTATGTTCAACAGTTGTATAAGAGAGTTTCAATGTAACATGTGCATTTATGTATATGATACATCTTAAACAGCCACCCCCTTCTATCATCCCCCCCCAAAAAAAAAACTATCCGGCCCCTGCCCGTCAAGTTTCTTGGTTCCATTTTCATGCATACAGATTGAGTATTCACCCACATTTCTCTTTCCACTCATCTTGCTGTGAAAAGGCATTCAGCGTCCTGGTGAGGGACAGGAACGCGGGCCCTCGTGAAGGCAAGAGCATCACCCCAGCCTTCTCTGAGAAGACAGCTCGTGTCTCCTCCGGTTCCGGGTGTGTGTCCACAGGCCTATCGCTGTCCCTAGGAAGACATACCTTCTGGGCGATCATGTTGCAGATCTCAGGCAGAAAGTCCTCACTGAGGAGCTTGTAGAGCTGCCGCTCTCGGAGGGAGGACCGCTCTCGGAAACTCTCGGTGACCTGTCTCCACTCCTCTTCCGTCTGGCACAGAAGCCACCATGAGCCTTGACCAGGTCTGTGGGCCCCTAAAAATCAAGGGTGGTTCACTGTCATGATTTCCTACTTACTACCCTGCGGGGTCATGACTAAAAGGAGACAGTAGAGAACAGAGAAAGAGAGGGAGAGGGAGAAGGGCAGGGCGGGGGAGTAGCCATCCTGGGATATGCATTCAGAGGCTGGGCTCTGTCCCTGAGCTTTTTCTCTTTCCCTCAAAGCTAGTGCTCTACTACTTGAGATACAGCTCCACTTCCAGCTTTTTGGTGGTTAATTGGATATAAGAGGCTCACGGGCTTTCCTGACCATACTAACTTTCAACTAAGATCCTCAGATCTCAGCTTCCTGAGCAGCTAGAATTACAGGTGTAAGACACTGACACACATACCCCACATGTTTTGTTCTCTTATTTTTTGAGGTGAGATCTTGAGGCTGCTCTTGAGCTTCTGAGATCCTTAGCCTCCCAAGTGCTGGGATTGTGTGTGTGTGTGTGTGTGTGTGTGTGTGTGTGTGTGTGTGTGTGTGTGTGTGTGTGTGTGTGTGTGTGTGTGTGTGTGTGTGTGTGTGTGTGTGTGTGTGCGTGCCCGTGCGCGCGTGTGTGCACGCGTGCGTGTGTGTACACATGTATCACCAGGCCCAGATGATAATGTATACTTTTTACCTTCCTGTTATTGCGTACAACTAAAACAATGTGTAGAGAAAACACAAACCTAAATATTGTGGCTTTAATGAGCTTAATATCCAAGAAATGCTTAAATGTGTTTACTTTTCTTTTTAAAAAGTGTGAGTTTGAGCTTTTGCAGAAGTTTATGCTTTCACATCATTTATATTGTGATATTGTAAGCAATTTCCCACCCAAAATTTATGCTAGTTGGATAACAGAGTTAAAATCTAAGTAGGAAAGCAGTATGTCATAAAACACTGACGTTACAGAGAAGCTTCTTGTTCACCACATGTGAGGTTCCTGGACACTTGTGAGTAGCCTAGTGCTGGCATTAAACTGCGCGGACTGGGGGAGATGGGAACATGACGAAAAATGATGAACAAAACTGGGGGTGGGGGAGAAGGAGGGAGGGGGAGGAGGAGGGAGGGAGGGAGGGAAGATCTCTGCATGATTAAAAAAGAATCACTATCATAACAGACATGAATCAGGGGGAGTCTTAACACCCACAAGGGTCATTACCGTTTCTTGTCTGTGTCTCAGAGGCTAAGGAGTTTTCTTCTTGCTTTTCACTGAAACATAGGAAAATGATGTGGCATATTAAAAAATGTTTTAAAAAGGCAAGTGCAAAATTGCTTGATACTTTCCCCGGCATGTGGACTCCATATAGGAAGGGAAAGGAGTGCCCGTGAGGGGCAGCTGCTCAGCGGCAGTGCAGGGACACAGGTGCCGCAGCCTCAATACGGACGCAGGGAAACATTAACCTACGAAGCGTTGTTAACAGCTGTGTCCAGAGAGCCCTGGCACTCCACGTTCCCCTCCCCAGTTCAGGGCTACCCTAACCTTATCTACAACAAAGGCTATGAACCTGGGCTGGGAAGCTGGACTGCCTCTTCTCAAGATCTGTCAGCATGGGACCTCCCTCAGGAAAACTAACTTTCCTGAAATGGGGGCTGTTAATAGTTCCTAACTCACCAGGCACATCGGATTAAATTACAAAATACACAACATCGTATCACAATGGCTAACCACATCCCGAAGACAAGAAGGAACTCTGGGTTCTTTGTTTTTTTGTAAGCATTCATAACAGGATAGTTTGCTGTAAGTCTGAAATGGAACTATTTGTAGCTATTAAAACCTGTATGTGGCTAGTAAATTTACATATTATAACTTAAATAAAATCTAAAATTGGCATTAAATTTTTTTTCTTTTTTTTTTTTTTTGTTGAGAGACTGGGATGTGAATTCAGTACCTGAGGTTTTGCTCATTGTCTGGTGTTCTACCAATTGAGCCATACCTCCAACCCAAAACTTTAAAATATTTAAACACTGCTCCAGCTGCAAAGTTATTAAGATAAGAAATGCACCAGGAGAGCCAAGTAATGGTGGCTCACACCTGTAAATCCTAGCTACTCAGGAGGCTGAGATCTGAGGATCACGGTTCAAAGCCAGCCTAGACAGTAAAGTCCATGAGACACTTATCTCCAATTAACCACCAAAAAATTGGAGTTGTGACTCAAGTGGTAGAACACTAGCCTTCAGCACAGAAGTTTGGGGACAACATTCAGGCCCAGAGTTAATGCCACAGGACCCGCAAAAACAAAAAAATAAAAGGTGCCAGTAGAGGGCAGCATTAAGCTATGTGTGCTATGGGACTTTAATGGTTGGTACAGGGAAATGGAGAAGAGTAATTAAAACAGCTTCTGAATAGAGGCCAGATGCTGTATGAGCAGACAGGTGACTATAGGATATTTGTCAGAAACACAACTCCACTTTAGCCACATTTTTCACCATTTAAGAATACTGAGGCTGGGCCGGGCGCTGGTGGCTCACGCCTGTAATCCTAGCTACTCAGGAGGCTGAGATCTGAGGATCGCGGTTCAAAGCCAGCCCAGGCAGGAGAGACCGTGAGACTCCTATCTCCAATAAACCACCAGAAAACCGGAAGTGGTGCTGTAGCTCAAGTGGTAGAGCGCTCGCCTTGAGCTGAAGAGCTGAGGGACAGCGCCCAGGCCCAGAGTTCAAGCCCCACGACCGACAAAAAAAAAAAAAAAGAATACTGAGGCTGGGAAGGTGGCTCAGTGGAAGAGTGCTTGTCTGGCATGCATGAAAGCCCTGGGTTCAATTCCTCAGCACCTCATAAACAGAAAAAGTCAGAAGTGGCACTGAGGAGTGCTAGCCTTGAGCAAAAGAAGCTCAGGGACAGTGCCCAGGCTCTGAGTTCAAGCCACAGGACTGGCAAAAAGAAGAAAAGAAAGAAAAAAGAATACTAATGGAATTTAACAAAAATCAAATTCTGATTGACTCATCTACTAAATCCAAGTGCATTTAGACTGAGTTAGAATTTCTAAATTTAGTGCAAAGAAGCTGTGTACTTTGTTACTAGAAATTTTAAGAACAAGACCTCACAGATTTGTAATGATAGATCAGATCCTTTACTAAATGCAATTAAATTAAGAAAATATAAGCCAATCGCTGGTGACTCACACCTGTAATCCTAGCTACTAAGGGGAGGCTGAGATCTGAAAGTCACCATTTAAAGCCAGCCCATACAGGAAAGTCTGTGAGACTCATCTCCAATTAACTACCAGAAAACCAGAAGTGGTGCTGTGGCTCAAAGTGGTAGAGCGCTCGCCTTGAGCTGAAGAGCTGAGGGACAGTGCCCAGGCCCAGAGTTCAAGTCCCACAGCTGACAATAAATAAATAAACAAACAAACAAATAAATAAGGTTGGTTCCAGCCTGAAAAGACAGTGTCCACAGGCTTTCTTGCTTACCTCACTATTATCTCCTCTTGTAGTTTCTTCCGTTTTGGGGGCCTTCCTCTTCTTTTTCCTGTTTTTCCAGGAACACTTGAGACATTTTTTTGTTTTTCATTTTCCCTAAGAAATAGCACTGTTAAATAGAAATGTTCTAGCACAGAACTGATGAGTTGTGTAAGATTTTGTTACTAACAGTAATTTCTGGCCACACTTAAAAAAAACAATCATTTAGAAGAGGAAAAGGACAGATTATTATCCATTATTAAAATGTAGAACCCACAGAAAAATAACATTTTGCAATATTAATAGGGATATAAATAAATAATAAATAAATGCTAAATAATAAAAAATACTAGGTGCCAGTGGTTCACGCCTGTTATCCTAGCTACTCAGGAGGCTGAGTTCTGGGGATTGCATTTTGGAGCTACTATGGGCAGGAAAGTCTGTTAGACTTTTATCTCCAATTAACCACCAAAAAGATGGATATAGGACTTTGATTCAAGTGGTAGAGCACTAGCCTTAAGCAAAAAAGCTCAGGGAGAGCTCTCAGGCCCCTGATTCAAGCCTCAGGACTGGCACAAAGTAAAAATGAATGGGGAAAGACAGGGGAGAATGGAAGGGATGACAATTATACCCACAGTCTGATTTATGGAATTGAAGCCGTCTGTGTAACTATTAAAAATAAATTTTAAGCCGGGCGCTGGTGGCTCACGCCTGTAATCCTAGCTACTCAGGAGGCTGAGATCTGAGGATCGCGGTTCAAAGCCAGCCCGGGCAGGAGAGACCGTGAGACTCCTATCTCCAATAAACCACCAGAAAACCGGAAGTGGCGCTGTAGCTCAAGTGGTAGAGCGCTCGCCTTGAGCTGAAGAGCTGAGGGACAGCGCCCAGGCCCAGAGTTCAAGCCCCACAACCGACAAAAAAAAAAAATAATAATAAAAAATAAATAAATAAATAAATAAATAAATAAATAAATAAATAAATTTAAAAACTAAGTCAGCTCTCCAGGCCTAGAGCTCAAGCCCCACGACTGACAAAAAAAAAAAAAAAAGAGATCTTTCATGCAATCGTTTCTAACATATTTATTTATAAGATTATGTCTTTGCTGCCTTGTATGTCCCTCCCCCATGGTACAACCCCTGCTTTCACTATATATGATGTTGTGTATATGTGGAGGGGAAGGGAAAAAGCAAATTGTTAAAACAGGGATACAGGAGGACCCACTGCAACAACGAGATGTACAAGTTGTTATGTCGAAAACGAACTTTACAACTTTGGTGGGGGGGGGGCTGGAGGGGTGGGAGGATACGAAGGGACTGGAAGGGGAAACAAAGGAGGAGGCTGCAATGCTTGATAAGAAATGTGCTCATTATCTTACCCATGTAATTGTAACCCCTCTGTACAGTATTTTCACAATAAAAATATATTAAAAAAAAACAACAACAACTAAGTGAGCTCTAAAAGCTAACACCTCCTAACAAGAAGTACTGCTTCTAGCCGTAAGGAACTCCCCACAATAAATAGATAAATGACAAGTCAAGGGCAGCCGTCGTCCTCAGGAAGCGTTCAGCCAGCCAGCTACAGGTCTGCCGCACTCCAACAGACGATCAAAGATGAAGCGTGTTACAGGCAAGCGCTCACGCTGCGGAGAACAAAGTCCTGCTACCTAAGTCGAGTCTGTGGTGTGGTACTGCTACTCCCCAGCAATCTCACCAACGACTTCATACATTCTCCTTTTACCACAGCTTCTGGCAGAGACTTTGGAGCAATTCCTTTTTTTTTTTTTTTTTTTTTTTTTGGGGGGGGTGCCAATCCTGGGGCTTGAGCTCAGGGCCCAGGCACTGTCCCTGAGCTTCTTTTGCCCAAGACTAGCACTCTATCACTTGGGCCACAGCACTACTTCCCTCTTAGTTTCAGTGGAGATAAAAGTTCCTGCCTGGGCTGGCTTCAAACTGCAGTCCTCAGATCTCAGCCACCCGAGTAGCTAGGATCGCAGGTGTGAGCTACTGGTGCCCTGCTCCTTTTTATTTGTATATGAAATTACTCTCCCTTCAAGAATGCTGATACAGTTAATTTGTTTGTTTGTATGAGCTTTCTTCTTTTATGTATGTGTGGTACCAGGGTTTGAGCCTAGGGCGTAAGGTTTGCAAAGTGGTGCTCTATGGCTTAAGCCACAACCCAGCACTGATGCGTTTAACTTTAAAGACATTTTTACAGTAGCTATCACAGACTTGACACTGAAGACTTTACCTGCTCAAGGAGAGTTCTCCATTAGACCTCCCTTGTACCGGATCCTCTTTATACATTCGTGTTCCGTAGAAATACCAGTAGAGTGCCCCTGAATTGTCTTCCCCTAGAGGTTCTACACGGAGACTGTCTGCATCCAAACCCTTGGCAGAAAAGGAAGGAGGGTTGGGGACAACAATGAACTAAATAAATGGAAGAAAACTTCAATACACGAACCTATCACCTGTTTCAAAATGCCAAGTACAGAATATCATTTTTCCATCTGGGCAGATAAAACACGGAATGGGATGGGGGTACCTTCTTCGAAGAACAAGATATAGAAATGCTTGAAATGTTCCCTACCCCAACCATGGCTCCCACCCCTCCAAAAATGGAGAAACCAAAAAGAATTCCAATGAATGGTCTGACTACCTGGCTTAGATGTACTTTATATGTACACAAAAGGTAGTGGGTAGGATAAGATGCTCTAAGGTTCTGTCCCATGTAATCCACTATGGCAGCTCAGTCAGAACCCACAGCAACATTCTGCTCCAGCTGAGACTCCCAATTTACCCCAGGGCCTGACCTAGGCTGGAGTCCTGAATGAAGAGTACTCTAAATGACATGACCAAGAAAGGACTAGAAGTTATCACCAGGTCTAATCCTGTATGATCCAGACACCTGCCAGCCGGGCATCCGTGGCTCATGTCTGTCATCCCAGCTACTCAGGAGGCTGAGGTCTGAGGAGCACGACTCAAAGCCTGCCCAGGCAGGAAAGGCCATGAGCCTCTTTATCTCCAATTAATCACCAAAAAGCCAGAAGTGGAACTGTGGCTCAAGTAGTAAAGCATTAACCTTGAGCAAAACAAAAACAAAACAAAAAGGGCTCAGGGACAATGTCCAGGCCCTAGTTCAAATTCCTACCACACCCCCCAAAAAAAAGGATCCAAGAGCTCTTATGTCTAACCACTAAAAGAGATAGAAGTAGCACTATGGCTCAATTGGTAGAGCACTAGCCTTGAGCAACAAAGCTTAGGGACAATGTCTAGGCACTGATTTCAAAGCTCCATTCTCAACTACTGGGTTTTTACTGTGCTAGAGAAAGGGCTTTCAGGGAAGCACCTTGAGTAGATCGAAGACATCATCTGCATCTAGCCGGTAATCACAGAGGCGGTGCAGAATCTCCACGCGGGTACGAAGAGGCAGGTCTTGGAAACTGGCTTCTCTCAGGGGGTTGGGTTTCCCCTCCTCAAGCTCCCAGCGGTAGTTGATAATGTCTTCCAGGTAGCTGTGGAATGTCTGAGGCCTATCCATAAGGCCCAGACAAAAATACATGAATGTACACAGAGCTGTGGCTTGAGAGCTGACAAACTTATCAACGGCAACAAGGAGGATCTGACGGTCTTGGCTGCTTTATGTATCAGACCAACTACATGAAGTTCCAAAGAAGATAAACGTGTCCTAAGAGCTCCCCACGGAAAACTCTTAAAACACAGGCAGCAGCACACGCCAGTCAACAGCAAACAGACTATGAGTGGAGATGACTGTCTAACCTTTTGCTCATCATCCTATTTATTTATGCATGCATGCGTGCGTGCGTGCGTGCATGCGTGCGTGCATGCCAGGCCTGGGGATTGAACTCCGGGCCTGGGCACAGTCCCTGAACTTCTTCTGCTCAAGGCTAGCGCTCTACCACTTGAGCCACAGTGCCATTTCTGGCCTTTCCTGTGTATGTGGTACTCAGGACTCGAAATGCATGCTAGGCAAGCACTCTACAACTGAGCCACATTCCCAGCCTCCAAATACTCTTAAAGATCCATTTTCTCTTTACTTCCCTATTCAAAATATTAGGAAAGACCATGGCTGTAAGTTAGTATTGCATGAGTAAAGAGACGAAGACCTACTTGAAGTTACCTGTTTCTTATAGCAGAGAAATCAAGACAGAGCAGTAGAAAGAGAATGAAAACAAGGATGAGTCGACTGCTTTCTAACACCCAAGGTTAGCCACTTGTTAGAAGCCAGCAAAGAGCTCTTCAGCCAGCTTCAGACAGAAGACACTTCCCTTCTATTGGCCAGCCCACAGACAGAGGCAGAGGGCTGGGTACTGGCCGCTTTTAAGGGTCAGCTGGCTGGAACTGGCAGAATTCATGAGTAGGCAAAGCAACTGATTTAACAGCTGCAATGTGTTTGGGATATCATAGAAAAAAGGCAGCTACTGACCTCTTAGAAGCACATGTCAGGGACATGAAAAGGTATCCAGTCTCCTTACTAGGTACTAATTAAGGCAAAGAACCATACACAATGCAGACTAAGTGAAAAGTAGAATCGCCTCCTTCCACACGCTTCAAGCATTGGTGAGGCTTAACTAATGCATGCACATGATTGATGAGACAATATTTAGCAGGAGTTCTTGTAAATCAGCAAGTGAAGAGGTTGTATAAGATAATCTGAGGCCTGCGGTAGAGCGCAGCAGTGCACCATCCCCAGTACTGGAGCCACAGCCACTGACTGACAGTGTCTAGCCTTTATTTGTGTGGGTAGATGTGAATCCTGAGGCTTGAACTCAGGACCTGGGGGTGCTGTCCTTGAGCTTTTTTGCTCAAAGCTAGGGCTCTACCACTTGATCCACAGTTCCACTTCTGGGACTTTTACTTGTTAATTGGAGATACAGAGTTTCACAGGTTCCTGCCTAGGCTAGCTTGATCTGCAGATCTCAGACTCCTGAGGTACAGGTACCCAGCTTGAAAGTGTTTCTTCTTTAAGATCTCAGAACAACCTAGGCCAAAATAGTTAACAGATCTTTTGTTTTGTTTTGGACAGGACTTTACAATGTAGCTAAGCCTGTGGATGAAATCTGAGGATCATGGTTCAAAGCCAGCTCAACAGACAACCTGAGATTCTTATCTAAAACAAAACAAAACAAAACAAAACCAGCAAAAAAAATCCTAGATGGAGGTATGGCTCAAGGCATACAGCACCAACTGTGAGCTAATCTTAGGACCAACTCAAAAAACACTGAAATTGGAATTTTGCAATAATAAATGGGGTGATTTGACAGGAATACCTAGAGAAGTTCTATAAACACCTAACAACAAGACATCACACAGGTGCTGCCCCGAGCTCCATCACACGGCTGAGATGACCCGGCAAGACCATGGTTTGAGGCCAGCCAAGCAACAAACACAGAACTGGGCATTCCATGCCTGTCATCCCAATTCTGAGGAAGGCTAAGATCTGGAACAGTAGGGCTCCAAATCAAGACAGCCAAAGGAAAAAAATCCTGGGACTTCTTATCTCGGCAGAAAATGCTAGCCCTAAATGCAGCGGGAAGACAACTTATAAGAAGCCAAATCTGGAAAAATCGCTAAAAGAAAGCATGTGAAAATAATCCTTTTGTAGTTATCACTGATTTCACACACACAGGAAAAAAAACTGTGAAATATATAGGAAAAAATATATTACATAGACTTGAACTAAATGAAACTTTTTTTGGAGGGAGGGAGGTCACTGGGCACTGTCCCTGGGGTCTTTCACTCAAGGCTAGCACTCAAAGTTAGCTCTCTATCACTTGGAGCCACAAAGCCTCTTTTGGTTTTCTGGTAGTTAACTGGAGAGATGAGTCTTAGGACTTTCCTGCCAGAGCTGGCTTTGAACCACAACCCTCAGATCTCAGCCTCCTGAGTAGCTGGATTACAGGTGTGAGCCATCAGTGCCCAGCTAAATAAAAACTCTTGTTCTTTAAAAACATAAATGGAGGGGGCTTGGAAGGTGGCTCAGTGGTAGAGCGTTTGCCTTGCATGCATGAGGCCCTGGGTTCGATTCCCCAGCACCACATAAGCAAAAAAAAAAAAAAAAAAGAGAAAAGAAAAAACATAAATGGAGGGGCTGGGAAGTTGGCTCAGTGGTAGAGCGCTTGCCTTGCATGCCTGAGGCCCTGGGTTCAATTCCTCAGCACCACATAAGCAAAAAGAAAAAAGCCAGAAGTGGTGCTGTGGCTCAAGTGGTAGAGCGCTAGCCTTGAGCTGAAGAGCTGAGGGACAGCGCCCAGGCCCAGAGTTCAGGCACCATGACTGGCAAAAAACAAAACAAAAAACCATAAATGGAAAATACACACTAGGAGCAAATATTTACACTTTGACATTGTATGTCTAACAAGGGACTTACATCCAGACTGCATAAAAAATCTTAACAGTTCCATCTACAAACTAGTAAATATCCCTACCTGAACATAAGTAATCAAAAGATGTGAGTAAACGTTTCAGCAAAAAGAGATGTACAAATGAACAAGAATGATGTCCAACATTCCTGGTCATCGGGAAAATACAAATTAAAATGACAGTGAGTTACTACCTTAAAGACAAGAGAATCGGTGAAATTAAAAGAGCAAATGTTGGCAAAGATATAGAGCAAGCAACTAGACTTCTCCTGTTTCACTAGTAGAAACATAAAATGTCACAACCACTTTTGAAAAAGAGTTTGGCAGTTTCTTGCCTTTAAACATACCATTACCATAAGATTCAGGAATTCTCAAAATAAATGAAAACACATTTACAGCAACATTTGCATGCAAATACTCACAGTAGCTTTATCGTAACAACCTCAAAAGCAACATACATCCCTATCAACACATGGAAAGGTTAAACAGCTTGCAATTTATTTTTCACTAGATACAATTTAATCCTTCACTTGGCCAAAATGAACAAATTGATACAAACAGCAATCCCAAAGAATTCTGCAGACATTGCACTGAATGAAAAAAGCTGGACTTGATAGTGTGTTGTCCCATTAGCACAAATTCTACAACACTACCACAAGGTATCTTAGTAAAACTGAGGCTGCTGACAGCCAGACCAGTTTACATGGGAGAGCAACTACAAAGACAACTTTCTAGGAAGATGGAAATGTTCTATGTTTCTGAGCAGAATGATGACTACATGGCACATGCATTTGTTCAAATCCATTGGCCTGCCAGGTGCCAGTGGCTCACATCTGTCATCCTAGCTACTCAGGAGGCTGAGATCTGAGGCTCCTAGTTCAAAGCCAGCCCTGGCAGAAAAAGTCTATGAGACTCCTATCTCCAATTAACCACCAGAAAGCCAGACGTGGAGCTGTGGTTCAAATGATAGGCAGCTCTGAGCAAAAAAAATCTAAAGGACAGTGCCCAGGCCTTAGGTCAGGCCCCCAAACCAGTGCACAGACCCAGTCATGCGCACACACAGAAGTGGCCTGTGTGCTGAAGATAGTGATTTTACTGCATGGTGTCACAAGTTCAAATAAACACATTTAGCAGGAGCACTGTGATTTCCAAAGAGATAATGTTTAAAGGACAAACTTTCAGTACTAGATTTTGTTTTTGAAAGCAAAGCAAAACAAAACAAAGAAAGTGGGGTTGGGAATGTGGTTCAGTGGTACAGTGCTTGCCACACACACAGTAAAAGCTGGACGTGGAGTCATGGCTCAGTGATAGAGTGCTAGCCTTGAGCAAAAGAAGCTCAGGGACAGTGCCCAGGCCCTGAGTTCAAGCCCCAGGACTGGCAAAACAAAAACACCCCTCTGTATACTAGAGAAGAAAATGGAAAAAGAAACCCCAGAAAAAGTGAACGAAGAACCCAGGTGCTTATCATCAACTTTGGGGAACAGAAGATAGGCAATATTCTACTACTAGCAGACCTTGGGCGTGCTCCAGAGCCGTTGGCTCCTACGACTCTGAAAGCATGTAACCTCAGACCCCTGCTCTACAAGTGCAAGTGCTGGACCCACACAGTGCAGATAACCCCAATCACCCATCAATGTGAACACCGACACTCTCCCTGCCCAGGAGACAGAACAGCGCTCCTGAGTTGTGTGAGGCAGGCTGTCAACTGCTTTGTACATTTTGTCCATTTACATGTACCCTCAGTTTTCCTTCTTTTGTACTTATAAAAATACATCTCTGATAATGCTTTTGCAACTTGTGCTGACTGCTCGACCTTTTCACCTGTCGTGTGTAACGGCCGGGGCGGGTCTGCTCCCGGTTCTCAGGGGGACATGGGCCTGGCACGGCCGTGCACCCCAGCAAAGCCAAGGAGCTTCGGAGAGTCCACAAGGGCCCAGAGAACCATGAGACCCTCCTCAGAATCCAGCGTCTCTACTTTGGGGAGTGTTTATTTGTGCAGCAAGAGGAAATAAACAGACCCAGGGCCTCATGCATGCTAGGCAGGGGCTCTACAAAAGGGAAGGCTAACAAATGTCAGGGCTTTTTTCCAAAAATAAGGGAAAGGTGAGGTGCAGTGGCACATACTTGTAGTCCAGCTATCCAGAAGGGTGAGAACTTCAAGGAGAACCCCTTGAACCCAGGAGTTCTAGACTAGCCTGTACAACACAGCCCATCCCAGGCTCCAAAGACAACCACCACCAAGAAAACAGATCTCAGCACAAAACAGTTTTGTCAACATTGATCAAATTTACTTGCTAGAGCCTTCACAGGCACTAGAGAGCTATTTATTTGGCAGTTATAACAGCATCAGAGAGTCCAGAGGCTCCAAGTAAATTATGCTACTGCTACCAGGTTATGTGGACAACAGAAGACACAAGTGCAAGAAATATAGAAAACTCTATCGTTTTGTTAGGCAGTATTTCACCAATATTTCAAACAAAAATCAGAAATAGGCACAAACAAGAGATAAAAATTCTACACTTGAGTGGCAGCTGGTGTAGCTATGAGTAAATGATACAGATTTGTGAAAAGCAAACTCAACCATCACAGTAAAGAATGAGCAGGGGCTGGGAAGGTGGCTCAGTGGTAGAGCAATTGCCTTGTATGCATGAGGCCCTGGGTTCGATTCCTCAGCACCACATAAGCAGAAAAAAAGCCGGAAGTGGGGGCTGGGAAGGTGGCTCAGCGGTAGAGTGCTTGCCTTGCATGCATGAGGCCCTGGGTTCAATTCCTCAGCACCATATACACAGAAAAAGCGGGAAGTGGCGCTGTGGCTCCAGTGGTAGAGCGCTAACCTTGAGCTGAAGAGCTGAGGGACAGCGCCCAGGCCCTGAGTTCAGGCCCCACAACTGGACCCCATTAAAAAAAAAAAAAAAAAAAAAAAAAGAGCAGACACAGAGCCTGGGAGCTCATTTGCATACTATGCATTAGGGTCTACTGTCTTGTACAGACTAGGGGTAGATTCTATGACTGGCTAGTCAGTTCCCTGTGTGGTAAATGTGTGCTCAGAGCACAGTCAGTAGTTACTCACGTGATATCCCTTCGCTGATAGCAGCCCTGAAGCAAGCAGGCAATCAGATCGCTGATGAACTCCACATCATCTCTGTGAAGGGCTGCCTCTAACTCCTGAGAGAGAAGAGGAAAGACAGAGATCAAATCCACACTACCACCACAAACACAGAGCCCAGGCAACAGAAAACGGCTGCTGGTCAATGAAGCCAAGGGCTTGCTGCCGTTTTCCCTCTCCCCCAGTTACTGCTGCTAGAGGAGCGATGAGAGCTTTCAGGCTTTTACTAGAGTTTCTCTTACTGCCCCTACCACCCCCCCATTCCTTTTGTCTACACTCTGGAAGACATACCCACAGTTCTTGGGGAGGGTTGGGGAAGACAGTAATGGGGGGCAGGGACTGGACTCAGGGTCTTGCACCTGCTAGACCTGTATTCTAACACTTGAGCCCCAGTGTGTTTGTGTGTGTGTGTGCGTGTGTGCGTGCATGTGTGTGTGCATGTGTGTGCATGCGTGCACACGTGCATGCATATGTGTGTGTGTGTCGATCCTAGGGCTTGAACACAGGGACTGGGAGCTGTCCTGAGCTTATTCTGCTCCAGGCTAGTGCTCTGTCACTTGAACTCAGCACCACCTCCAGCTTTTTCTGAGTAATTTACTGGAGTTGAGTCTTAGGGACTTTTCCCCCCGGGCTGGCTCAGCAGCACAATCCTCAGCTTTCAGTCCCTTTTGCAGCTAGGGTTACAAGTGTGAGCCACGGGCACCCGCCTCAGCCTGCTTTTTTGTTGGCTATTTTGGAGATGGAGCTTGGAAACGTCTCCGCCTCGGCTGACTACTTACTAACCGCAATCCTCCAGGTCTCATCCTAGCCCATAGCTGTGATACAGGTGTGAACCACTGAATCCCAGGTGCAAAGCCATGCTAGCTGTATAATCAACTAGTTTGCATATCGTATAGTTTTCTAATTTAGTGGCAAAACAAAATACAGGAGCATTAAATGCTTTATAATCAATTACAAATACTCTTTGTTATATAACAGTTTTAACAAATAAACCAACTGCAACACTGTATTTTAAACTTAACAGAACTGGGAGGAAGAAATTTGGCAACTTTTACTTTAATGATGCTACTCCTACATGTCTAGAGGAGATTGCTAGAATAAGACGGCTCTTACATCATCTGGAGTAATGCCTTGGTGCGATGCATTTGTTTTGCTTACGTTTCCAAGCAATTATGTGTACAGTCTAGGGCCTGGAAATCCCTTTTCTGGGTCAACTGTACATCACACAAAGACTTCTTTTTTTTGGGGGGGGGGGAGGGGTCCGGGTCGTGAGGCCTGAACTCTGGGCCTAGGCGCTGTCCCTCAGCTCTTCAGCTCAAGGTGAACGTTCTACCTCTTGAGCCACAGTGCCACTTCCAGTTTTCTGAGTGGTTTACTGGAGCTAAGAGTGTCATGGACTACTCTCATGCCTGGGCTGGCTTTGAACCACAATCCTCAGATCTCAGCCTGCTGAGTAGCTAGGATTAAAGGTGTGAGCCACCAGCACCAGGCACAAAGACTTTTCTCTACGTTCTTCCCAGGTGAATTTCACTTTGCCAATCCTCCAATTTCGATGCCTGAACTACAGTAGCTATGTACCGTGTAACACACCTGCCTACGAGGCCCCCCTCTCCCAGAGTACTTCAAAAGCGCAACCTGCTTGCTCTTAAGTGTGGTTTCTAACTCTGAAGAATGGTAGAGATGGGAGTCAGGCCTTTGCACACGCCAAGTACTATTCCACCGATCTAAAGTCCCAGCCCCAAAATGCTCATTTTTCATTAGAGGTGCTTAGACTGAACTATGTAATGTCTCCTACAGTTTATATTATTACCAAATATATTAGGGGCTCTGCCAAGTAATTCTAACTACCTAGGAGGCCGAGATCTGAGGACTGAACTTCAAAGCCAGCCCCAGACAGGAGTCCATGGGACTCCAACTAACCACCAAAAAGCCAGGACTGGAGCTATGGCTCAAGTAGCAGAGCACTACACTAACCTTGAGCAAAAGATTCTCAGTGACAATGCCCAGGCTCTGAGTTCAAATCCCAGGCAAACGTGGACTCGTTCATGTGCGTCTACATACACACACACAGAGGACATACCAAATTAAGTTGTTTTAACAGCCACACTTGAGAACATAAGGCAAGAACCAGGGGGGCATTGCTCAGAGAGGACTGCCAGAAGTCTAACAGAGGATATGCGTGATCTCCTAGAGACCAGACTCGGAAAACACTTAATGGTGACTTTATGTTTAAACAATAACCATGATTTGGAGTAGAATGTAAGATGTGCATTAATGTTTTTGGCTGAGGACAGCTCCTGGGCCTGGCACCTGTAGAGAAGGCTTCAACCACTGAGCTCGCCCCCAGGTTCCCTAAACCAAGATGAAGGGGGAACAAAATCATAAATTATCTTCAGTCAACTATTGAGTGAGACAAGAGGCTTCTCTCTGGGAGAAGAGTTTGTTTTTTTATAGGATAAGTACAATAGAAGGATACAGCATCCGGACTGTTGGACTAGGAAAAAACGAACCCCTTTCCCCCACACCATAGGTCGTACAATATGGTAAATAACTCAGTACAGTCCGCAGACAAACAGGTTCAAATACAAGACTGCCTTTTAAAACGTAATTCTACAATACTATGTTTAATATAACAGAACGCCACCTGGAAATATACTAGGGTGGGGGAGAGGCATGCAGGCTTGGACGCACAAATGCAGACCTGAGCTAAGAAGATGGTTAAATCATTAGAAGTGACACTGTCCAAAAAGAGATGTACTCATTACCTGACTTATGTAAATGTGACGGGTCACCCTTGTAACAACAATTTTATTAAGTTATCATTAAAAATTAGAACCAGGGCTGGGAAGGTGGCTCAGTGGTTGAGCACTTGCCTTGCATGCCTGAGGCCCTGGGTTCCATTCCTCAGCACCACATAAGCAAAAAGAAAAAAAGCCGGAAGTGGCGCTGTGGCTCAAGTGGTAGAGCGCTAGCCTTGAGCTGAAGAGCTGAGGGACAGCGCCCAGGCCCAGAGTTCAGGCCCCACGACCGGACCCAAAAAAAAAAAAAAAATTAGAACCAAACAGGGCCTAGGCGGCTCACACCTGTAATCCTAGCTATTCAGGAGGTTGAGATCTGAGGATAAGGGTTCAAAGCCCGCCCGGGCAGGAAAGCCCATGAGATTTTTTAATCTCCAGTTTAACCACTAGAAAAACAGGAAATGGCACTGTGGCTCAAGTGGTAGAGCGCTCACCTTGCGCTGAGGGACAGTGCCCAGGCCCAGAGTTCAAGTCCTATGACCAACCAAAAAAAAGAAAGAAACTTTTGCAAAGGTGGAGAAATATTTTCCTGCCAAAGGTCATATGGCCTTTTATAACATCATTATGGGCCATACGAAGTTATCAGTACAATCAGAGCAGATACATTCCTGTCTGTCTGTCCCCTCATTTACCAACTGACTTCCTAGGCCTTCAATGGGCCACAGGCCAGACTTTCCCCATCTCTGTTTAAAGAGTAGTTTGAGTTGTGCAAGATGAAAAGCTCTGGAGATGTGTTTGTTTCACAACCATAAAAATACACTACTGAATATAACAATGAAATTAATACTACGGAAACACAATGATGGCTAATGGTTAATTAATTACTGTACAATGAAAACTTGTTAACAGGAAAAAAGTCATTTTCATGATTTTTCTTTTTTCTTTTGGTTTTTGTTCTACCACTTTAAGCAAGAGCTCCACTTTCTGGTTTTTGAGTGGTTCACTGGAGATAAGAATCTCATAGGGGGCTGTGAATGTGGCTTAGTGGTAGAGTGCTCGCCTAGCATGCACGAAGTCCTGTGTTTGATTCCTCAGTACCACATACACAGAAAGAGCCAGCAACAGAGGTGTGGCTCAAGTGGTATAGCACAAGTCTTGAGCAAAAGAAGCTCAGGGACAGCCCCCAGGCCCTCAGGGACAGCACCCAGGCCCTGAGTTCAAGCCCCTGGACTGGCAAAAAAAAAAAAAAAAGATTTATAGGGATTTTTCTGCCCGGGCAGCCAAAGCCATTGAACTGTGATCCTCAAATCTCAACCTCCTGAGTAGCTAGTGTTACAGGTATGAGCCACCAGAGCCCGACTAATGGGGTAACTTTTAATTGTAGCAACGATATCAATGTTTTAAAATTGTTACCACAATTAAAAAATACGTTTCACAGCAAGATGTTGTGTGTTCCTCACACGAAGTATGTGGTCTCCAAGGGGTGGTACGGACAAAGAAGGGAGGTAAATACCACCCGTGATACACAAAACAAATGCTGCGCTAAGTAATATTACATTTATCTCATCTTCCTCTATGGAAAGAGAGCAAAGACTGAGGAGATACCAGTATCCCGTTCAAATTACATAAATTTCACAAATTTTGGAATAAGGAATTCAATTCTCTTCATACATAACCCACTGCTTTGAGTACGGATAAAACTGTCTCCAAAGAGAGTCCAGAGATCCAGGTTATTCAAAGCTTTACTACTTAAGGTTTCAACCCAGAGCTTAAGTCTTAGACTAATGCACAAGGGACCCTCCTCCTAAAGACATCCACCCCAAGCTTTCTTTTTTCCTCTTCTCACTTTCTCTCCTTGGGCCTTTTGTATTCTCCTTTCACTGTGCGCATTGAACTGTGAGCACAGAAATCTGAACTTTGCCAAGATGCTCAGGGACAGCAGAGGATGGGGAAAGAAAACAGCAGAAAAGAGTGAAAGGAGACTCCATTCCTACCACTGCTCTGCGGCTTCAGAGGAGCTGCGGAGAGTAACAGGATTTGCCTCTCTTGCAGCTGGCGCCACAGCTCATTAGGGAAAAGCCTGCTTAACGTGTGCACATGTACACACACACACACACACACACACACACACACACACGACTGAGCAAGGGGCACCCAGACTACCTCTGGGGGAAGGGGAAGAAGACAGCGGTTAGAAAACATGCCCGCTAAGGATGAACAACTGCTCACTTTAAAAAGTCCTGCTCGCCTTACAGCCGGATTCCAGACCAAGGACAGTCTAATGACATACGGAACATGAAATTTCCTTAATATAGCCAGTCACTCGACTGTAGCTTTTCTTAAATAACACTCCAGACACTTTCCTTTTGTAATGCGTACCTATTCCCTGTGTAAGTTTTCTTTAACCTTTTACCAATTTGTTTCTTTTCTTCAACTTCCAAGAATCAATATACAGATTTATATTGCCGCCATTGAGTCACAATAATTCCTTTGAGTTTATTTAGAGGAAGGGGGGAGGGGGGAAGGAGTGGCTAAGGAATAAAGTCATGTTGGCTGTATTTGCTTTTGGAGTTGCAAATCTTCCTGATTTGCACAGGACCGAGTACAATGTACATCTAGATGAAAGCCCCGTGTGGGACCAGAACCCCTCATGCACAAAGGCGGGGCAGCGGGCCCCTGAGGGACTCTGGCAGCTGCTGGCCACAGAGACTGCCTGGAGTGCCGGCTCAGGACATGGAGGAAAGGCACACCAGCCTCCAGAAGGCACCCAGACTGGCAGCTGATGCTCTCTAACTTGGTACACGTTAATTTAACCCCAAAGGCATGTGGCATGCCAATTTAGCAGGAACGTATAAATCAGCCGGAGCAACTGCACTGCCGAGGGGCCTGAAAGCAGCTACGTAACACGTTCAGTGGGCAAACCTTTATCTGCGCAGCCCCCAAAGGCGAGCAGGTCTGTTCTGCTGCTTTGTATGCAGTGACCAGACTCGGCTATGTCACCGGCTACAATGCTGTGGAAACCAAACAGCTCCTTCCCTCAAGTGTGGACTATAACTCAAAATCATCAACTGGAAAAATGTTAATTACACAATAAATGTGTGAAACTAGAATGACTTTTCTGCAAATGTTTAAATTAGGAATAGTGGCTCCAAAGGCTATTTAAAAAAAGTATTCAAAATTGCCTAATCTTCCACACACACACAAAAATACCATGCCACAAACAATGCCCAATGACTGAAAAAGCAGGAAGCGTGGTGCCTAGAGGCTGGGGTGGGAGGCACTAAGCTGGACAAGCATGGCTACACAGACGGAAAGGCAGATCCCAGCCAGGACACACATGCTCTGCGCGGGTCCAGCTGGACGCCCGCCTTCGCCAGCCACCAAAGGTCTCCCACCGGGGCTCCACACCTAAGACAGGAGGTAAAAACAGCACAGCCTCCTGGAGTCATTTGCCTTTTTGTTTTATTGTTGGTGCTTGTTGCTCAGAAACACATTTTCATTTTTTCCTGCAGTTCTGGGAGGTAGCACCCATAGTAGGTAGATGCTCTAAGATTATTTATCTATTTGGGCACTGTCCCTGAGCTTCTTTTGCTCAAGGCTAGCGCTCTACCACTTGAACCACAGCACCACTTCTGGCTTTTTCTGTGTATGTGGTACTGAGGAGTTGAATTCAGGGCTTCATGCATGCTAGGCAAGCTCTCTACCACTGAGCCACATTCCCAGAGCCATCCTCTCAAATTCTTGACTTTTAAAACAAAGATTGGGGCTGGGTGTCAGGGGCTCATGCTACTCAAGAGGCTAAGATCTGAGGGTCGTGGTTCAAAGCCAGCCTGGGCAGAAAAGTTCCTATGACTTACCTCCCACTAACCACTCAAACACTGGAAGTGGAGCTGTGGCTCAAAGCGGTAGAGTGCTACCTTTGGGGGTGGGGGGGGTGGGGAACCACCTCAGAGACAGCACGCAAGCCCTGAGTTCAAGCCCCACAAATGACCAAACAAACAAAGCAAAATAAAAAAAGGCTGACCAAACCCCAAAGGTTTATCTATGTTTGGTCTGCATCTGCATCTACGTTTGGTATGCACAGGACATTGTGAGGGACGGCAAGAAGGTGAACAGAGAGCCCCAGTCCAGTTGTGAGAAGTGATAGGTTGGTTACTACTGGAGGGATGACAGTGGAACAGGCAATGAGAGATGAAAGGGACGCATTTCAGAAGCACAGTCAATAGCGTGGCACCTACTTGTAGGTAAAGAAAAAAAAAGACAAGAAAATTTAGGTTGAGTTTTAATTCCGTCTAAAAACAGTTAGATAAGTGTAAACAAGGAAAAGGCTAGATTGGGGTGGCAGTGATAACAAAGAATTACACTGGAGATAAAAGTCCTCTCAGTGTATACAGTGAGATGTAATCGTGGAGTGCTGTACAGACAGCTGTTCAAGCCAACTGAACCTCAGCTGTTCATGTCCCAGACTCTTGTGTAAGAATGAAAACATACGCAATCAGACGTGCTTCCCACAACTGTGGAAAGGCACCTACAGTGCCTGGCACGCGCGTGCGCGCACACACACACACGCACGCACGCACGCACGCATGCACGCACGCACGCGCACACACACACACTGTGTGTATGTGAAGGATAAAAAGAGAACCTACTCTCACATAACACTGATCAAGAATGAAAGGTTGGGATGGGATTCGGCTCAGTGGAAGAACACTTGCCTGGCAAATGTAAGGCCCTGAGTTCAGTCTTCAGCTCTGGGGAGGGAGGGAGGGAAAAGAAAAGAAAGGCAAGGTAAGGCTGGCAATTCAATGGAAGGACACTACAATGCTGGTTCTGTCAGAATGCCACTGTGGGGGTGAACAAGGAGCCGGCAATGGACACAGGCTGACAACAGAAAGGCACTTAGTGACACACAAGTCACCTCCAAGAATGAAATATTAAAAGTGTTTTTGTTTGCATTTGTTATGTGCAGGTCCTGGGGCTTAAATTCAAAAGTCTGGGCACTGTCCCCAACTTTTTTGCTTAAGGCTAGCACTCTACCACTTGAACCACGGTATCACTTCCAGTCGTTTTTGATGGTTAATAGATATCATGAACTTTTCTTTCCAAACTGGCGTCACACCTCGATCCTCAGATCTCAGCCTCCTGAGTAGCTAAGGATTATAGGCAAGAGCCACCAGCACCCAGACAAACCATGTTTTAAACTAATAAAATCCTATGCTTGGCTAGGTGCCAGTGGCTCACACACCTGTCATCCTACCTACCCAGGAGGCTGAGATCCTCGGACCTCAGTCTGAAGTCGGCCAGAGGCAGGAAAGTCAATTAAGACTCTCGTCTCCAATAAACTACTCAGCAAAAGCCTGAAGCATCGCTGTGGCTCAAGTGGTAGAGCACCAGCCTTGAGCACAAAGAGGCTCAGGGACCACACCCAGGTCCTGAGTTCAAGCCCCAAGACCAGCCCAAAAATAAATAAATAAATACTTTTTTTTTTAAATCCTGTGCTTAAATTCTGGTACTGACCAGTCCCTTCACAGAACAATTGGTCACAGATGTTCACCAAGCAAACAAACTGGACATTAGTAGCAACCATTCTGAAAAGATGTGTGTGACTGGAGATTCTCAGGAATGCCTGAACTCCAACCAAGAGAAGAGATATGGAACGGTAATGTGAACTAGGAATCACCAGGATATGATTCTAACTAAGAAAATGGTGCTATAGCAGGGCGCCGGTGGCTCACACCTAAAACCCTAGCTACTGAGGAGGCTGAGATCTGAGGATAACGGTTCAAAGCCAGCCCGAGCAGAAAAGTCCATGAGACTCTTATCTCCAATTAACCTCCAGAAAACCGGAAGTGGCACTGTGGCTCAAGCATTAGAGCACTCTCCTTGAGCTGAAGAACGCAGGGACAGCGCCCAAGCCCCACGACCGACAAAAGAAAAAAGAAAACGGTGCTACGGTTTGAATCTGCAGTGTGTTCAAGGCCTAGCCCCCCACTGCAGTAGTGGAAGACGGCGGAGGCTGGTGAGGAGGGAGGCTAGTGAGGAGGGAGGCAGATGGGCAGGACGCCAGTCCTTTCTTCTCTCTCTCTCTCACCATCTGCTGGGTAGGTAGGTAGTCCTGCCATGATGGACTGTTACACTACAGGCCCAAAGCAACAGGGCCACATGACTATAAACTGGACTCAAAAGCAAAAACAAATCCTCTTTTTTAAGTTTGCTTATCTCAGGTCTGAGACAGAATGCTAACTAATAACACAGATAGTATTGAAAATGTTAATATTACCGTCAGGTGTTGGTGGCTCAAACTTGGAATCCTAGCTACTCAGTACGCTGAGATCTGAGGGTGGCAGTTCAAAGCCAAGCCAGACCAAGCAGGAAAGTCCACGAGACTCATATCTCAAACTCAAAGAAAAACAAACAAACTTGAAGTGGAGCTGTGGCTTTCATGGTAGAGCACTAACCTCAAGTGGAAAAGCTTAGGGACAGTATATTCAAACCCCACAACCAGCACCCAAAGAAAAAAACCATGAAACCAGGCAATGATGGCTCACACCTGTAATCCTAGCTTCTCAGGAGGCTAAGATCTGAGGCTCTCAGCTTGAAGCTAGCCTGTGCAGAAAAGTCTGTGAGATTCTCATTTCCAATTGGCCAGCAAAAAGCCTAAGGCAGAGGAATAGCTCAAGTAGTACAGTGCCATCCTTGAGCAAAAGCAGGCAAGCAAGCATGCAAGGCCCTGAGTTCAAGCCCCAGTACTGGCACACAAAAAAGAAAAAAAGAATTATTAGAATCCAGATATGATGCATGCTATCTACACTGCCAAAAAGGTCCCAAGATAAAAACAAAACAAAACAACTTGGCAGTGTTTATCCAACCTTATCCTGGGGGAGAGATGCTTTGTTGGGGGAAGAACTATTTCATCAGCCCTGGGAGAAATTATTCCCTCAAAACCAGTATCTTTTTAACACAATACATCTGACAAAGGCCTAATATTGAAAATATACAAGGAATAAACCCCATCCAAAGCTAATAAACCAATCACTAATGGTCTAAGGAGCTAAGGAGAGACCTTCTCTGAAGAGGTAAGAATGGTAAACAAACACAGGAGGAAATGCTCATCAGCCCTGGCCATAAAGGAAATGCAAATCAAAACAACTCTGAGATTCCATCTCACCCATGGTGGACTGGTCAGCATTGTGATTTCCAACAACAAATGCTGGGGGAATGTGGGGAAAAGGGAACCCTACTGCACTGTCGGTGGGAACAGAAAGTAGTGTAACTATTCTGGACTGCAGTCTGGAGGTCAGACCCTCCTACCACTCAGCCATAACCACTGGCCACCTACCCGACCCTCACCAGCAAGGATACCATACAGATACCTGCACGTTCAGGTTCACTTCTGCATGACTCACAATATCCAAGCTACAGAAACCACCCAGATGCCCTACAAATAGCTGAATGGATCAAAATAAGAGGTACTATACACAATGGAAATTTACACAGGCATAAGAATATCGCAGGAAATGCATGGCTCTAGAACAAATCATGTTAACTGAGGTAAGCCAAGTTCAGAGAAACAAACGGTGCATGTCTTCTACCACATGAGGAAGCTAGACCTAAAATACATGGGGGGACATGATAAACCATACAGGACTCTAGTAGATGAATACACAGGCACATCAATGTGCATCTGATCACATAACACTTACCAAAATGAACTCCAGGAAACGGAAACAAGAGATGTTTTTGTTTTTGTTTTCTTTTTGTCTTGTTACTTCATCTGCCTTTGGGAGAGTAAAGCAGGGCACAGAAATAGAGGGACAGAGGGTGAATAAATGCAACAGTGTACTCACTAGACACTGTTGAAAATGAACTATATAACCTGTGGGTAGTTATGGGAAGGCAAAACTGAGAAAGTGTGGGAAGGGGTGACACTGTCCATAAAGAAATGTACTCTTTACC
This sequence comes from Dipodomys merriami, assembly GCF_024711535.1. NCBI lineage: Eukaryota > Metazoa > Chordata > Mammalia > Rodentia > Heteromyidae > Dipodomys > Dipodomys merriami. Next base: position 143,632 of record NW_027206295.1, on the reverse strand, counting down.
TGGCTTATGTGACTATAACCCCTCTGCATATTACATCTTTTTTCTTTTTTTTTTAAATCGGTTGTAGGCTTTGAACTCTGGGCGCTGGTGACTCACGCCTGTCATCCCAGCTACTCAGGAGGCGGAGATCTGAGGATCACAGTTCAAAGCCAGCCCAGGCAAGGAAATCCGTGACTCTTATCTCCAATAAACCACTCAGGAAACCTGAAGTGGCTCTGTGGCTCCAGTGGTAGAGCGCTCGCCTTGAGTTGAAGAGGTGAGGGACCGCGCCCAGGCCGAGTTCAAGCCCCACGACAGACAAAACAAAAACAAACAAAAAAAATTAAAAACAAAACACTAGTATCTTCTGATGCTTGATTCTAGTTAGTAAGCAGGTCTTACGTTAGAAATATAGCTTGTGCTGAATTGGCAGGTGTGAACATGAAAGTCACCAAAGGCATCCTATGTATTTTAAATAAATAGTCTGTCCCACAAAAAAGGAAAAAGTGGCATTTTTGTTTGAGTGGTGCTGGTGGTGGTTCTGGAGTGTTGAATTCAGGGTATTACGCTCAAGCTCTACCACTTGACCTACAGCCCTTTTTTTTGCTTTGGTCAAATTTGGGTCTGGTAGAGGCTCAGGCCTGGCTGGACTGTGAGGACATCACAGTAAAATCTTCTCACCTCTGCCTTCCTGTAGCAGAGATTACAGGTGTTCATGTCGGTGATGGCAGCTCACTACCATATCTGGCACAAGAACTTTAACTTATAGAGCTCAGGGACTAATTTAGTCATCTGAAGGCAATCGTGATAGAGCAAGACACATTTAGCAGACATTCATTATATAATTATATAATCAGAGTGACCACTTTCAAAACAACTGGTGAACAGATGATTTTGCTGGGGAAAGAAAGACTAGAGAAGGCAAAGTACACAGGACATAGACAGGAGGTTTGTTCACTGTTGTTTTTTTGTCGGTCGTGGGCCTGGGCACTGTCCCTGAGCTCCTCAGCTCAAGGCGAGCGCTCTACCCCCGCTTGAGCCACAGCGCCACATTAAACAGGTTTTGCACAACCAAGGGCAGGTGGTAGTCAGCCAACATTTGCTGAGCACTCAGTGGTGATGCAAACATTCTTCCTGACTGAAGCTGAGTGCTTCCATGGACAAAGGCCTTAACCAGACAAGACGTTTCCCCGCTTGGCGGTACTGGGGGGCTGAACGTAGGGCCTCCTGCTGGTGAGGAAAGTTCTCTTCTACTTGAGTCATGCCCCAAACCCCTTTTCTGCCTTGGTGTACTTTCAAGATAGGGTTTAGACCGCGTGAGCCACAATCCTCTTACTTGGGCTTCATATTGCCAGCAATGACAGGCATCTGCCACCAGGCCAAAGAAATGGTTGAGATGGAGTCTTACTCGCTTTTTAATGCAAGATCCCCTCATCGCACTACGGTTACAGACTTGCACCAGTACTTACCTGTGAATTTCAGGGGGGGGGGGAAATCATGATGTGCTGAAATTAGAATAGAAATCAGAAAGAAAAGAAAAGAAAAGAAAAGAAAAAGGGCTGGGAATGTGGCTCAGTGGTAGAGTGCTTGCCTAGCATCCAGGAAGCCCTGGGTTCGATTCCTTAGCACCACAAACACAGGAAAAGTGGGAAGTGGTGCTGTGGCTCAAGTGGTAGAGTGCTAGCCTTGAGGAAAAGAAGCTCAGGGACAGTGCCCAGGCCCTGAGTTCAAGCCCCAGGACTGGCAGAAAGAAAGAAAAGAAAGAAAGAAAAGAAAGAAAAGAAAGAAAAGAAAGAAAGAAAGAAAGAAAGAAAAGAAGAAAGAGAGAGAGAGAGAAAGAAAGAGAGAAAGAGAGAGAGAAAGAGAGAAAGAGAGAGAGAAAGAAAGAGAGAAAGAGAGAGAGAGAGAGAAAGAGAGAAAGAGAGGGGGGAGGGAGGGAGGGAAGGAAGGAAGGAAGGAAGGAAGGAAGGAAGGAAGGAAGGAAGGGGAAAAGGAAAAGGCAAGGCTTTGCCAGTACCACAGCAGCCTTTGTTCTGGACTTATCAATGAACTGCCTTCCTGGGCCTTCAGCCGTTACACTGAGCCAATCACCCCCTTTCTTCTGTCTCTCCTCTGCCTTCTTGTAACTGGGATTACCCCCTCCCCACCTCCTGCCTTTCTTTCTCCCAAATACAAAATGCCAACTAAATCGTTAGGTTAAGTGTGTGGCATGCTTCCTTTCTGCATTTCATCACCCTGGCTTCTGAAACACTTATTCTCTGCTTTCTCGTTTTCTTTTAGACTCCTCAGAAGACCTACTCCACTACCTATTTTCAGAAAAAATGGCTAAAAACAACAAGAGGGCTGTTCCTTCTACAAACAGGCTTTTATTTCCAGTACCTCCACGGCTGAAACAAAAGAAAGTCCTTTATTTATTGAATTTATTTTTGCACATTGTGGGGCCTGAACTCTGGGCCTGGGCGCTGTCCCTCACCTCTTCAGCTCAAGCTAGTGCTCTAACACCTAAGCGACAGCGCCACTTCCGGCTTTTTCTGCTTATGTGGTGCTGAGGAATCGAACCCAGGACCTCTGCATGCGAGGCAAGCACTCTACCACTGAGCCACCTTCCCAGCCCAGTTTGTTTTTTTTTTAATTTGGAGTGCCCACACCACTGGACAGTGTTTTTATAATACTGGGGGTTTGCTCAGCCCTCCACTCTCCCAATGAAGACCCAGTTAATGGCTCTCTTCAGGGACACTGTTTCCTGCTAGACCATACCCCAGAAAAGAACAGGTGTCACTTCAAGTGACCGTGGTCTCGGAAGATGAGAGGCAGCAGGTACCTCCGGTAACTGAGACAGCTGAGAAACAGCACACCAGCGTGGGTCCTCGTTCTCACCTCCATTATCATCATCAACGCAGCCCTCTCTACAAGTCGGAAAAGCTGCTTGAAATAAATTGCAATTCTAGATTTTCTGCAGTGTAAGACTGACATCCACTATTAGACACTAGATGCTTAAACCAAAACTTAAAACCATCTTGGAAAGCAGAATCAAATTTTGTCTGATCTATTTCCCACAGTTTCACACTTCAGAGGACAGGATGCACATGCAAGCGCGCACACACACACACACACACACACACACACATGCAAGCGCGCGCGCGCACGCACACACACACACACACACACACACACACACACACACACACACACACACACACACACACACACACACACAAGCCTCTTAGCCTCTTGCTCTTGTTTGGCTTTTCCCCTCAAGGCTGGCCCTCTACCACTTCCTCAAATGGCAGATTTGTAATTCTACACCCTGTTCTATTTTCCTATTACTAGTTGGCCCCTAGAACTTTCCTGAAGTTGCTCAAGTAAAGTTTGGTCAGGAAATACAACGAGTGGTTCTGGACTCCTTACTGTGCTTTTCAAGTGCACAGTAAATCGGATGATGAGTCTCATCTGGAAACTACTGAAGTAAGGAATCACTAGTGCTCAGTCTCCTTCTATTTATTTCTTTAATCACTAAGGAGGCTTACCATCCGGTCTTAATAGTTTAACTAGCGTCAATAAGTACATTACTCGAATCCAGCTCTCCTGAGATCTAACTCTTGTTCCAATTTTTTTTGGGGGGCGGGGGTTCCGGTCGTGGGGCCTGAACTCAGGGCCTGGGTGCTGTCCCTCAGCTCTTCAGCTCAAGGCTAGCGCTCTACCACTTGAGCCACAGCGCCACTTCCGGCTTTTTTCTTTTTGCTTATGTGGTGCTGAGGAATCGAACCCAGGGCCTCAGGCATGCAAGGCAAGCGCTCTACCACTGAGCCACCTTCCCAGCCCCTCTTGTTCCAATTTTTAACTGGTCTTCTCATTAGTTTATTTCCCACCATCACTGGTATCAGACATGCTCATCTGAAATGAGCAAAAGTACTACTTCAGTACAGAAGGCAAGAGGAGGAAGAAGATAGCACAGGGCACACAGCTGATCTACAGAGACAGGAAACACAGCGTAAACAAACAACAGGTATCACATCACAAGCATTCCTCTCCCTCGCACCCAAGGGCACCTTACCCCCATGTGGTAGAGGCTCAGGTCAGAAGCACTGTTATCACCCTTTTCCTATTTTCCCACCTGGCTCCATGTACTTCAGTGTCTCCCTCCCTCCCTTCCCTCACCCTGTTTCCCCGTGAATCAACGCCACCATTTCTCCCTGCTATAGTTAGATGTGTTGGGAGCCTACCCCCTACATCCCTGTTTCGATGGTGTTTGAAGGCACTGAGAGGTGGGTGAGGCTGGGAGTTTGCGCACAGAGACCTGGGCACACAGGCAGGGAGCTTGGGGTCTGGGAGTTCCCCACCTCCACAGCCTGACGCCAAAGGCCTCCAAACACCATAAACTCACCAGAACGTGAGGTATTTCATTTACTAAAGCTTCAGAAAATAAACGTACATACTACTTCACCCCACCTGTAAAACTGGGTGGGGAATGACCGGCTGGCCAGAGGGCAGATCAGGATAGAGAAACCAACTAGCCTGAGATGGGACAGACAGACACACGTGCTTCTGTTGTGATTTTCTTCCGCTGTTCTGGGCAGTCTGCCAACATCTTGATCATTTTGTATGTTATAAATATCCAATGGCCCTTGCTTTATGATTGCCACCACTGGCAGTAAGATTCCAGCTTGTCGGAGCTTACAAGTCCTCATGATCTAGTATCCACAAATTTCTGGTTCCAGTTCCTGCTATTTCCCTTGACTTACACCTGGACTCCCTTCTCAGTCCTTAACTTGCTACACCTAAAATTATCCTGGCCTTCAAAACCTGTGCCCCTCACCCTAACCCCCTCCAGCATTTTGGAGATATTTGCATTACCACTCTCTTTCCTCAAAACTCTTCAGCCAACGGATGTGGAATGCCCTGTCGTTCAGATGCGTGAAGGCAAAGCTCGCTGGGTCCACTGCTGTGCATAATACACTCAATGCAAATGTAAACGTACCCCAAGGAGAGATTTTTACTAAAACGACATTTGAATCTGAGAGCTACAGTCAGCCACGCAAGTATTAGAACTATTAAAATTTAAATTTTTCTTCCTTTTCTCATTTTTGCTACGAAAACCCCCTCTTTATTTCTTCACAAGGAAAGCTACACACAGGCCTTGTACCAGATTACAAGGGAAGCCCTAGAGTGTCAGGAGACAAGCATCAGACAACAACGTACTGTGCACTGGAGAGCGTAAGGACAGACCTAGACTCAAGACAAATTTCAGTTCCATCATTTATATCATGTATGTCCTAAAGACAGTCATCATTTATCTGAGGCAGTTTCCGTCTTTTCCTAAGAGTTCTGTGTCAGCCAAGCACCAGCTCACTCCTGTAATCTCAGCTATTCAGGAGGCTGAGAGCTGAGGATTATGATTCAAAGCCACCCCAGGGAAGCAAAGCCTCTGAGACTCCTATCTCCAGTTAACCATCAAAAAAGCAAGTGGTAAAGTGCTTAAAAAAAAAAAAAAAAAAAGGTTCAGGGTCAGTAACTAGGCCCTGAGTTCAAGCCAAGACTGGCACAAAAAAAAGGAAGGAAGGGAGGGAGGGAGGGAGGGAGGGAGGGAGGGAGGGAGGGAAAGAAGAGAAGAGAAAAGAAAAGAAAAAGGGCTGGGAAGGTGGCTCCGTGGTAGAGCGCTTGCCTTGCATGCATGAGGCCCTGGGTTCGATTCCTCAGCACCACATACACAGAAAAAGCCAGAAGTGGCATTGTGGCTCAAGTGGTAGAGCGCTAGCCTTGAGCTGACGAACCGAGGGCCAGCACCCAGGCCCAGAGTTCAGGCCCCACAACCAATGGAATGGAAAGGTGAAAGGGGAAAGGGGAAAGAAGGAAAGGAAAGGGGAAAGGAAAGGGAAATGGAAAGGGAAAGAGAAAGGGAAAGGGAAAGGGAAAAGGAAAAGGAAAGTTCTGTGTCATAAAGCTAGGCACCAATTAACTTATCAAAAACAAAAACAAAACCAACAGAATGGAACTGTGGGTTAAAAGTTGTAGAGCATTAGCCTTGAGCACAAAGGCTCAGAGACAGTATCCAGGCCTAGTTTAAGCCCCAGAACTAGTGTGTGCACGCACACACACATGCACAGTTCTGTGTCATAAAAATAGGGAAGACATAGCCAGACGCCGGTGGCTCATGCCTGTAATCCTAGCTACTCAGGAGGCTGAGATCTGAGGATCACGGTTCAAAACCAGCCCAGGCAGGAAAAGTCCATGAAACTCATCTCCAATAAACCACTCAGAAAACCAGAAGTGGTGCTGTGGCTCAAGTGATAGAGTGCACTAGCCAAGAGCTGAGGGGCAGCGCCCAGGCCCAGAGTTCAGGCCCCCACAATGGACCAAAAAAACAAAAAAACAAACAAACAAACAAAAGAAAGGGCAGGGGGAGATTTGCCAGACACTGGTGGCTCACGCTTGTCATCCTAGCTACTCAGGAGGCTGAGATCTGAGGATCGCAGTTCAAAGCCAGTCCAGGCAAGAAAGGCTTTTCTACCCATGAGACTCTTGACAATGAACCACCAGAAAACCAGAAGTGGTGCTGTGGCTCAAGTGGTAGAGCACTTGCCTCGAACTGAAGAGAGCTCAGAGACAGTGCCCAGGCCCAGAGTTCAAGACCCACAACCCACAAAAAAAAGAGAGGGGAGAATTTAACCTATCCCTGGAGAACAGAAAGGAATACAAAGAAAGAATAAAACTCCATTTCCAGATCACAATGACTAAATACAAGAAAGAACCTTGTGGGGAAAAATAAGCCACACTATCTCGAGAGTGTGTGTGTTCTAGTACAGAGTGATTACAGACCCAGTAAGCTGCAGTTTTAAAATGAAGGTTGAAACTGCAGTGGTAGATGAAAGGGGGCCTCTCCAACATTTGCTCCGGGTCCAGCGACTCTCAGCAGTTGGCTGGAGTCTAAGCTGCGTTATCCTGCCGGGCTGCAACAAAGGGACGGCCCCTCCCGACCCTGGGTGAGACAATGTGATAAATGACTGCTCTGTCAAGGGACCCTGAGATGGAGATGTCTGGGAGCAGAAGGGGAATGTATCTAATTTAGGAGGCCTGGGGGAAGGGGAAATAGAGGAAGCAGAGTGACTGACAGACAGGTGCACCACCTCCTTGTCACACAAACACCTGACCAGAAAACTTTAGGAGTAAACCCTGCAAAACCCCACAGCACACAAACTGGAGCTTAATGCTACCATGTCACAGGAGACCTAGTTTGGTCACTCCCAAGTCACTTGGACTTTAAGGAAACCGTTTCTACCTTCCCAGACCTCTATTCTCTATCTCCAAGTCCAAACTTAAGAAAATACTGCTTGTCCGGGCTGGGAAGGTGGCTCAGTGGTAGAGCACTTGCCTTGTATGCATGAGGTCCTGGGTTCGATTCCTCAGCACCACATAAGCAGAAAAAGCCAAAAGTGGCGCTGTGGCTTTGAGCTGAAGAGCTGAGGGACAGTGCCCAGGCCCAGAGTTCAAGGCCCACGACTGACCAAAATAATAACAATAATAATAATAAAACTAATAATAATGCTCATTTGAGTTCTGGGGATGGAATTAAATACAAAGTCCCTTCCTTCCTTCAATGCCCCCAGCCCACTAACGACTGCTGAGTCAGAACTGAGTCAAAGTACGGGAGCTCATGCTCAAATTAAGGAAATATCCATTGCCATCGAGAGAGAGAAAGAGGGGAGGCCCATCATCTCAATTCCTCTTCCCATGCTGTCGTTGTTTATACAACTCTCCCTAACAGAGGACTAACCCTGGCTGGCTCCACAGGACCTCTCTGCTGGGGAGCTTTACTGATGATGACAGTCAACACAGACTATGAATTCATAAGTCAGCACATAAGGCATTTCCAATTGAAAAAAAAAATGTTATCAGAATTGACTGTGGTATAAATGCCAGCCTTGAAAACAGCTATCCAAAGAATAGTGAAATCATTCATTATGCAGTCAGCATGTGATAAAAGAATAGTAAAGCAAGTTTACTAAAACTGCATGTTCAGAAACAAGCAAGCAGCATGAAAGAGTCCTTCATTAAGTCGGGCACGAGTGGCTCACGCCCACCATCTAGCTACTCAGGAGGCTGAGATCTTGAGGATTGCGGCTCAAAGCCAGCCCTGGCAAAAAAGCCCTGTGAAAGTCATTTCCACTAAAAGTGGGGCTGTGGCTTAAGAGATAGAGCACTAGCCTTGAGCAAGAGCAGCTCAGGAACAGCGCTCAGGCCCTGTGTTCAAGCTGTACAACCAACCAAAATAAAAGTATTATGTATTAAAGTTACTGTTACACAATAATAATATATTATTGTGCAGAAAACTTTAAAAGCCACATTGACCTTTACCTGCAATTAAGTATAACATGACAGAGTGAAGAAGTGAGAATTTACTTCGGGTATCCAGTTCCCTTTGAGGATTACTGTTAAAATTTATGCTCCCAGGCTGGGAAGGTGGCTCGGAGGTGGAGTCCTTGCCTCACATGCATGAGGCCCGGGTTCGAATCCTCAGCACCACAGAAAAGAAAAAGGCCAGAAGTGGCGCTGTGGCTCAAGAGATAGAGCGCTAGCTTTGAGCTGAAGAGCTCAGGGACAGCGCCCAGGCCCCATGACCGACAAAAAATAAAAAATAGCTAACTAAATAAATAAACTTATGCTCCGGCATGATCTAAGTTATTACTGTAGGTTCTGAACATCAGATTTAATAACTACTCACCAGCAAGGTATTTATACTCTAACGGCATGTGACCACCAGGAGAAAAAAGAAATCACTATTTTGCTGGGTTGAGATGGATTGAGTTGTTAGTTTCTTGAAGGTGAAAAAAAGCTAATGAATCTATTATAGGGAGAGAATATCTGTGGCCTTTCTAGAATTTTAATGGATTAAAAGAAAAATGACCACTCAGGCCAGCCCAGGCAGGAAAGTTAGCACCAAAAAACCCCCCAGAAGTAGAGCTATGGCTCAAGTGGTAGAGCGCTAGCCTTGAGTGAAAAAGCTCAGGGACAGCACCCAGGCCCTGAGTTCAAGCCCCAGGACTGGCACCAAAGGAAACAGTGAGTTCCGGTTCATGAGCTGGCATTCCTAATCACAGAATCTCAGAACTTCAAGAGATTTTATTGTTCAACTAGTCAAAGTCATCCGATGCATAAGAGACTGCAAGAGACTAGCAAGCAGAAACGTAAGATCTGGTCTACAGTTTTGTCTTTTAAGTTTTCAATTGGTTGTCTGATGTTGAAGGGAAAAAAAACTTGAGGAAAGTTTATATTAAAAAAATGAGTCCTTCCCATCCCTTGAGGAATCAGTAAGCTCTAATTCTGATTCATGGTTGTTCATGACAAGATCCCACGGAGGCTAATGAGCGACTGGTCTTTTAAAATGAAAATGTACGCTCCATTTCACCAACTAATACATCGGGCCTACTCCCAAACTAGATTGCCTATCCAGCTCTGAGGGTGAGTTTTCACATCTACAACTTCAATAATGGGAAGTCATCCTGAACTGTGCTCAGTATGCTCTTTTCAAGTTAAACAGGTATTCATACCCTTTCTTCCCATACGGCCTGCTCCTCCTCAAGCCTCCTCCCCAAACAGATACTTTCTTTCACCTGTAACACTAAGGAGTAACACAATAGTCTTAACATAGGACACTCAGCTGAGCGCCAGTGGCTCACACCTGAAATACTAACAACTAAGGAGGCCGAGATCTGAGGATCCAGACCAAAAAGTCCATCAGGCCGGGCGCTGGTGGCTCACGCCTGTAGTCCTAGCTACTCAGGAGGCTGAGATCTGAGGATCGCGGTTCAAAGCCAGCCCGGGCAGGAAAGACCGTGAGACTCCTATCTCCAATAAACCACCAGAAAACCGGAAGTGGCGCTGTAGCTCAAGTGGTAGAGCGCTCGCCTTGAGCTGAAGAGCTGAGGGACAACGCCCAGGCCCAGAGTTCAAGCCCCACGACCGACAAAAAAAAAAAAAAAGAAAGTCCATCAGACTCTCATCCTCAATTAACAAGCAAGAAGACGGAAGTGGAGGTGTGGCTCAAGTTGTAGAGTGTCAGCCCTGCCAAGCAAGAGTGTGAGGCCCTGACTTGAAGCTCCAATACCAACACACAGTATCATGCAGGCGGAAGCAGCAGCCTTGCCCAGAGAGCAGGCCAAGTAACAGGGAAGGCTAATCAATCACAGCTTGAAGACAGGAGCTGGGGAGTGAGGGAAGAGGGAGCCAGCCAGAGACGACCAAATGTGATCAACTACCAGGGCTGCAAGTAAGCTGACTGCTGGAGGGTGTGAAGAAGAGGGGCTGGGGTCCACCCGCCAGATGAGGAAGGGAGGGAAGCCATGCAGGAGGAGCAGGGAGCTCAGGGTCACTTTTGGAGAAACCCACCTCATGGTTTCTTGGGAAGGCTGGGGGCCTGGCAGCAGTCTGAGGATCACAGATCAAAGTCTGGGGGAGGAGGGCCTGTCCTCGTGTGTGAGGGGTGTGAGCGTGAGCGTGGTAGGCAGGACAGATGCCTCCTTCATCCAGGAGGGTTTGTCTAGAAAGGAGGCAAGAGCTTTATAAAGCCCGGGACGTGAGTGAGACGCAGAGTGGCGAAGCACCTAAAATCAGAGCCTTGCCTCCAATTAACCAGAAAAAAGCTAGGATGGAACTGTGGCTCAGTGGCAGAGCGCTCGCCTAGCACGCACGAAGCCCTGGGTTCACTTTCTCAGTACCACAAACACAGAAAAAGCCAAAGGGGCGCTGTGGCTCAAGTGGTGTAGCGTGATAAAAGAAGCTGGGGGGGAGGGAGGGCGGGGGGGGGGCTGGGAAGGTGGCTCAGTGGTAGAGCGCTTGCCTTGCATGCCTGAGGCCCTGGGTTCAATTCCTCAGCACCACATAAGCAAAAAGAAAAAAGCCGGAAGTGGCACTGTGGCTCAAGTGGTAGAGCGCTAGCCTTGAGCTGAAGAGCTGAGGGACAGCGTCCAGGCCCAGAGTTCAGGCCCCACGACCGGACCCAAACAAACAAACAAACAAACAAAGGCTCTGGGACAGTGCCCAGGCCCTGAGTTCAAACCTCGGGACTGGCAAAGTTCAGTTAAGTTGTTCCTTTAGCCAGGCATTATGACATTCGTCCGTAGTCCAGCTATTCAAGAGCCAAAGCAGAAGGGTCACTCCAACCTAGACATTCAAGTTGCCAGTCTAGACAGCATGGAAAGACTCCACGTTCTGTAGGCACCAGTACAAGCGAGTACTAAATGAGTTAACTGACCATCATACTAGAATTCTTTATGCCCCAAATAAGAGACAATGTAGCCGGGCGCCAGTGGCTCACGCCTGTAATCCTAGCTACTCAGGAGGCTGAGATCTGAGGATGACAGTTCAAAGCCAGCCTGGGCAGGAAAGTCTGTGAGACTCTCATCTCCAATAAACCACTAGAAAACTGGAAGTGGCACTGTGGCTCAAGCTGTAGAGCGCTCGCCTTGAGCTGAGGAGCGCAGGGACAGCGCCCAAGCCCAGAGTTCAAGCCCCACAACCGACCAAAAAAAAAAAAAAACAAACTGTCAATAGGCACGTTTCAGAAACTAAACATCAGGGGCTGGGAATGTAGCTCAGTAGGAGAATGTATACTTAATATGCAGAAGGCCGCCAGGTGCTGGTGGCTCACGCCTGTAATACTAGCTACTCAGGAGGCTAAGATCTGAGGATCACGGTTCAAAGCCAGCCCGGGCAGGAGAGACCGTGAGACTCCTATCTCCAATAAACCACCAGAAAACCGGAAGTGGCACTGTAGCTCAAGTAGTAGAGTGCTGGCCTTGAGCTGAAGAGCTGAGGGACAGCGCCCAGGCCCAGAGTTCAAGCCCCACGACCGACAAAAAAAAAAAAAAAAATGCAGAAGGCCCTGGGTTCCATTCCCAGCACTACAAAGGGGGGGGGGGGGGAGGGAGGGGGAAGGGATGTTACAAACTTAATCACACTGTTAAGATCCAATGGTGAGGCCCAGGACTTGTATTTTGCAGAAACAAATGTTTACGCCTCCGCATTTCTAGTTATACTAGGTAAGAACACCAGTACTAGCCAACACTGGTGGTTCACAGCTATAATCCAGTCGACTTGGAGGCTGAGATCTGAGGACAGAGCCAGTACCCAGCAGGCAGGCAAATACAGGTGACCGTCGCGAAATTAACCCACAAAAGAGTGGGTATGGTTCGAGTGGCTGAGCACCAAACCAAAGCAATGAATCCATCGACAACCAAAAACTCCTAGCTACTTAGAGATGAGAGAATCTAGGTTCAAAGCTAGATCAGAGAAGTCTAAGACTGGATCTCCAAATAGGGAGCAAAAGCTGGCTGTAGCTGGCGGTGGTAGAGTAGCAGCCCAGTGGAGCAAGACCACCACCAGGCCAGTCTGGCCCAGGGCACTGCCATGCGACACACACCTGCATGTGCATGGGCCCTGCCTTCTCTACAGACTCAACCTAACCATAAACCTCCACTGACGTCTTGCTTTTGTTTTCTCAACGTTGTTTTGTTCCTGCATCAGCCTTCACAACCTTGACAAGTTTCTAATGAACTTCTTTTTCAAGAGAAGGCTGTTTTAAATTTTGACGTGTACTTAGCAGTGGTCTGGAATTTACAAGATAAATGGAGAGCCTAATGTCAGCCTTCGGATTTCCCTATCTTGTCTTCCAGCTAACATTTCAAGTATGTGATCGACGGTAATAATGACTTGCAGGGAAACCTACGCTCACATCCGACGCGCATTGCATCACATCCTTGCGCTCAGGGGAGCTCCAGATGGACCCTACACTAGATTGGACAGCAGGGACTGATGGACTTGTTCCAAAGCACTAAGCCACCATCTGCAGCCTTCTGTTAATTCCCTCCATCTCATCTGTCCCATTCCGAAATCTTTTTATATACCCATTGCACCAATAACCAAGATTTGTCCTGCACCTCGCTCCTTCCCATAAGGCAGAAATAAATATAATATTAAATTATTCTCAACTAAACAACGTTTTCACATTATTCTTTAAATCCTAAAACATTACTCTGTATTTAACAGCAAAAGTACCATGCAAGGCACTTTAGAGTACAATACTCGGTCACTAATGACACAGGAACTTGTCATGAAACGGTGAGAAAATTATCATTTTAGGCCATCTTTGTTCTGCTGCTAGGCTTGGCTCTCTCCTGGTTCTATTCCCAATTCAAGCCACGATATGTTGTGTGAGCTGTACATTAAACCCAAATTATTTCTAACATCTTTTCCGACTCTTACTGTCTGCCGGACTCCAGAACGTGCTGGAGTTGCCTGTACACAATAAAGAGCATTCAACATCAAGTGAGAGTCCAGCAATGGTGTCACTGGGGGCAGAGATGGGGTGTAGGGCTACTCAATCCATCAGGACAACCTCAAGTTTTCACAGACTGCCTAGGCTACACCGTGAGATACTGTTTCAGATAAAATCAATCAATAAATATATACAACCTGCAGTTCCTGGTGGTTTTTGTTGTTTTTCTGTGTATGCATGTGCACACCAGCACATACAGGCACACATGTGCATTATCAGTACTGGAGCTTGAACTCAGGTCAGGGCCTTTCACTCAGTTCTTTTGCTCACAACTGGCGTTCTACCACGAGACAAACCTCCACTTTCGGCTTTTTGCCTATTATTTGGAAATAGAACTCTCACGGATTTGTCTGCCTGGGCTGACTTGTAACCATAATCCTCAGATCTCAGCCTGCTGAGTAGCTAGGATTATAGGCAGGCATGAGTCACCAGGGCCCAGCTATTGCTTCTTGCTTTGAGACAAGGTCTCATTACATGGACTAGAATTCACTATGTAGTAGCCTAGGTGAAGCTCATACTCACAACCCTCCTGCCTCAACTTCCCTAGTAACTGCTGGGATCACAGACATATACCTACACCCACAGTGATCACAGCTCTGCTTTTAGGAAATTATCTCTTTCACTTGTTCATTCATTCATTCAGTCAGTCAGTAAATATTTTCTGAGTCAACATACAGAGAAGATGACAAACAGATCCTGTGGATATAAGTGTAAAGGAGATAAGATCCCTGCTGATAGACCCATATTATTAGAGAACCATTTTCGAGAGAAAACAGACAAACTGAAGAGAAAAAGCAGGAAGAAATGAGTTGGCAAAACAGGGAGAAGGTGACATGTGAATGTTATTTTAAGCCTGGTGACGATAAATAAGAGATATCAGTAATGACTGAAGCTTACAGGTGGGAAATACTGTTCTCTTCATTTACTTATAATTTTTTATGGTGATGGGAGTGGGGATTGAATCCAAAGGCCTCATGCTTGCCAGGCAGGTACGCTAGCTTCCACATCTCAGTCCTTTTTCATTTGTGCTAGTTATATCTGGGTCTTGCTTGCTGCCTGGTTTTGTACCTGGGCCCCAATAGTACTGCACTAACTGGGAGATGATGCGTACTACCACACGCAGCTTCTTCAGGTGAAGTAGGAAAGCTGGGTTGGATTCCTCAGCACCACACACACAGAAAAGGCCGGACGTGGCACTGTGGCTCAAGTGGTAGAGAGCTAGCCTTGAGCAATTACAGCTCAGGGACAGTGCTTAGGCCCTGAGTTCAAGCCCCAGGACTGGCGATGATGGTGATGATGATGGTGGTGATGATGATGATGATGATGATGATGATGATGATGATGATGCAAGTAGATTGTATAAATTGCTGGGAGCAGTTCTGGAGATTCACATTCTAACCAAACTCCAGACAGGAGTATTGTAGAACAGGGTTTCTCAAGCTCATCACCACTGCCATCTGAGTCAGAGTTCTGTGTTTTGGAGGGCTGCCTTTATGGACTGTAAGATATCTGGCACTACCTCTGGCCATTGCCGTCAGCACACACAGACTTTTTCAGAGTGAGAAAAATACTCCTGCCTCTAGACGGTGCCAATCACCTTTTGTCTGTACTTCTGTCAGAAGAGACCTGGCTTCTCTGTATCTTGATAGCCCATCTATATGAAACAAAGGCTGGCTGATTTTATGGTAAGGTCATCTTACACCCAGACAACTTCCGCTCTCAAAGCCCAGCCCAGATCTTGCTCAGCACATATCTGTGCCTTTTACAGCTAAGGGCCTTTCCCTTTCATCAATTACTAGCACCTGAAGGACTGTATGCAGTTTTACGTTTGTATTATTTGTGGACTTATACTTCCTATGAGGCTTCCCTTTAAACCGTATGAAACATCCCCCACATCCACACAGCAGCCTGGGCAGCCAGCTAGGAAAGGGCACACAGCTCTGTTCTTGTTTGTATGCCCGGTCCTTGGGCTTGAATTCAGGGCCTGCTGTCCTTCAGCTTTTTTGTTTTTGTTTTTGTTTTTTTTTTGGTCAGCCATGGGGCTTGAACTCTGGGCCTGGGCACTGCCCCTCAGCTCTTCAGCTCAAGGTAGCGCTCTACCACTTGAGCCACAGTGCCACTTGTGGCTTTTTCTGTGTATGTGGTACTGAGGGATCAAACCTGGAGCTTCATTCATGCTAAGCAAGCACTCTACCACTAGGTCACATTCCCAGCCCTGTCCTTGAGCTTTTTGTGTTCAAGGCTAGTGCTGCTCTACCACTTGAGCCACAGCTCCACTCCCGGCTTGTTCTGGTAGTTAACTGGAGATAAGAGTCTCATGGATTTTCCTGCCCCGGCTGGCTTCAGGAAGGGGACCCTACAATTGAACTCTTCAGTCTGCCAAAATGCTAACTACGTAGGAAATGGAACTAATTCAGCTGTTTCTGGTGGTTTTTTGGGAAAAGAAAAAGTTCAACACCTTCCCAAACTTGTTCCCAGAGTGAGTTCTTTCCAAAGAGAAGTTTTAGCCCTCCCCTCCTTTCCTCTGGTGCCACAGTAACTCAAATACCCTTCTGCAAGTCATCTTTGACCCCTCAATGCCCAATGGCTGCTTTCCACTGTCATTCTCCTGTGTCTCTCTTATTACTCAGCAATGCTAATCCTGTGATCCTGTGACGGGGAGCAGAATCACTTTTTTTTTTTTTGGTCAGTCGTGGGGCTTGAACTCCAGTCCTGGGTGCTGTCCCTGCTTTTTTTAGCTCAAGGCGAGCACTCTACCGCTTGAGCCACAGCACCACTTCCGATTTTCTAGTGGTTAATTGGAGTCTCAGGGACTTTCCTGCCTGGCTGTGATCCTCAGATCTCAGCCTCCTGAGTAGCTAGGATTACAGGTGTGAGCCACCGGAGCCCAGCAGAATTGCTCTTAATACTTACTGACTTCCATCATGGGAGCCACCACACCTACCAGGAGCTTAGGGGTAGAGAAGAATCTGCAGTGATTACTGACATTTTATTATTTGCAGCCAGAAAAATCATACTTGATACACTTCTGAGTTCAATGTGCACAGGGTCGATCATCTAGTTCTACCCAGTGTTTCAATGGCAAATGACGATCTTCTTTCACTCTGTTCCAGCCCGGCAACCAGTGCTAGATTTAACCTACACACAGGGCACACAAGAGTTCTTAGTCTAGAACTTTAAAAGTTCTCCCACTACATGAAGAAACGTGACTAACAGCGAGCTGATACGCAAGGCTTACTGCAGCAATGCCTCCGTGGTCTCTCTCTCTCGACCTCTTTTTCTACCGGTCTGTATAAGGAAATACCTCTGATCCGGCCAGCTTTGCTAACCTGCACACCACGAACTCCTGAGTCCCGGGAGCTCTTCACTCATCATCATTGCCTCCCCCTGAGCGACTGGTTGCTTCATAGATATAACATGGGTTTTCTACTATATTGTAACAGATCCTTCTTGATAAATTTCCCAAGGCAACGGTAATAATCCGTACAACTTTATCATAATAATGAAAAGAATGGAAAAGAGAAAGATTTTTTTTTTTTTTTTTTTTGTCGGCCGTGGGGCTTGAACTCTGGGCCTGGGCGCTGTCCCTCAGCTCTTCAGCTCAAGGCGAGCACTCTACCACTTGAGCTACAGCGCCACTTCCGGTTTTCTGGTGGTTTATTGGAGATAGGAGTCTCACGGTCTCTCCTGCCCGGGCTGGCTTTGAACCACGATCCTCAGATCTCAGCCTCCTGAGTAGCTAGGATTACAGGCGTGAGCCACCAGCGCCCAGCGAGAAAGATTTTTTTAATTCCATTTTTACTTTAAAAAGTTGCATATTGGCTGGGAAGGTGGCTCAGTGGTTAGAGTGTTTGCCTAGCATGCATGAAGCCTGGGGTTTGATTCCTCAGTACCACATACACAGAAAAAGCTGGAAGTGGTGCTATGGCTCAAGTAGTAGAGAGTTAACCTTGAGAAAAAAAAAAAAAAAAAAAAAGCTCAGGGACAGTGCCCAGGCCCCCCAGGTCAGGCCCCAGAACTGACCAAAAAAAAAAAAAAAAAAAGTTGCATATTACAGAAATGGAAGTACAGGAATAAAGATGGGATCTATCCATCACTAATGTGAAAACTCCAGTCAGGAGGCTGTCAAGTAGATCCTTTTCCCTCCTGATCCCAGCATGATGCAAGCTGGTCTGGATGCTGTTTGTAACACATGGGGATTGAGAAGGTCAGAAACAATGGATAAAAATCAGTATATGTGTAAGATACTCACTCAAATCAATACCAATCTAGGAGTGGGAAACTTTTCATTATGGCAACCTGAGAAATCTTTCTTTGAACACCTTTCCCTCCGTAAAGGAAATAAAAAAATTGTCTCCCATAAGTAGGATTATTTACAAACAATCTTTCGGGAAAAGAGAACACACAATGGAAATGGAAGAAAGGATTTAAAGTAGATCTGTTAATTTAACAGACTTTGTCAAGCAAATCCACCATCCCTAGTGTGCTATTTATTGTGCCTAATAGAACCAACACTCAGGGAAAAGGTAGTCATTAAAAAGGACTGGTCATGGGACTGGGAAGGTGGCTCAGTGGTAGAGCGCTTGCCTTGCATGCCTGAGGCCCTGGGTTCGATTCCCCAGCACCACATATGCAAAAAGAAAAAAGCCGGAAGTGGTGCTGTAGCTCAAGTGGTAGAGCGCTAGCCTTGAGCTGAAGAGCTGAGGGACAGTGCCCAGGCCCAGAGCTCAGGCCCCACGACTGGACCCAAAATAAATAAATAAATAAAAAGGACTGGTCAGAAGGGGGAAAACACAGCAAACAAGCCAGCTTTAAAAGTTTCTCAATTTTAAGTGAGTTACTCTGAGGGACTTTAAAGTTTAACATTAAAATATGAAGAAAGGATCATCATGGCCCCATCACTCCCCTATTTTCACTTTTTTTTTGGGGGTGGGGGGATGTTATGGATGGACGGAGGGGCATGAAAGACCAGGCGCAGTCTGCTATCACGTTAGGTTCAGGTTACCTACGGCCAAGTCACACAATTACTCCAGAAAACCTGCCTAAGGAATGCGGGCTGCCTGTCAAGGTTACAAACTGTCCACTGCAGTGTAAGATTTACAAGAAAGTGACATCATGTAAACCTCATAAAGGTCGCATGGTGTCAGGAACTTTAAACGAGAAAATAAATACTATCCTCCATCTAGTTTTGTATACTAATTTCAAGTCAGCATACATAAATACCACACAGCACACAAGAGCATCACCGTAAAGGGTCACTTGCTCTGTGAAGGAAACACTGCTTTTGGCTGTGAAAGTAACTGATTTCACACGAGGCTATTTACACAAATTATAGGATTTTAGCACCTTAATGCAGGCCAGAACTCTACCCCTCCTCCACCAACCCAGAGCAAGTCCCAGGACATCAGGAGAAGAACACAACAATGGAGTGAAGAGAAAACAAAGGCAGGGGGTTCAGGACTTAACCCCAGCTGAGAGAGAGAGAACAGCATTGTGGCTCAGAGGGCGAATGCTTGCCTGGCAGTTACAAGACCCTGGATTCAATACTCAGCACCAAGCCTTTGGCCTTCAGCTGTAAGGACCAAATGAAATAGCCCAGACAAGACTAGGTGATAGGTGCTTCCAGAAAAGACAAGAGCCACGGGAAAGAGGAAAACACTGCCTTGATGTTCTGTAATATGTTCCCTCAAGAAGCTCAAGTACACTAGGCTGCCTAGGTCGCCACCACAATGCCATCCTCTCTAGAAACCATCTACCCAGGGTAGATACCACCTTGGGATCTTTGCCTGGAAACCCAACGACATTCAAGAAATCATGAACCATTATTAGAGTTCTGTCATTTGAAACTGATGGGAAAATGGATGTGTTATGTGTCCGGAACACATATTATCACCACCACCACATGTGTGCGCGTGCTCTCTCTCTCTCTCTCTCTCTCTCTCTCTCTCCCCAACTCAAGTCCTGAACTTTTGACCTGGTTGCAGCTGAGCTGAGCCCCCTCCCAGGTCCACCAGGGCACCCGCTCCAGGGCTGACAAGAGTGCTGGCGGGCAATGGCCGCAAGGCCACAACAGCACAAAGCAGCCAGCCTGCCGCGGAGGCCTTTATAGAGAGAGCCAGGCAGCTTCACATCTCCCTCCCTACTGCTCCTAAACACGCTTCTTTAATGATTCCCCAAGAAAGGAATAAAACCTAACATCTGTTTCCCAGGTTTACTGACCTGTACAACCGCTGACAGCATGCAAATCTGGAAGCCTCGCCACTTCCTTCAATTTCTCTAAATGCGAACACTGAAGAGTTTGAATGGGGGGGAGGATCACTGTTTTGTGGTGTAGAGCCAGGGACGCTCCTCGGTGGGCACCAGTCCTCCACCCCCGAGGACATCTCATGTTGGCATCTGGCTTACTTTTACACAGATGTGAATTCTGTCTTGCTTAATTTTGTGGAACACTATCAAGACAGCCTAAAATACAACTGGGCGGCTCAGTACAAGCAACCATCTGCCCTGTGACCAGGTGAGGCTCAGGGCTAGATTCCTGGTGTGCTAAGGGTCCAAAATGAGGACTGGCCAAGCACAAGAAACACGCATGTGCAGCGCAGAGACGCGGGGGAGGGGGGGAGCCCCCGGCCGCCAGCCACCTCCGCGGTGCAGCCAGCTGGGTTTCCATCTAGCTGGTGTGACACACACCCTTTCTTTCAGGGCTCCCGTCGCACACACACCATTCTGCCACATGCCCTGTCCCTGAGCTCACTCTGAAAAGGAACCACAACTGGACTGCAGGTCATCTCTCTGCCATTGAGTCTGGGTTTCAGATGGCTCATCCGTGCAAGAATTTTATGTTAGATGAACTCTAGGTATTTCAACAGACCCAAAATTCTGTGATTTTAGGAGTGTTTTTGAGCATGCATAACAAGCATGGTGGCGAACCCTGGTCAGGATCCGTACCACCAAGTAACGTTCTACCAAATGAAACCTACAAATCCATCCTCGGCGCATCTGAACTAGGGATTTTTCTTCTTTCTGTTCAATGTCCAACTTACTTTTAAAATAGCTTCCGAGGCTTAAAGATTAACCTTTTCCTCAATTAGACCTAAAAATTGTGAGGAATTCTGGAGGACAAATGTCTTAAAACTATCTTTTGCCCTTCTTTCACTCCTCTTTGTTTGGTTGTATTTGAGATCCTCGTACATAGACCGTGAATAAAACCCAGGTCTAGTTTGTGGCTTGCCTGTCCTCCATGCTGCAACTCATGTATGAAACTGGGGCCTCTCCAGAGAGCGGTGTCACCCACCCTCATATTTTCATTTTTCACTGGGTGCTGTTCATTGCTTTTTTGTTGTTCCGTCTTCATATTAGCCTCTAGCAAACACTAGTCCACATCTGTCGAAAACATGGGCTCAGTGTCTTTCTCAGTAGTTCTTACTGTTAAAGAGCAATGGTCTAGGCCGAGGAGGTGGCTCAGTGGTAGAGTGCCTGCCTAGCATGCATGAAGCCCTGGGTTTGATTTCTCAGTACCACATACACAGAAAAGGCCAAAAATGGCTCTGTGTCTCAAGTAGCAGACAGCGGCTCAGGGACAGAGCCCAGGCCCTGAGTTCAAGACCTAGGACTGGCAAAAAAAAAAAAAAAAAAAGGAACAGGCTCAGGATCTTTGTGATTCTTTCCTCAGCAATGCTACTTGGGGCCAGATACACCTTTTAGTGAGGAGCAGCACCATAAATTAAACTACAGTGACTAAGGGATGGGCCTCACTCCGTGTGCCCCGCTGGGCTTTATTTCTTACTACCCATTGACAGACTTCATCCAGGACTTACTGATTTGCTTATTATCTGGCTCATTCTACGAAAAAGAAGGCAGTTATTTTTGTGTTGTGTTTACAAGTTTCACACCAGCACTTACTCGGCCTAACACACAAAGAAACATCAACTCTCCCCACTGTAATCCTAGCTACGCAGGAGTCAGAGATCTGAGGATCACGGTTCAAAGCCAGCCCAGGCAGGGAAGTCCATGAGACTCTTACTTTTGCCAGTCCTGGGACTTGAACTCAGGGCCTGGACACTGTCCCTGAACTTTTTTGGCACAAGGCTAGCACTCTACCACTTGAGCCACAGAGCCACTTCCAGCTTTTCTGTGTGTGTTACTGAGGAGGTGAACCAGGGCTTCATGCATGCTGGGCGAGCACTGTACCACTAAGCCACATTCCCAGCCCCTCCACGAAACTCTGATCTCCAAGGAACCGCCAGAAAACCTGGAAGTGGTGCTGTGGCTCAGGTGGTGAAATGGTCACCTTGAGCTGAAGAGCTCAGAGACAGTGCCCCAGGCCCTGCCTTCAAGCCCCAAGACCAACCACAACAACAACCACCACCAAAGAAATAGGAACTCAGCTGGATGCTGGTGTCTCATGCTTATCATCCTAGTTATTCAGAAATCTAAGCTCTGAGGATGGCAGTTCAAAGCTAGCCTCAGGCAGGAGAGTCCAGGAGACTTTTTTTTTTATAATCAATTGTGAAGCTTCTTAACTCAGGGCCTCGGATACTGTCATGATCTTTTGTGCTCAAGGCTAGAATTCTACCATTTTGAGCCACAGCACCTCTTCTGGTTTTCTGGTGGTCCATTGGAGGTTAAGAGTCTCCCAGACTTTCCTGCTGGGCTGGTTTCAAACCTTGATCCTCAGATCTCAACCTCCTGAGTATTACAGGTGTGAGCCACTAGCACCTTGTGGAAGACAGCTAACCTTGAGCAAAAGAGCTCAGGGATAGGGGGACAGGAGAGAGGGGAGGGGTCAGGGAGATGAGGGGAGGGAGAGACGAGGGGAGGGGAAGGAGGAAGAGAATGAGAGAGAGAGAGAGAGCGAGAGAGCGCACAAGAGAGACAGAAGAAACATGATCTTGCCCCTGTACTCAGTTTCAGTAGAAGGCTTAAAAAAGATCTTCTGGCCAGGTACTGGTGGCTCATGCCTATAATCCTAGCTACCCATGAGGCTAAGGCCTGAGAATAGTTCAAAGCCAGCAAGGACAGGGAAGTCTGTGAGACTCATCTCCAATTAACTACCAAAAACCATGACGTAGAGCTGTGCTCAAGTGGTAGAGTGCCAGCTGTGGCCAAAGACTAAGGGACAGTGCCCAAGCTCCAGAACCAGCACACACAAAAGAAAAAAGGAAAGAAAGGGAGGAGAGGGGGAGAGAGGAAGGAAGGGAAGGAGGGAGGGAGGGAAGAGAGAGGGAGGGGAAAGAGGAAAGAGAGGAGAAAGACAGAGACAAGACAGGACAGGACTCCTGGGCGCTGGTGGCTCACGCCTGCAATCCTAGCTACAAAGCAGGCTGAGATCTGAGGATCATAGTTCAAAGTCAGCCCAGGCAGGAAAGTCTGTGAGGCTCAGGTGGTAGAGCACCAGCCTTGAGCAAGAAAAGCTCAGAGACAGCACCCAGCACCAGTACAAAAACAAAGGCCAGTATGTTTCAATTAAAATAGTTTCCTGGGAGTGCAGTTCAACAGTACAACACCTGCCTGTCTAGTACACTGGAGACCTTCTTTCTTGATCCCTAGTCCTGCCAGGAAAAAAAAAATACATGTTTCCTCACTCAGTCCACTACATCTAGTCATCATGAAATGAATACCCTAATCAGGGCTAACTTATTATTTCCTGTAGTTGAGGCCTCTTAAACCTTTGATTGAAGAACCTCCTTCAGAATTGATTAAAATGTTAAACCACAAACACACTGCCAGCAGATTGTGTATAAGTATACGAACTCAAAAATCTACGGCCCATCCTTTGGCACCATGTTTAGGAACTGTTGATTGTATTTTTAAGTTCCTCCTAACCTTTAGTCTTTTTTTTTCTGGGGGGGGGGGCAAAGAGGGAGGAGCCAGTCTTGGGGCTTGAACTCAGAGCCTGGGCACTGTCCCTGAGCAGCTTTTGCTCTCTACCACTTGAGCCACAACACCACTTCTGGCTTTTTCTGTGTATGTGGAACTGAGGAGTGGAACCTAGAACTTCATGCACACTAGGCAAGCACTCTACCACTGAGCCACATTCAGTACTTGTTTTAATGTGCACATTCATGGCTTGTGCTCCCAGTAAGGAGTTAATCCAAGGAAACACCAAGTATAACATTCAAGACTCAGCATATTATACCCAGGTGATCATGCGGGTTAGGTAAGGGACTTTAAGCCACATAAAACCACAATCAGAGCCCAACACCAACCAGTGGCTCACATCTATAACCCTAGTTACTCAAGAAGCTGCCAGCTGAGAATCAAGGTTACAAGCTAACCAGATACACCAGCAGAAAAGTTCAAGAGACTTTTATCTCCAATTCACCAGCTCCACTGATAGAGAGCCAGCCATGAACAAAAAAGCCTGGTAAGATTCAAGGCCCAGACTTCAAGCCACAGTACTAACCAAAAACGAAAGAACTAGAAAGAGACACAGCAAAGCTAAAGATTAGGTTCTCAAAGGCAAGAAGCTCATTAAAAGATGTAACAAAGCAATCCATTAATTTTCATTATCCTGCTACCATAAGAACTACATAAATGATTCTACATGAACATTTCCAGTTCCCTAGAGGTACTGAGACACACTTCGTGATAAACCTTGGATCAGACCACTGAAAAATCTCCCTTATCAAGTAAGGTACTAGTTTCTGAGAAGACCACTTGGTTAGGGGAAAGTGCTAAATCTCTGAAGATGAGACCAATTAACTTTTCTCTTTGGAGTCAACAAAACTTAGCCAACCACTAAAATATTAAGCAATTACATAATGCTAGATTAAATAGTATACAAGCTGGGCAACAAGCCGGGTGGCTCACGTCTATAATCCTAGCTCCTCAGAAGAAAGATTTGAGGATCACAGTTTGAAGCCAGCCTAAGCAGAAAAGTCCATGCGACTCTTATCACCAATTAACCACCCCAAAATCAGAAGTAGAGCTGTGGCTCAAAGTGCTAGAGCACTAGCTTTGAGCACAAAAGCTCAGGGACAGCACCCAAGCCCCATGAACAAAAAATAAACAAACAATGTGGCTCTGAGGTACTTTTTTCTTTTTCTGGTCTTAGGGCTTGAATTCTGGGCCTAGGTGCTGTCCCTCAGCTCTTTAACTCAAGCCAGCGCTCTACCACTTGTTCCATAGCTCCACTTCCGGTTTTCTGGTGGTACACTGAAGGTAAGAGTCTCAGGGACTATCATGCCAGGGCTGTCTTGGAATCGAGATCCACAGATCTCAACCTCAGAGTAGCTAGGATTACAGACATGAACCACTGGCACCCTGCTCTGAGCTACTTATTAACTGCCAATCTTCTGACAGGTCAGTTATGAGCCTAACTGATATTATCTACTTCTATCTATATAAAGCACATAGTACGTACTTAATGATGCCAATGATTTAATTCAGTGTCACTAATCCACTGTCTTAACCACCCGCATACTTCAGTCTCCTATGAAAAAATCCCTACTGTATGACACAAATACATTGTGAATATATTTAGGAACTTATAAATATGCAATAGGCTACAATGTTACAAGTTTTTAACCTCATGGGTGATAGTGGGTTATTTCAAATTTTTATGTTTTTTGCTATAATGTTCAAGCTTTATATAATTTTATGCATTTGTATGTGTGCCCATACTGGGACTTGAACTCAAGGCCCAGGCAATTATCCCTAACCTTCTTGAGATCAGGACTCTTATTACTTGAGTTGAAGCTCTACTTCTAGCCTCTGCCCCCCCCCTTTTCTAAAATAGTTTATTGGAGATAAGAGTTGCACGGACTTTCTACCCCAGCTGGCTTTGAATCACCATCCTCAGATCTCGGCCTCCTGAGTAGCTAGGATTACAGGCGTGAGCCACTACCACCTGGCAATTTTATGTTATTATTTTTTAAACCACAATTAAACAATGTAAAGGATCATTAACCGTACACTCACAGATTTCTGGACTGATGATTACAAACACTTTATTTAGGGCACACAAACACTGAAGTCCTTAGACATATCTCCAAGCCAGGTGCTGGTGGCTCACGCCTGTAATCCTAGCTATTTAGGAGGCTGAAATCTGAGGATAACAGTTCAAAGTCGGCCTGAGCAGAAAAGTCTCTGAGACTCTTATCTCCAATTAACCACCAGAAAACAGAAGTGGCGCTGTGGCTCAAAGTGGTAGAGCGCTAGCCTTTAGCTCAGGGGCAGCACCCAGGCCCACAGTTCAAAGCACCATGATCAACAACAACAACAAAAAAATCTCCAAATGATAAGAAGCTAAGGAGTTTAATGGTAGAAGCCTCACTAGCATGAGACCATGTGTCCAATCTCCCAGCTCCCAGCACCAGGAGAAACAAAAGTATGTTGCCTTTCCTGAAGAAATCCTCTATATTCAAGGCTGCTAACGAAATAAAAATATTCTTAGCATGCCAATATAAAAACATCAGCCCAAGCTGGGCGCTGGTGGCTCACACCTGTAATCCTAGCTACTCAGGAGACTGAGATCTGAGGATCGCGGTTCAAAGCCAGCCCGGGCAGGAGAGACCGTGAGACTCCTATCTCCAATAAACCACCAGAAAACCGGAAGTGGCGCTGTAGCTCAAGTGGTAGAGCGGTCGCCTTGAGCTGAAGAGCTGAGGGACAGCGCCCAGGCCCAGAGTTCAAGCCCCACGACCGGACCCAAAAAAAAAAAAAAAAAAAAAACATCAGCCCTTCAAATATGAGTGATTGCTTCACATTAAATGGAAGCCAAGTCTTGAGGATTCTATAAATCCAAATGTTCAGCCAGGTGATCAAGAGTTAAAAAGAGAGGTGATCTGTCCCACAGGTGAAAACTGGCTTTTTTTACAATAAAATAAAATAAAGCAAAACACGGGCTGGGAAGGTGGCTCAGTGGTAGAGCGCTTGCCTACCGTGCGTGAAGCCCTGGGTTCAACTCCTCGGTTCCACATACACAGGAAAAGCCAGAAGTGGCGCTGTGGCTCCGCAGGCTGGCATGTTAGCTACTCTGGAGGCTGAGATCTGAGGATTCTGGTTAAAAGCTAATCAGGGCATGAAAGTCTGTAGGACTCTTACCTCCAATTAACCACCAAAAAGCCTGAAGGTGAGCCTTGACTCAAGTGGCAGAGTGCTAGCCTTGAGCACAAAAGTTCAGGGACAGCACCCAGGCCCTGAATTCAAACCACAAGAATGACACCAAAAAAATTTTAAAGCCAGGCTGGAGGCAGAGCTCAAATGTTAGAGCTCCAGCAGTGAGCAAGGAAATTGAGAGGCTGTGAGTTCAAGCCCCCATTAAAGAAGAAATGATATCCAACTTCTACCTGGTATTATTCACCATTTCTATCTTTTTTTTTTTTTGGGGGGGGGGGGGTCCGGTCATGGGGCCTGAACTCTGGGCCTGGGCGCTGTCCCTCAGCTCTTCAGCTCAAGGCTAGCGCTTTACCACTTGAGCCACAGCACCACTTCCGGCTTTTTTCTTTTTGCTTATGTGGTGCTGAGGAATCGAACCCAGGGCCTCAGGCATGCAAGGCAAGTGCTCTACCACTGAGCCACCTTCCCAGCCCCATTTCTATCTTTTCAAGTTGCTGTACATTTCCACTGTAGGGCCTAGGACCTAACCTAGTAATCTTTTCTTTCTTTGCCAGATCTGGGGCTTGAACTCAGGGCCTGGGCACTGTCCCTGAGCTTCTTTTTGCTCAAGACTTAGCATTTTACCATTTGAGCCAAAGCACCACTTTCGGCTTTTCTCTTTTATGTGGTGCTGAGGAATCAAACACAGGACTTCATGTATTCTAGGCAAGCATCTACTACTAATCTACATTCCCAGCCAGATTGTTTTCTTAAACAGGCCAATAAACTATTTGATATTTTTTAATTACCTAAGAAAAATGGAAATCAATTATACTGAATCAAAACTGATTAGTGTCCTCAGTTCTTCACAGTTGAGTCAAGTTTGGTAGACAACTAATTCAACATTTCTCAACTTTTGAAAAAAAAATCTCTACTTAAAACACAGCCATATCGCCCATCATCCTAGCTCCTCAGGTGGCTGAGATCTGAGGATCATAGTTTAAAGCAGCCTAGTCAGAAAAGTCTGTGAGAAGACTCTTATCTCCAATAAATACCAAAAGTCAGAAAATGGAGCTGTGGCTCAAGGGGTAAAATACAAGCCTTGAGCCAAAAAAAAAAAAAAAAAAGCAGCTCAGCACATGTGTGCACACACACACGCACACACACACAAAGGGGGGGCATATCAAAATAAATACGCATGCTCTACGATAGAGATACAAGAACCAGAGCGTTTAAGTAAGTAGGTTACCTAACGTCTCCAAAGAAAAAGATGTGTGAAGAATACTTACAGGGCATACATGTTGGAATCTAAATAGGTATCTGAGGTGAGTGTTTTTCAAATTGCATATATTTTAAGTGAAAAGAAAAAAGTTACTCCCCAGGAAGACTAGAATTAGAAGACGATCTCTTCGGGTGTCTGCACCAGTCACTGTGTAAGCTACAATCACTTCTCATTTCTGCTTTAAACATACTTGACCTCTTCAAACCATCTGCGTGCGTGTCTCTGTAGGGAGGGAGAAGCCACGCACGTGCAGGACCCGGGGCAAATCGCTCCCGGGCCGCTGGGAGCGCGGCTGGCTGTCTTCAGGCTGCAACGAGCCCACCTCTCCTTTTCCATCCGCAAAACGGGCGCGCGGGGACCGGGGACCGGGGGACCGGGGCCGTTCCCCCACAGGCTTCCTGACCCGCGTCCTCTCCACGGTCCCTGGGAGCCCGCGGGGTGCGGGGTGCGGGGTGCGGGGCCCCGCGGCCTCCACGACACACGCAGCCCTGATTCGCTGGCCGTCGTCGGGGTGTTTTGTTTTGTTTTTTTCTGCTGACCCACTAAGGAAATTCAGAACATTCGGGAGTAACTGTCAGAAAACAAACCCACCCTCCCTCCCTCCGGCGGACTCCAGGCTCGCGAGCCTCGGCTCCCCGGATTCTAGTGACGGGGCTCCCACCGAGAGGAGGGAAAGTCGTTAGAAAACCACCCGGTACCCCTCCCCCTCCCCCTCCCCCTCCCCCTCCCCCTCCCCCCTCGCCGGCGGCAGCCCGCAACTTCCCCGCATTGTCCCGCGCGCCGCGGGAGCTCGGGCCGCCGGCGCCTGGGTCCCCGCCTCCCCCGGCCGGCGCTCGGCGCCCGGGCTCCGGGAGCGCGGCTTCCCCCGCGGGGCCGGGCGGGCGGGGGACGGGGGGGGGGATCAACACCAGAACAACACCAACACCAACGCAACGACACAACAACAACATCAACACAAAAGCCGCGCAAGTTTGCAGCCCCCCCCGGGCCGGGCGGGCGCGGCGGGAAGAGGCGGCGCCCGACTTTGCCCGCGGCCCCGGAGCCCCCCCCCCCCGGCCTCGCCGCGGGCGGACGAGCTCCCGGCGGCCCGACAAAAGCAGGCCGGGCCCCGGACCGCGCGGGCGCCGCCGCCGGACGTCCCGGGGCACGCGGGGCGCCGCGGCCCGGCCCCGCCGCTCACCTCGATCTCGAAGTCCGGCAGGCGGAAGGCGGTGCGGAAGAGCGAGCAGAAGTGCGCGATGGCCGGCACCTCCCACCAGGAGCGGAGCTCGCCCAGCCCCGCCGCGCCGCGCTCCTCCGGGCACATCGCCGCGCGCGCTCGGCGGCCGGGGCGCCGCGGCGGCGGCTCCGGCTCCGGCTCCGGCCCCGGCCCGCGGCGGCGCCTCCGCGCCTCAGCGCCTCGCGCCGGCTCCCGCCGCGGCGCCCGGGCTCCGCGCCACCCGCGGCTGAGGCGCGCGGCTCGGCGGGGCCGGGCCGGGGGTGGGGGGCGGCGGCGGCGGCGGCGGCGGCGGCGGCGGGGCCGAGTCTCCCAGGCGGCCGCGGCTCGGGCTGTCGGCGGGGTCCGCGCTCGCCCCGTCCCGCGGCGGCGCTGCGGCCGCCCCCGGTCCCGCACAATATAATCCACTCAGCGCCGGGGAAAACAGATGGGGCCGGGGGCGGGGCCGCGGCCCGGAGGGGCGGGGCCGCGGCCGGGGAGGGGCGGGGCCGCCACGCGGAGGGGCGGGGCCTGCGCGCCACAACAACAACCCCGCCCACCCCCGGCGCAGCCGGCGCGGCGCGGCGCGCGCGAGCGGGGGCGGAGGGGAAGGGGGCGTGGCGGAGGGGAGGAAGGGGCGGGGCCTGCGCAGGTTCCCCCCCTCCCCGGCCGCGGCCCGAGGGTCGTCCGGGCTCTCGCGAGGCCCCGCGGGGTCTCCCCGCTCCTCCCTCGGCCCCGGCCGCGCACGTGCGGGAGGCAGCGCGCCGAGGCCCGCGCCGGCCCCGGGACGGCGGGGTCCTGCCGAAAAGAGCCAGGAGTCGGACCCGGCCCGGACGCGGGGGCCGCGGCGCCCACCGGGCCTGACCGCCGCCCGGCCCCGGCCTCGCTGCGGCGCGCGCACCGCCCTCCCGCGGGGAAGGCCGGCCCGGCCCGGCCCCCGGGCCCCCGGGACCCCCGGGCCCCGCGAGCCGCGGCGCCCCGCGCTGGGAGGAGGGGTTTGAACTCGGGACCCGAGCTTCCCGCGGGGCTCTAGACGCACGCGCGCACGCGCACCCCCAGGCCCCCACAGGGTCCACGTGCGCCCAGCCTGCGAAGGCAACCCTCCGACAAGCCCTCCTTCCCGCCTACCTCGGGGGTCCCTCCGTGGTCACAGCCGCACCAACACACGGTGCGCTCACCACGCACAGATCTGTCTGCACTTGGCACAGTGGTCACAGCCGCACCAACACACGGTGCGCACACCACGCACAGATCTGTCTGCACATGACACAGTGGTCACAGCCGCACCAACACACGGTGCGCACACCACGCACAGATCTGCGTCTGCACTTGGCACAGTGGTCACAGCCGCACCAACACACGGTGCGCACACCACGCACAGATCTGCGTCTGCACTTGGCACAGTGGTCACAGCCGCACCAACACACGGTGCGCACACCACGCACAGATCTGCGTCTGCACTTGGCACAGTGGTCACAGCAGCACCAACACACGGTGCGCACACCACGCACAGATCTGTCTGCACATGGCACAGTGGTCACAGCCGCACCACCAACACACCCGTGCGCACACCAAGCACAGATCTGCGTCTGCACATGTGCACAGTGGTCACAGCCGCACCAACACACGGTGCGCACACCACGCACAGATCTGCGTCTGCACATGTGCACACCTGACCAAACTCAATCCTGCCACTCACCAGTGACTCCCCTCTGTTCATGAGAATCCCATCCGGCCTCCTCCCCAGCCCTTCCAACCCGGGGCTGATCTCCTCCTGCCAAAGTGGTGCCTACACCTAGGGGCTTACCCCACCTCCTCCCTTCTGGCTGGGCTGGTCCCCTGCCACCCACAGAGGGACTGCCCTGCCTGACTCCTGCCCAGCCCTTCCGGTGTCCTCCTTGGAGTGGTACGCAAGCCTTTTACCGTGACTGCAGTTACCCTTTCTTCTCTAGTAGAGTACATTTTTAGGGGAGATCCTCCCTGACATGTGCCAACTGAGTGATTCATTTGTATAATGATGATATGAGTCATGTCACCTACCATAAGAAATTCAGGCCAGATGCCAGTGGCTCATGCCTGTCATCCTGGTTACTCAGGAGGCTGAGATCTGAGGACTGTGGTTCAAAGCCAGCCTGGGCAGGAACGTCCATGAGACTCTTATATCCAATGAACCCCCAGAAAATCAGAAGTGGAGCTGTGGCTCAAAGTGGTAGAGCGCTCACCTTGAGCGAAAAAGCTCAGGGACAGCGCCCAGGCTATGGAGTTCAAGCTGCATGAGACAAAAAAAAAAGTGGTAGAGAGCTAGCCTTGAGCAAAAAGATCTCAGGGACAATGCACAGGCTATGAGTTCAAGACCCACGACTACCACCACCAAACAAAAAAAGCAAGAACTTCAAAACTCCTCAAAAGCCTAGTATGACTTACCTCCCTCCCTTGCCCTCTCTTCTTCCTCTCCTTCCTCCCTCCCTCTCTTCCTCTCTTTTACCCTCTCCCTCCTTTCCGTTCTCCCCCAGTGCCTTCCTCCTTCTCTTACCCTCCCTCCTTCCCTGCATTGTTTGAAGGAAGAAAGTATTAGAGACTACAGGATATAATTTATTGACAAAGTTTAGGATAAAAGAAATATGTGGGGGCTGGGAAGGTGGCTCAGTGGTAGAGCGCTCGCCTCGCATGCATGAGGCCCTGGGTTGAATTCCACAGCACCACATAAGCAGAAAAAGCCAGAAGTGGCGCTGTAGCTCAAGTGGTGGAGGCCAGCCTTGAACTGAAGAGCTGAGGGACAGTGTCCAGGCCTAGAGTTTGAACTTGAGCCCTATGACCAACAAAAAAAAAAAAAAAGAAGAAGAAAGAAAATATATATGTATATGGAGTTTGAGCTTAATGGTAGAATACTTACCAAGTACGAAGAACAAAAGTAGGAGCCAAAGTTACTGTGACCAGGTATGGTGGACTTCATGCCTTGGGAGAGGCAGGAGGGTTGGTGAACACAGATCCAACTTGTGCTGTCTCAAGATGCTGTCAGAAATTAAAAATTAAAACTATATATACATATGTATGTATATATATATATATATATATATATATATATATATATATATATATATATATATATATCACTGTGAATAGACAATCTGGCCTCAGAAATCCTCCGACTAACTCTTTCATGCTCCCTTTTAGTACACTTCTGTTTTCCAGGGACTATCCATCCAGCAGTTGGGAGTAGCCAGGCTCCCCTTAGACACACCTGTCCTCGGAGCCCCTTTAGAGCGAGGTCTTCTCGTTCCTGTGAATTGCAGTTTTCGCTACAGTGGCAAAGCCACTGTAGGCCAAGGCTATGGATCTTTGCCCCTAAGATGGGCAATTTGTTATTGCCATGAACTGCGAGGCACAACCCCCCCCCCGACCCTGCTGAGAGGCTGCAGCGGGCAGCCAGGCTCCACCAGCGTGGGCCCGGATGGGCACACGTCCTGTGGAGTTTTTGTTTTGTTTTTACAGACTAGAGATGGAACTTCAGGTCTCACACGGTGTCTCGGCGCGCTACCAATGGACTACGCTCCCAGCCTCACACAGCCATGAAAAGAGAGATGACAAAGGCTGGCGAACTTAGAACTCAACGGGACAGAGTCCAAGGGGCTGAGAGACTCCTTTCTACCTCCGACCTTGAATCTCAGGACTGGAGGTCGGGAGTGGAACTCAGTGGTAGAGCACTTGCCTAGCATGTATGATGTACCACAAAAGAATAAAATAAACCCTGCCCACTTTGTCGGTCCTAGAGCTTGAACTCAGGACCTGGGCACTGTCCCTGAGCTGCTTTTGGCTCAAGGATGGCACTCTACCACTTGAGCCACTTCTGGCTTTCTCTGTTTATGTGGTACCAAGGAATTGAAACCAGGGCTTCATGCACTCTACCACTCTACCACTGAGCCATATTTCCAGCCCTAAAGTCCTGCTAGAGAGCTGTTGTTGCATTCTTTTCTACAAGCTGTATACGAGAACTCTCTCCCTCTTGCTACCCCTGAGTGGCTTAGTCCATGTTTATGCTTCTCCAAAATTCCTCTCTGAATTCCTGAGTGTCCTGCCACAGCCTAGCTCATTGTGACATCTCGCCTTGTTCTTGACACAGGTCAAACAGCTTTGTAGCAACTCAATTCTCAGCGCCATTCAGAAGCTGGTGAATCTTAATGAGTTTTTCCTTTAATCTCTTCTCAAAAGGCCTAGGATCCTTAATTTCTCTAACTTTCTTTTAAATTATTTTAGCTCCTGGGTTATTTCCTTGGCCTCGGACCATCCCTGCTCGGTTTAAAGGCCACTTTATTTTGGTTGACAAACGGCCCAGGGTTGTACATATTGGGTATCAAACTCCTCAGCAGTGCCTCAATTTCTCTCCCCCCCACCCCTTCGTTTTACTCACTTTGAAATTCACATTCAGGTAGAAATATCAGTTTCAGGCCTCTCAAGTTTCTAATTCGATCGATAAAATGGTAAGATTGTCAACTTAGTATAAAGCCTTAAGTATACACAGCGTTAAAGTTATAAAGAGTGGTTAGAAATAATCTAATCTAGTTGTTCCCTGTAGAGAGCTCAGAGGAGAAAATATCTTGGTGTGTGCTGCAATTTCCTGAGGAAGAAGGGTCTCCAATTGGAAAGAAAAAAACAGCGGGTTCCCTGTATTCAGAACTTTAAACCTTTAATACAATTTTATTAAGGAAGTTAATTTAGAAACTGTTATTTATAAAAGTTCCAGGCCAACCTGCAGCATAAATTGAGATTTGCTAGGAAAAGCAAGAGCGATATTGCAGGGCTCCAAGGAT